>NC_086177.1:75908125-76251250 GCF_023053635.1 Elgaria multicarinata webbii | reverse complement strand
GCAGAGTGCTTCCCAAGTCCCAAGCAGAGATGGAATCCAAAGCAGGAGGGATTTCAGGCCTTGGGTCGAAAGAGAGTTTGAAACCTAGCAAAACTCTTCAGTTTTGCTCTAACATTTAAAGGCTTGTTCAATGCCACTTGACAGACAGGTCCTATCACCTGTAAACCATACCCATGTGCCAGCAGGGCGGGACTAAGGTGAAACTTCTGTGGGTCCCCCCACACCTTTCCAAAATACTTCCAAGTTCCCAGAGAAGCTTTAGCAGCTCAAGGCTGCAACAGTCCCATGGGAACTTTTCCCATGAGATAAGTTTGCAGAGACATTGACATTCTCAAACTAATTCCTAATAAATAAACCTGTTTTCAACTGGGCTTTCGGCCTAGTTAAGACCTACACCTGCCAAGCAGCAGTCTACACAAAGCCTAAGATAATATAACATGCAGTGGAAGTGGGAGAAAGTCAAACCCAACAACATTCATTAATGTAATTAATAATAATAAATTAATTAAAAGTGACTAGAACAAAAAGGTCTTTAAGGCCCGTTTAAAAACAGCTAAGCAGGGGTTCAAATGTATAGGAGGGAGTTCCACAAAGATGGAGCTGTCACAGAAAGGGCCCTGTCTCTTCTGCCCATCAATATGATTGACTTTAAGAAATTTCTCAATGAATTTCTGCATAGGGCAACTATCTTAGTAGTTTATTAATGGAAATATCTTTCAAGTTATCTGCTTACCTTCCAGTCCGTACGGAGAGATTTTGGCCCAGGAATCTTAATAAATAAGAAGGACCATGGTCCCAAATACAGGTAGCAGCCCATGCTTCTGCAGACTTTGCTAGATTTTCATCCCACACCTGGAAAATATAAATAATTATTCAATTATACTGAACACTAAGAGGGAAGCGTTCAGACATATGAATTATACTGAATAAAGCACAAGAAAGAGAGTAAGAATCAATGGTAATTGCATGGAGTGTGGGGGAGCTCTTTCCCTGCCCTAAATGTAGTTGGCGACTTCTTCTGAGCATTTCTACATGAGGCTTTTATTGCACAGTAGTGATTGGTCACTCATGAAAATTTGCAGGTCCTTTACATGACATCATCAACTTCTAGGGCATCTCCCGAGCTTTCTGACTTTTATCCCACTTTCAAAAAGATCACAGATAACCCAATACAGGACCCAATACATTGCCTGTGTGTAATGACAATGTTGCACTATAACTACAGTGCCATCTGGTGGCTGTAAAATGAAACCAATAGAGCTGAATTGAGAAAGGAAGTTCTTGATTCAAAGCACATGTCCACCCATGTAAAAGAGCGAATTTTAATCCCACAAAGAATGTGTAGGACAAATCTCTGGTAAGGGTGGGGGGATTTCAGCTTTGTGTGATGAACTACTCCATGTTTCTTAGTCCAGCCTGATAGATTGACAAATGTAAAGGAGATGAATCAGCTATGCAATTCTAAACCCACTTAGGGTGCAGTCCTATGCATATTTAGACAGGAAAGGTCTTACAACTCCCAGCATACCCTACCAGTATGGCTAGCTTGGGAATGCTAGGAGTTGTAGGATTCCTGCTTGAGCAGGGGGTTGGACTCGATGGGCTTATAGGCCCATTCCTACTCTACTGTTCTATGATTCTATGATTTTCTGTGTAAACATGCATAGGATTGTGCCCTTAATGGAGAATAAATCCTGCTGAACTAGAGCACAGGTAGATAGCATTGTGCCCTTCAGATGTTTTTGGACTACAACTCCCATCATCCCTGACCACTAGCCATGCTGGCTGGGTGTGATGGAAGTTGTAGTCCAAAACACCTGAAGGGTACCAGGTTGCCTAATCTGAATTAGATGGACCTAGTTCTTAGTGATCATAGATAGGATTGCACTGTTGAATAGATCATTTACTGCAGTTGTATTCCACCCTTCTTCCAAGCTTCAGGGTAGCATTACACCTCCTGAGATAGGTGGAGCTGAAGGTGTCTAAATGCCCCAAAGCCAGCCAATTATTTCATACCCAACAAGGATTTTTAACACTCTTGCTTTTTGATCTTGGTTCAGATCTTAACTCAGAGTTGTTTTAATGCTGCATTATACCAAGGATATTACATGTTGTTATTGCTGTTGTTTAAATCTTGTGTACTGCCTTGAGGCTCTTTGTTCCAGGGTGTCATACATACAATGTAAAGAAATAATAAAATAAATAAAATGTATATTTCCAAACTCATCCTTCACTCTAGCCAGCCACTTTGCTGAAGTTAAGCAGGTTTGAGTCAGATCACTGCCTGGAAAAGAGAGACTCCTGGGTACCATAGATATGCCATGTTCAGTTCCATAATGGAAGAAAGGCAGGATATAAATTTGCTACATAGACATATAGATAGCTAGACCTGATAATAAAAAGGGACTTCATATGTACAAAACCTTTCTAAAGGATGGGGAGTCGTGTCCTCACCTTAAATAATAATTTGGCTGGTTGCACTCAGTATTGTAGGTGGTGTTGGTTATGCATGATCAATGTATACAGTGCCATGAAAAACAACACATCTTGGGAATGGATGGAACAGAGCAAACAGACTATTTGTCTATCAAGCCCAGTATAGTCTAGTCTGACTAGTAATGCCTCTTCAGAGTCTCAAGACGACATCTGACTCATCACTTGCTGTCTGATCTTTTTAACTGGAGATTGAACCATCTGCATGCAAAGCAGATGCTCTACCATTAATCTATGGCCCCCTCCCCGAAAGAAGCAGGCACAGATAATGTTGCCTTTTCTAACTATTCTGTATTGTCATGGGCTCATCATGTTCATGGAGAGCCATTCCTGAACCTAGATCCTGGAAGGTGTGTTCTGTTCAGGGTTCCTGAGGTTAATGGTTTGAGCTGGAACACATAAACATACACACAAGGTATACACATATCCCCCCCGATTCAAATCATCCCTTGGAGGTTCTAATTAGCTGCAAATGAACAGGGAATAGAGAATTTTACATCTGGGAATCAGTGTAGGGGAAGTGATGTTAACCACTCCTTCATATAGACTAGAGACATGAACCAAGCCCTATACTCCGCAGCTGCTTTTAGGAAAAGAAAAAAAGACTTCGGGATTTCCAGTCACTGATCTCTTGTATCATGTGTAGTTTGGCATGTGTATCATGTGTAATTAAAGGAGGGTATTATTTTGCTACACTAAGGAGTCATTGTCGCATCAGTGTATATAAATAGGTCCAGAATTTCTTAATATTGCAGCTTTGGGAGATCTGTCCTAGAGTTGAAATTGGCCCATTCACCCGAGGCCTGCCACATGGAACAGGTAGAAACAGACGTTTTCTTGGCCATCAGTATTGTGGACCTTTGTTTTTTAAGCAACTCAGTGGATACATAACAACCTACTTGGCAATCATCATATTTGGCCAAGAATTTAATAAAGAGGAATCCATTCATCTATTCCCTTGTTTTTTTTATGCATAATTGGAAAATGCCTCCTGTCTTCTTGTCAATACAGATTGTGTGATGAAAGCAGATTTGCTCACTGGAATTTATTCAGACAGATTTATATATTCATATGAGATCACCAGGCCAGATCTACACCTCATGTCACATCATTACGAATGTGGAATAAAAGCAGGAAATAACACTTTGAAATAACACTATGAAACACTATGAAATATGGAATGCTGGTTGTGCCCCAACCGCTATTAGTGCGCTTCAATACCACTATAAAGCAGTACTGGAGATCTAGCCCTGGATTCTGGGTCACCGACCTATTCTTTTACAAATGCAAGAGTGAATCCTTTACATTCAAGAGTCACCTATTTAAATATAAAAATCTAGAGTCAAAAGATGTGTCTTATTGTTTCCCTCTCAATGATATTGTAACATAAAGTCGGTATATGCTTTCTGTATCTTTAAGGTAGCCCAGCAGGAGGCTGTTTGTGGAGAGGTGGACCCTTAAGGCCAGAGAAGGTTCTGGAAGAAGATCTGTGTGTGGTGGTGGTGGTAGTAGTGGTTGTGGTGGGGGGGGGGTGTATGAGGTTTATTTATTTATTTATTGCATTTTTATACCACCCAATAGTAGAAGCTCTCTGGGTGGTTTCAACAAGGCCTAGATTGTGTTCCAGAATAAATGAAGCATCTGTTGTGTTCCTAAACTGGATCACTGTCTTTTCTGGGGGATGGGGCGTGGGGACACCTGCTTATCTGAGCTGCTGGAATAGACCAAAAAGGCTACACAATAATATTCTTCCGTTGAGGCTGCCCTGCTGTGATGAGACTGTGGAGGAGGGATAAAATCCCATCCAATCAACCTGGTCCTATGCCAATCTGTGCATACAGCAGCAAGCTGTGACACTTCTGAGAAAAGCTTTACCCCAAATATATTATTTTCAGGGAACATGCTAAGAACTATAGCATTTTGTTTCATCTTATTATTATTTTGGTAGGGAGTGTGGGTCTGTAAATAAAGAACTTTGGATTGGGTTGAAAATAAACCAGCTAAACTTAACTTTCATAAACTCTGAACTGCTGTCAACATTCCTTGATGGAATAATCCCTTTCAGCATTTAGAAAGGTTGTTTTTGACCGTTCCCTAATGTAACAGCAGTCAGAGCAACAATAGCTATAGGGACTACAAGTGACAACCACATTTCAACAACAAGCCTTGGATCAATGCCAACCCACACTAAACCTTGAGTATGATTGTCATGTTGAATGAACCCAGCCAATGAGTATATTGTTATTAATTTGAACAGGCCTAAAACTGCAATTTTCCTTTGCATTGTTTCCGATCTGGAAGCAAATTAACAATGTCAAAGGGTGTAGATATAAACTGATCATCCATTTAGATGTACAGTCTTGAACCCTTTGATATAATAAATATGGTATTTCATAAAGGGAATCTTTCTACATTTAAAGCTGAGAGACACTGGGGTATTTGTTCTACTAAAGCATTAACATATGCCTTATCCTGACAGCTGCCTTTTACAAGGGACTTGGCTGCATTTATTTGGGGATAACTGATTTCATAAAAGGCTTTCCATTAATATTAAATTTGCATGTGGTACATATTCATACTATCAAGCCACTTTTAGAAGAACTGGAAAGAACTGCCCATGCCAAAGCCATTTAAAATAGGCCATTCCTTTTTTAATAGTTCAGGAAGTGCTTTGTACTAAACAGAGATCATTTCCAATGACCATTTGCCGTTCAAACTGTTGTGTGATCTTTCATTATTAACACATTTCCTGGCTTGATCTGTTTTAACATTTTCAGCACAGGTTTAGCTCAGCCTGGGGCCAGTTGTTGCAAAGAGAGCCACCATGTGGAATATATCATTTAGGGAAGAGAAGTTATGTGGGGGGAGCGGAGCCTGTGGGGAAAAAAATCTCAAGCTTTCTAGCCATTCTAAGATTTTACACACCATGAAAAGACATTACATGCACTCAATGTGTACATGCATATTCTGTTCAATGTTCAATGTTTTGGAAACGTTTCCTCTTTTTTTTAAAAAAAAAAAAAAAGTCTGGCCAAAACAAAGATGAGAACGTCACTGTGACCTTGCCTTGTTTCTCAGCTGATGTTTAAGAACGTAAGAAGTGCTGTGCTGGTTCATCTAATCTATCGAATCCAACATTCTGTTCCCATAGTGGCCAACCAAATGTCTCCGAGAAGCCCACAAGTAGGACATGAATGCAATAGCGCTTTCCCACTCATATTCCCCAGCAACTGATACTGGAAGTAATATATCGCCATCATGACTAGTTAGCCATTGATAACTTTATCCTTTATGAATCTGTCTGATCACCTTTTAATGTCATCCAAGTGGGTGGCCATCACAGCATTGTTTGGCAGCAATTTTCATAGTTTAACAATGTGCTGTGTGAAGTAGCATTTCCTTTCATCTGACCTGAATCTCCCACTATACACCTTCATGGGATGGTCCCAGGTTCTAGTATTATGAGGGGGAGAAAAATATCTCCCTATCCACTGTCTACAGGGTGATTCTTTTGTATCTGGTCAAGAGGGCACGGCTGTTGTGATGAAGAGGGGATTTCACCAGGTGCTTACAAATTCTACTTGCTGAAATTCCCTTTTCTACACAACTGTTAAAGATACAGGCACCCTGTCCTCCTTTCCATATGGTCACCCTAACACACCATGCATAATTTTGTGCACTTCTATCATGTCTCCCCTTACTCTCCTACTAAAAAGCCCCAAATGTTGTAACTTCTTTCTCATCGTGGAGTTGCTCCACCCCTCTGATCACCAGGGTTTCCCTTATCTGTACCTTTCCCAACCCTATGATACCCTTTTTTTGAGATGAAGTGTAGAGAACTGGACACAGTATTTCAAGTGTGGCTGCACCATGGATTTGTATAAAGGTATAATCACTTTTATTTTCTATTCTTTTCCTAAGGATGCCAATTTGGAATTGGCTTTTTCACAGCAGCTGTACACTGGACAGGCTGTCTTGCGTATTCAAAATGTAAGAAGAGATATGTCACACAAAAAGCCAAGGCATGTCATGTCAGAATAGTCTCATGTGAGGCACATGACCCGCAATGAATTTGCCAGGATCATTACAAGACATTCATATAATATTTGAGAGCTTCGGCTATTGGGCGGTATAAAAATGTAATAAATAAATAAATAAATAATATTTGCATCTGATAATTCTAACACTTTGAAGATATATGTTTTCAATCAGTTTCTGGTTGCTTTCCTACATGTGTTTTCAAATTAAAATATAAAAATGAACTACTGGAAGTGACCTAGAGATTGGGATTTCACCCAATGGATTCCTGGGTTGGGATCCAAAGAAGGAAAATGGATGCACTGAAGAAATTCATTTGCTGTGTCTGCCACAACAACAACAAAATGGCTTGTCTGCTGAAAAGAGAAGCCACTTTTTTAAAAAACTGAAGAGTAACTTGTTGCTTTGGCAGTATTTCTGCAGCTGAGTCCCTTTCTCCATGTAGAGCATAGGGTGACCATATGGAAAGGAGGACAGGGCTCCTGTATCTTTAACAGTTGTAGAGAAAAGGGAATTTCAGCAGGAGTCACTTGTATGCCTGCAGCACCTGGTGAAATTCACTCTTCATCACAACAGTTCAAGCTGCAGGAGCCCTGCCCTCTTTTGTATCTAATCAAGATACCTATGTTGGCAGAAAGACAGGGGGAATGTGACCTTGTTGATTCACCTTGATCTCTTGGTGGCTTTTGATACCATCAACCATAATATCCTTCTGGATATTATGTCTGAGCTGGGAGTGGGAGGTACTGCACTGCAGTGTTTCTGTCATACTTGGAGGGTTGGCCCCAGAAGGTGATGCTTGGGGAACATTGCTTGGCCCTGTGGATTCTCCAGTATGGCATCAGTACTGTCCCCCATGCAGTTCAACATCTACATCTACATGAAACTGTTGAGTGTGGTCATCTGGAATTTGGGAGTGCAGCTCTACTTCTCCTTTTCATCAGGTGAGACTGTGAATGTGCTAGATCAGTGCCTGGTTGCAACTATGGACTGGATGAGGGATAATAAACTGAAACTCAATCCAGACAAGCCTGAGATGCTGTTAGAGGTTGGTTCTCCTTAGTGGATGGAGAGTGCTCAACCTGTTAAGGATGGGGCTGCACTCCCCCAAAGGAGCAGTTCATAGTTTAGGAGTTCTTCTGGAACAATCTTTGTCACTTGAGGCTCAGGTGGCCTCAGTGGCACAGAGTGCTTTCTACCAACTTCAGTTGGTGGTCCAGCTATGCCCCTATCTGGACAAGGTTCAACTGGCTTCATTTGTCTATGCTCTGATCACCTCCAACTTAGGGCATGTCTAGACCTAGGGAGGGGAAGGGGAGGATCTTGCAATATCGTGATCACGAGATCCTCCCCCTCAGTCCATATGTGGCACGTGACATCCCGGGAGGAAGAGGACGTCGCACCTGCCATTTTGGTTGTTTTTACTATTATTGAAAATGACCGCATGAGCACTTCAGTGATAGAGGTAGGGTTGTTGTTGTTGTTGTTGTTTAAAAAAATGCTCCCCCCTCCCACCCCTGATGGGCAAGTAACTCCTGAAGAGCAACGTGCCCCATGCCTGGTTCCTGGCTCCTCGTATTTACTCGCGAGGAACCAGGATGAAACTGGGACAGCTGCCCACATGTCCCACGGTTTTGGGACAATCCCAAGACCATGGGAAAAGTCAGAATTAAAGCCATCCCGGTTATCCCGGGGAAAGGGAGGGATTATCCGTCCCTGCCCCCAGGATCCCCTGTGTGTCATGTGGATGCACAGGGATGATCCTGGGACAATTCCTGGGATAAGCCCTCATCTAGACATGCCCTTAGATTACTGCAATCTGTTCTATTTGGGTTGCTTTTGAAGACAGTTCAGAAGCTGCTACGTGCAAAATGCAGCAGCCAGATTGATAACAGGGACTAGAAGGTCTGAACATATGACCAACTCTGGCCTGCTTGTACTGGCTGCCTATATGCTTCTGAACTCAATTCAAGGTGTTGGGTTTAACCTATAAAGCCATACCTGATGGAGTACCTCTCCCGACATGAACCTACCAGGATTCTACACTCAGCATCTAAAGCCTTCCTCCAGGTGCCTCCCCTGGGGGAGGCTCAGAAGGTGGCAATGATGGAGAAGTCCTGCCAACTGTGAAAAGATCTGCCCAAGGAGGTCCGCCTGGTGTCAACATTGTTATCTTTTTAGTGCCAGGTTAAGACTTATCTCTTTTCTCAGGCATTTGGCAGTATATGATGAGTTTCTAATCAGTCCTGAATCTGGCTTATGTTTATGGTTGATTTCTCAAAATTATTTTTAAATATATGTTGTCTCCATGCATACTGTTTGTCTTTGTGTTTTATGTAAATGGTTTTAATCTTTGAATACTGTATGTTTTTTTATCTGTGTAAACCACCCAGCTAGAATTAAGCAAGTTCTTTGCAAAAGAGCTGTCCAAATTACATTCCTGGGACAAAGATGCTACCATCAGCCCTCTTCTACTTTGTCACGTTGATGGAGATCCCTTTCATGAGCTTGTTAGCAATCTGTGCCCATCCAAGATGCTTCTGTAAGTTCAAGATAAACATTATTCTTGTTTAATAAAACAATGGCCCTTTCAGAACTATGTGAATTCTTTACACAGTAGGTAACAGAATTTCTGCTTATCCAGTCTATTTGTAACTTCAAAATGCATTCACTGAAAGCTGCAATGAAATGAAACTTTATATGTAGTGCTGCTGTAGAACGTAGTAATTCATCTCCTGAGGACTAGATTGGCAGGATCACGTTACTGGCAGGTGTTCCAGAGTGTGCATTGGCTTCCTGCAGCATTCCATGAAGAACTTAAGATGCTGGTCATAACCTCCAAGATATATGGCACTCAAGTTATTTAGTGTTTTATAGATTATATCCTTCCCTATACCTCATATCTAGACTCCAGCAAATCGGTCTATTTCTGGTGTACATCAGTTTTATATATATATTCAATCATAAGTCTGTTCCATCCAATTTCCACTTAAATCTGGTTTAAGAGAATATGCATCCACACTGACACTTATTTTTGCATGACATTTTCCCTAATATGTGCATTTTGTATGCCACTGTCCCTAATATACACAACGTTGTACACACTTTTTGAGCCAAGGCAAAATTCGTAAAGTTGTGCAAATTGAAGGATAACTGTATTTCAATCCACATATTAGTCTAGGAAGTACAAATTAGGTTTAAAAGACAGATGAAATGAAATTCTCTCCCATGCTTACTCCCCACAATTTTTAGGATCAAATGAGAACCTTGTTAGCTGTTACTTCTGTGTATCAAGTGTATCAATAATGACAGCACACAGGGAAGTATCCTCAGTAGTTTTTGCACATTTGTGAGTCCTAGAGAAGAGGAAGCCTCAAAAACATCCACTTGAAACAATTTAAGGCCACTAACATTCATGTCGAATGTCACTTCTCAGAAACAATTGAAGTCACCTAACCAGTTCCACTAAGTCAGCTTAAATTCCTAGTAGTATTGTAGCAGCAATGCCACATGCTATCTGCTACTTTTGAGAAGGTTGTTTTAACAGATAGCATCCAAAACTGCTTTAACTTCCTTGGCTAAACTGGTTCACCTGCCCCTCAAAAAGAATCATCTAACTCAAAATGTGTTGGAACGTGTTGGAACTTATTAAACTGTTTCACGGAGACCCTCTGAGGTTCCTACACATTCCTGAGCTAATGCTTTCCCTTTCTTCTTAAGAGATCTAAAGTGAAAAGTCTTCAGTAGCACTGTGCTATATTTTTATACGGACTCAAGTAGGAGTGGATAACCTGTGATCCAAGAGTTGAATCCTGCCTTCCTCCTAGTTTCATGCAGCCCTCAAATGCCCTCTGCAAGCGATCAGTTCAAACCTTTGGCAACAGTGTGCTTGGCTTACAAAAATGATGGTATTTCATGCAAATGAATTGAAATGTCATGATACTGCCAACAGTTGTACGCAAATATGAGAATGCATGTGTCATGAAAATGCATCATACTCATTCGAACAAGTAAAGGGTGGCCCTCAAGATATTTTGGTCTACATCCCATCAGCTCTAGCCAACATAGCCAATGGTGAGGCATGATGGGACTTGTAGGCCAAAACATCTGGAAGGCCACAAGTTGCCCATCCATGATGTAAGTGCTGTGACTCAAAGAATTGTTACCAGAATTTTTGCATCAAAATTTGTAAATGATGGAATTAGAACAGTGGACTAAACCTCCTGTTTTGCAAGTTTCAACAGAACGTATTGTTGTGACATACCCATACAAAAATAAATAAATAGGAGCCAACATTAGCATTGACTATTTGCTCCACATTTACCACAGTTTTTAAAAAATATATAAGAAACAATATGCTTGAGCTCAAACCTGCCAAAAAAACCTCTGCTTTCTCATGCCAGCAGAATTTGGGCTGGCATTCTACAGAAGCATTTTCTCCTGGACCTACCCTTCATGTGTAAGGCAAAAGACTCCCAAATCTTAAATGAGATGGGACTCTCAGCTTCCAGAGTCTAAGAACAGATTACTGAAACAGATTACTGGAGTTAATGCAGGCAAACCTCTGGCTGCAGTTAAGCCCTGGAAATGGCTCTTTAATTATTCTGTCAGTGAAAATGACCAGGCCATATAAATTTAGCTGGAGGATTTATTATGTTTTCCTTGGTGGAGAAAGAACTATAGCATGCATACATTCTGTATTGATGAATATCCCTGCAGGGGAAAAAGAAGTCTTGATTCTTTCTTAATTCTACATAAACGTTCTTTTCTGGGATGAGTCTGGGCGAACGTATTCATTTCATATTCAGCACCACATATCCCAAGGATGAGCCTCAGTAATGAAAGCTTCAAGATGGATCCTGGCATGTTCTGGCTCCCTTTCAGCCCTGATTAAATAGGAGCTTGGGTGTTTAACTTGGTGTTTAACTGGAGTTCAGAATCTAGTTCTACTATTTCAAATTGTAAAAAACATGTTTGGTTTTGGTTTTTTAAAAAGGGAGGGTCATCTCACTCTCATTTCACTATATTTTTGATTCTGTAGAGTCTTATAAAACATTTGGTCCAAAATGATGTAATAATGGCAGCATTCCAAGAACATGGGTATTACCTGGGTCTCAGCAAGCTTGATCCCAGTGTGCTGCACTCAGTTTCAAACGTCTGGTACTTAAAGCTTTGAAAGCAAAGGTAATCCAAGCCTGGGTGGCAGATATGGTCAATTCAGCTTCTAAGAAGCAGGCTGCTGACACAAGATGATAAACTTTGCAAACTTTTAAAAAAAACATCTGGAATCCAACTTGTGGCACTCTGGAAATTTTGGCCTACAATTCCCATGATCCCTCACCATGGGCTAAGTTGGCTAGGGCTAGTGGGAGTTGTAGGCTGAAAGTTCTGGAGGGCTACAATTCCCCCCCTCTCCTCTGCATGGAATGTATATTTTCCCGGAAGGGGACAGCTAATGTTTGTAATGGAGTAAGAAGGGAGTAATCGAAAGAGCATTACTCTTTCTTGCTTATGTGTTGTCGATGTAATTTTAATTTTGTTATTACATTTATATCTCACTTTTTCCCCCTTGCAAGGAGCCCATGCAGCTTACATAGCTCTCTTCCTCTCCATTTTATCCTCACATCAACCCTGGTTAGGGTCAGGCTGAGAGAGACTGGCCCAAAGCCACCCAGTGAGCTTCATGACCGAATGGGGACTAGAACCCAGATCTCCTGAGTCCCAATCCAACATCCTAATCACTACACTACAATGGCTCTCTTAATATCAAAATGCAATGAAATAATGAAGGGGGGGAATCTGCTGAACATGTGAACTGTATGGTTCATGTGGGACATTGCCACAGCTTTCATGGGAGGGGAGGAGTGCTGCTTGTGTGGGAAACAACCATGTGATCTGCCCAGCCTTTATGATTACCAGACTTCGATATTACTGCTGTGGAGTGAGAGACAGCCAGAGGGAAACAGAAGCTTGCTCCTCACTCCACCATGGTGGCCATGTAACATCAACTGCCTTTAGAGAGAAAAAAGGGGCCAAGCAAAGACACAATGGCTGTATTCAGAAGTCACCTTAAACCATGGCTATAACCATAGTAAATAAGGTTTTTTGCTTTATTTACCATGGTTAAAGCCTTGGTTTAAGGTGTCTTTTGAACACGGCCCATATATGCACAAACCCCTCAATCAGCTGAGAGTTGCCCCTTCTCTGGTTTATATTCCTCCACTCCTACATTCAGAAAAACAAAGTATTGCCCATGTGGGAAATATTGTAAAGTTTTCTCTACCTGGATTCTTTCTCTCTTCTGGGTCAATTTATAACACTTTTTATTATTAGCCCTTTAAGGAGCTTGAGCACTTGTATACAATTCACATCGGCCTAGTGTCCTAAACCTACAAGATAAGGTGGGATGCAAATATAAACTAAGAAGCTGTATTTCATAGATAACTTATAACAGGGCCCCAAGATAGCTATCATTTCTTTATTAAGTACAGTGCAGGAGAATCAGTGATAGCCTTAGCCAACCTACTACAAACTTCCATTGGTTTTGTAAGAGTTAACTTCCATGTCTTTTACACACACACACACACACACACACACACACACACCCTCACCCAAGAATTTTGGGAAATGTAATTTGCTGAAGTGAATAAGAGTTCTCATCAAACATTTGTAATACTTTTCACAGAACTACAAGTCCCATGATTCATTGGAAAGAGGGAATGATGGTTAATGTTGTTTAAATCTCCCTTAATATGCCCCCAGGTGATGTTAACATGCCTCCTTCTTCAGACTTTTTTTCTCTCAAAAGGGGGATTAAAGAAAACACATATGTAATGACAACCCCCTAATAGCTGGAGAACTGAAAAAAATACAAACCATAATCTTAAAAAAACATACAATGTAGCATTAGAACATGAATACTGACTACTGAAGTTGTACTATAAGAGCTGGTCACCCATACCTCTCATTCAACTCCTGACAGATGTTGTCAAATTTGTTAATGAATTCCATTAAATGTAAATAATAATAATAATAATAATAATAATAATAATAATAATAATAATAATAATATTTTTGTAGCAATCCTAAATCCAGACTTGGCATGCAGAGGAAGATTGAAATCCTCACTCAGAATTTTTGGTGTGTTTCTATGTATTGTTGTTTTATTTATATGAGACTACCAACGTGTGGGGCACTTTACATTTTAATAAACAAAATGGCGGCTTTTGCCCTCAATGAGCTTACAAGGAACTTTTGACTAGGGGACAACAAACCCAGGGGAAGATCATACAGAGGAGGACCTTTAATTAATCAGTCATGTGCATACTTACTCAGAAGTAAGGGCTATTGTATTCAGTGGAGCTCACTCCCTTATAAGTGTGCAACGGATTGCAGCCTTAAAGCTTTGGGTTTTTTTAAAAAAATATTATATATATATTTGTGTATACTAGAACAGCATTTTTTTTCTGAATCAACTATGCAAGAGATCGCATACATTCAGATTATGCACATATCAAGACAGGCCTCTTGTAGAGGCATGGCTGCAGATGCCACAATCCAAAAGACTACGTCATGGGTGGAGGATGGGAGAACTGGTTGCCTAGATAACTCAGTATATACACAATTATACAGTGGTTTCAAAACCCATTGGCCTAGCTCACTTCAAAAGAGAAAGGAAATGGCTTTCTAGTAATATGACACCTCAGATTTATACTTTCATTTCTAGTCTGGAGTTCCTAAAGTTCAGAAATGGGTAAATAACTAAATGAATGCCTGCTTACCATGTATTCCATGTTAGATGCAGGTGGGAAAACTTTGCCTCTGACTTGGTTGTGATAATCCAGAATGGCAATCATGTCATTCTGCGAAATGTATCGTTTCCTCCTGGTTTTGGGGAGGTTTGCAGAATCCAGGTGAGTTTTCAGGGTGGCTTCAGCATCAGTGTAATTATTGGTTGAGAGGAATAGATCGGTGGAATTGGGTAACTCTATTGCACTTGTTTCACCGAAAATGAAAATCAAGAGGGTACCACTGATTGCAGAAAATACTATCATTTTGGGAACCTTGGAGGGGGAGAAAGCTCTACTTTAAGCCAGAAAGGAAAAGAGAAGATCTGTAAAAGAAAATGGGTTAAAGAATGTCACTGAGATCAGACTTGATCTCCACAGCCAGATCTACACCAAGCAGGATATAACACTTTGAAAATGGTTTGAAAATGGTACATAGAATGTGTCCTGGGACTGAACAGTTGTCAAAACTATTATAAACCATTATAAAGCAGTAGTGTAGATCCTGCCCACCTTTCTCAGAAGAACTTCCCTCTTCCCTTCACCAACTGCTACCCAAGTTGATTAAAGTATGCAACCAATTTCAAAATAGGATGTTTCCAGAGAGTCAAATAAAGCTCCACTCTGCCTCAAGTTGCCTAGCAACTGTACACACACAAATTGCCCTATAACATATGACAGAATGTATTCATACTGATCATCTTACTACAACTGGAGAGGCTGCAAGGAGCATCTAATATTCTGAAGATGAAAAAACCGTACCCCAACCTGGTCATTCTGCATAGACTCCTTCTCTACCCTAATAAAGATTCTTAAGCAAAACGATAGGCAAGAAACATGAGAAGACACAGAGACAGACTATCATACTTGTACTGTTAAACTGAGTCCAGCGAAATGGGATGTGTATTTAATTTAAAAAATGCATGCAAAGCAAACTGACTGAGCTCAATGGCTTACCTCTTTGCAGAACCCAAAAGCCTAGTGTATTGTTCTTCCAAGCTAAACAGTTCTTTTCTGTGCTCTAGGGTGACCCCCTTGGAAAGAAGAGTGTGTCTTATTACAAACCCTCAAAGAGAGAGAGAGAGAGAAACCTCTGCAGGCTTTCTAGCTCTGGCTGCAAAGAGCTGCTAACAGCTTTTATATGTTACAGTAAGCTACAAAGAGTCTTTTGCACAGCTAAAACGAAAGGGGTGGAGTTTTGCACAGAAAACACACAGCGATTGGGTGCCATCTGTTTTTTACTCTAGGATATTAGGATATTGTTTCACAGGCCCTTCTCCCCCACTACAAAGAGACAGAAATCAAGCCTTCCCCTCACGCTCCTTCAATTCCCCCCCACACACACAGTTTTCTCTTTCTCACAGATCACATTCAGTTTGTCCCCCCACTAGAGATAATAATTATGTACATATGATAAATAATGCACATATTTTGTTCTTCAGCTTTCTAGAGTAAATTTTCGGGATGTGCATTCAGTAGCTTAAAGCAACAGTAAAGTCTTAGTAGATCTGTCACTACTAAGCCGACACTTGACGCACAACCGCTAATCGTTTATTTTCATTCAGGCAACTCCGAAGCAGGAATGAATAAACTGATAACTCAGGAAAGATGTTGGCCACCTGAATGCCTGCCCATGGAAAGCTACAGAAGCCGCTTGACTTGAAAGCGGAAGGGGGTCAGGGAAACATCTGGTTCACATTTAGTAGCATATAGTTGGAATTATTTAAGCAGGGAATGGTTCAGCCACTTATAAACTGAGGGCATAACACCAGGTCCATGAAGAATGCAGCAGCAGCAGTACAGGCCGCCAATGACCCAGAGCCAGCAATCCCATATTATGGGGTTACAGATTGGAGCTCCTTCAATACTAGGCAGAAACAGTGCCAGGTCTGAGAGGCCTGAGGAAATCTTCAGGAGCAGGCCCCTCAGACATTCTGTCGAATTATTTTGTGATGTCAGTGGAACAAGGCTACTCACAGGAGAAAGCATTGCAAGCAACAGGGGGAAAGGGGGCATTGGTTATTGCAACATGCTCAGAGGCTTACCCAGCTTGCCTCTGCACAGATGCACTGCCATGTTCCATCGTGGAAGAATGGTGCTGTGGTTAAAGGAAAAGACTGAAAGCAACAGCACTTGCGCTTTCCTGGGTCTTTCTTGAGATGCACACGAGAGGCCAAAAGCAGGCCACTCAATGCCTTGTTAATAACGTTTAATTGTTTGTTTAAAAATGGAATATGATTTTGGAATACACAGCAAACCATGGTCCATTTGGCCAGTTTCTACTTCACACAGCGTGGGTGGCCCGGACGTTTCAGTTGTGGCACAGGCAGTTGAAGTCTGGACAGCGGCAGGAGAGCCCGCAGGCCTGGTTATGGCAAAAAGTCACTGCTTGTGGCAGAGAGCCAACCCTACACTCCTGCTTGCCTCAACTGCACAACTCTGGGAGCGAAATGACCGAAAGCTGTGTTACAGTACTCACTCGAGCGACACTGTCTCTGACGTTCAGCTCAAACTGTGAAGCAGAAAAGGTTGACCACTACTGCCCTACAGTGTCTGGTTACATGTGCTTCAGCTCATGGGCACAGGACCTCTTTCAGGCGGAGAGCTGAATTCTGTTTCGTAGGAACTCTTGGGAGCCTCATTCCAGTGGAGGGCTGGGCCAAAGGAAAAAGGGCCAAAAATACCAGCATATTTTAGTTAAAGCACTTGCTGCCAGAAACCAATCCTCAGGAGAGTTATTTTAATCTTTTTAGAAAGGGAGAAAAAAAACCCACCAGGAAACCAGTGGTAGTCAGGGGCAGGGCTATGAGAAGAGAGCTGGGAAACCCTAGAGGCTGGATTGGGCCTCTAGCCCTGAGGTTCTGCATCCCTGCATTATATAGGGTTGCCAGATTTTACCTTGGAGGCTATTTTACCTCTAAGATAGCAAGAGAGAAAGTGGTTGGGTTCAGATGTCATGGTAGCCCATGATGAGTTAATAAGCAGTGCACAGTAGCTTATTTTTGAAATAGTCCACAATCCCCTGCCACATGAATGGGCTAATAAGCTACTGTGTGTAATTTGACTCTACACTCCCACCCTCTGTCATGCTGCAGTCCTCCTGCTCGAGCAGTGGAGCTCTTTCACCTCTGAAGCACTGGAAGGCTGCAGTTGGGAGACCAAGAAAAAGGAGAAGAGTTCCACTCAATACTGTAAAATGACAGAGGTCACTAACCAGAACATAAGAATCAAAAGGTGCCAATGATACATAAAATAACTATCATGACAAGTAACGAATATTTGTGACACAATAGTGTGAACATAGAAATACAATGATAAATGCCAAATGGTAAAGGTGGTGTACACAACAGTATAATGCAACAGTATTCTCTCTGGGTCTCAGTCAGAACCAGGCTGAACTCTGAAGGAGCTATCCAAAGTGCTGGACCTAGTTTGGGGTTAGGATTCGGTGCCTTGGATAGTTCCATTAGTATTCTGGATAGTTCTGACTAAATGGATTTACAGCCGCACTGAAATCGGAGACACCAACTACCACTGGTCTACTCTGTCTACAATAGTTCTCCAGAATCTCTGGCCAAGAATCTTTCCCATCACTTGAACCCCCTACCTACTACCTGGCCCTTTTAACTAGAGAAGTTTGGGTTCCTTGAGGACTCCTGCATGAAAAACACATGCTCTGCCACTGACCGAGGGCCCCTCTGTCATAGACATGGTATTCACACAAACAGTGCTTTTCAGAAGTGTTTAAAAAGCTCCACGCGGTGTGGGTGCAAAGGGCGCTTAACCCTTGCCCCACCTGCCATTCCCCCCACACAACAGCTTCATCCTAAAACACTCCCCCTCACCATCCACATGAGGTTGCAGTCAAGAATGCTCTATATTTTCTGCCTCCAGAAGGGCATCTGAGGAAGCATCTTTCCCTGAGCGGGATGGGAGAAGATCCAGATTAGACTGGAACTCAAAAGAAGAGAAACTGCAAAAGAGGAGAAAGAAAAGAAGAGTGGGCCAGGCAAGAACAGGCCAGGCCAGGAGCACAATAGATGCAGTGCAAACCTTTCAATGGATATATTCCCATCCATTCAGGCCACTGAATCAACCATCACCATCATGCTGCTTTTTTTCTTTTTTTGGCCTTCTCTCTCCCAACCCATCTCCTTGACAACACATTAACCCACATTCAGTGGTTGAGTGTAGGTTGCTGTTGAACCATGGGTTGTTTGTTAAACAGTATTGTCTGAATCCAGATATTTTCTGCAGGGTTGCTTGTTAACTATGCAGTATGGCTTATTTTTCTCAAACAAGCCATCTTTAAAACCCATGGTTTGTTGTTGGGTTGTTCCCGGTGGTTAACAAGCCAACCCGCAGAAAATTATTGTCTAACCATTATGAGGTATATAAAAGTAAGCCCAACAAAATCGTTTAAAATTCCTTTGCAACTTAACCTTGGACATATCCAAGAGCTGGACTTTTGACTTTGCTATGATCTCCCCCACCTCACACCCCACCCGAATTCCCTCCAATTAAAATTTGGAATTTGAAATGCCAGCCCTAGAATTATGGCTTTTTTCTTACAGCAGCACCTTAAGATGATGATATAAGGTCTCTCTGCTCTGAAAGGCAGAGAGATCTTGTACCTATGGACACAGATGGCAATTTCTGGCACTAGCCATCATTATATTCTTTGTATATGATGTATGAGGTGGACGAGAAGCTGAACTTACAGTCTCAAAACTGTATTTATTTTTATAGACAAAGAACACATAAATATTTATTTTTGAAATCATCTCTACGCTAGCCAAAACTTTACCCAGCCAAAACTGTCCATTACTTCATGAAAACGATGAAGGTTTTTGTACTGCTTGAAAGAGCATCTGTACCGTAGGACTATTTGATTTGATACAGTGTACAGTATTACCCAGAATACTGGATTGATTTGTTCATCAAGCAAACGACGTAACTCTCAAGAAATCCTTCCAAGCTTTACATTGTGCCAAGTGAGATTCAGTTCAACAGATCATAACTTATCCTGGCAACTGGACAACACAAAGCAGTGTGACGCATATAGCAGCTGAAAGAAAATCACCAGCCTTTTACTGACATTGACTGGAAATGCTCCTTGTCGTATTAAACTGAAATGTTTCTAAACAAGTCATTTAAAATAACAATGGGACTAAGCAAGCTCAGAGAGAGATAAATGCCATCCATGTCAAACTGAATTCCAGCTGTGGAAATGTTGACTTGAGCTCTTCTAAGTTTCTCATAGTCTATGTGGGTGGGAGCTGGTGGTGATTCCTCTTTTTCAGGGAGAAATTCCAGTGATAGCCATAGACACCTTACTGCTTTACACCTATGAGAGTGAAAGACTCCACAGCCAGCCCCAAAGCTAGATTATGTTCCTAATTCAGAAGTTATAAACTAGTTTTCATGCATTTTTCTCCCCACTCCCCCATAATCTCTACTTATCTCTGTGAAATCCATTCTATGTAGATACCCAACAGCTGGCTGGCAAGGAGAAATGTTTTGAAAAGTTATTTATTAAATGGTGGTTTGAGTGTCAAACCTGGTGTTATTTTTCTACAAATCTATGAACTCTGAGGGCCATTTCAAATTAGATATTTTTATGCTCCGGTATAGTACCAAAGCATAGGAATCACTTATGCCATGTTGGGTGTGAAGTGGACACGCATCTCTTCTTCCAGATTTCTTTCTCTAAAATGCACACAGTATTTGTGATTTCATTTCAAAGGGACAAATGTGGCTAAGCTCTGGGTCAATTCCCCACTGCCCTCTCCCTTTGGGCAGGGACTTCAAATAGGAATCAGCCCTGCCAGAGACAACTCCAAGGGCATGGCTAGATGGGGTGTGTGTGTGGAGGGGGATGATCTTGTGATATGATGATTGCAAGATCCTCCCCCTCGGTCTACATGCAGCGCACAACGTCCCAGAAGGAAGAGGAAGTTGTGCCCGCCATTTTTTTTAATCAAAAAAGAGAGCAGGAGTGCTCCATCGCAAAATTGAGGAACACCACCTCCCACTCCCCCCACCCCCGATGGGCACAGAGCTCCTTAGGAGCTCCGTGCCCCATGCCAGGTTCCCAGCTCCTCGCAGTTACTCACGAGGAACTGGGACAAAACCGGGACAGACAGCCACACATCCCGCGGTTTCGGGATCATCCCGAGACCGCAGGAAAAGTTGGGCTTAAAGGGTAGGGCGATATCCTGGGGAAAGGGAGGGATCATCCCTCCCTTCTCCCAGGATCCCCTGTGCATCATGTGGATGCATGGGGACGATCCTGGGACAATCCCCAGGATCGTCCCCATCTAGACATGCCCCAGGTTTCTAAGGGCCTTTGGGCAAGACATCCTCAATGATCCCTCCCTCATTGAGTCAGCCTTGTCAACAGCACTTCTTGCTCCTCATCCCCTTTCTTATCACTGCTATATCTTGCTTGCCTGAAAGGCAGAGAGCCAGTGAGCAAGTAGGTAGGGGCATGTACTGCTCCGCCTTCTTGCTATCACCTTTGTTGGGGCAAGAGTGAGAGGCAAGTGAATAATCAGGCTGCAGTGGTGAAGAGGAGGAGCAACTCCAGGGTGTGGTGGGTCTGCTCAGTGGGCCCCTGCTGGGATGTGGGCCCTTGACAGCTGCCCAACCTTGCCTGCCCTTGACATCAGCCCAAATCCCTGCTTCAGTAATAGTCAACTTTTGTGGTCTAGCTTGGCTGCAACAACCAAAAATATAATTCACCTTCCAGGTCATATTGAAGCATCGCCATCAGAAAAGACATGGGTATCTTTTCTAACTGAGCAGGAGATAACCTTCGCTAATTTGACTGTGTTCCAACACACACACCCCTCATACCAGTCCTTCAAAAATACACACATTGAGTGTATACACACAAAAATACGCCCTATTCAGACAACATGCTAAACCATGCTGTTTAACCACAAAATGGTTAATGGGATGCATATAAGGAGCAAAGGCCGGTGTACATTGTCCTGTCCAACGGCCCAGCCCATTCCCCCACCCCCCTCAGGTAGCTTAGGCTGAGAGATAGTAACTAGCTAGTTGAGTGAGGATTTAAAACAACCAGGAGATGCCCTGAGCCACGGTCATAAGTCAATGACTTTTCCTATTCCTGAAAATGATTTAATTGTGTAGAAGGCCATGGATCGTTTTTCAGGGTCCAATACCCTCAATTAGACCCCAGGGCCTTATATGTGATAACCCTGCAATACAGGAAACTATTTTAGTGTGTGGGCAGCCTGAAGTGCTTTAGGTTACAATCTTATACACACTTACTTGGGAGTAAGCCCCATTGGACTCCATGGGGATTACTTCTGAGTAGACATGCATGGGATTGCACTGTTAGTTGTTTTTGTTAGACAGTCTTTCTGTGCTACATAGAAATGAGAAATCAGTTCGGACATTTTACTTTTTTTCCCCTTACAATTTGGCCATTTGTCAGACTGAGCAATGTTAGGTGTAAATCACAGGGGAACTTGTTCCAACTCAAATATTATTTTTGAACTGTATCTTAGACTATTCCATAATATACCAGCTGTTCCCATGCAGGGCAACATAAAAACTTCTGTTTAAAAACAATATGTTTATTTTATTATCTCTCTTAAACTTGCACTTATGAAAGCCCACAGCAATACTGGGGAAAGGATTAACTTTGTCCCTCTGATCATATACATGGCATTTTATTTGAAAGAAGCAATAGTTACTAAACCAGGACACTTTCCCAATATTTATGCCATCAGCACCAAGTAAGGCACCATAACTATTATAGGATTTTGGTGTATATTTTAGAGCTCAGGACTGTTAAACATTTCAGAGTCAATAAACATAATTCACTGGTGAGAATATATATATATTAATGTTCCTGCTATTGCTTATTATTAAACCTAGTGTCAAAATGATGGTTAACAGGATACGCTTTGAATTAGAAAATCCTTGAGTCAGATATCACTTACTGGGTGGCTTTGTGTAAAGTACTTTGTATAAAGTACTGTCTCCCTCTATCTCTTAGCACCCCAACAACAACAACAACAACAACAATAGGCAGCCACAGAATAGCTTAGCAGAGAGCTGAGACTCATAAATTAGTTTAGCATAAAGGTAAATGAGTATACAAACTGTTGTAAGCCCAGTGGTGAAGTGGTAAATTTTGAAGTGCAGGAGCTCATCATAACAGTCCTCATAGTCATGCTCCAAGAAGAATCCAAAAATTCAGGCAATTGCATTGATCTATATCAACAAACCAGTTCTAGCAGTTTTCATTCCCACCAGGAGCAGAACATTTGTAAAGCTAATGGGTCTTAACTGCCCATTCAAGACCAAGTGACTCCAAAATACTTCACAATACAACAGGAAACAGTTCATTCGCTCCCAGCTCCTGTGAAGATTGCAGCTAACCTTAGATGACATCTATGTCCTTGCTAATAGAAAACAGTGTCGATGCCATGTCTCTGTGAGCCCTGGCCACACTACATAACTGATAGGGACAGGCCCAGCCCAAGGCAGGACCCCGCTTGAAGTGGGGACCTGCTGTGCCGCTGCCACCACCCCACTGTGCCGCCGCCACCTCTTCCCCCCCCCCCAATCTGTGCACTTGTCCACCACCAGGTAACTTACTTTTCCTAGTGCTGGCACATGCACCCATGTTGCAAGCACGCTGCCTGTAAGGTCTTTCTGTCTTCAGAAGCTGTATGGTAAAGCATTGTGAAAGATCCCAGAACTTCCAGGATGTCTCATGATTGCCTGACTTCATTCAGGCACTGCATGGCTCCTGAATGCAGAAAAACCTTACAGGCAGCACATTGGCGATGCGGGCGGGTGTGTCTGCACCAGGAAAAGTAAACCAGCTGGTCGGCAAGGTTGGGATGTGCACAAGTGGAGTGGGGGGGGCAGGCAGGCATGCGCTCATGGGTGGGAGGTGAGGCAAGGGGGAGGCGCTCACGTTTGCAAGCAGCTGCTTCTTGGTCATGGCAGCTGCCTGCATGACTAGCCATGCAGACCAAGAAGAGACAGACCCTTTGGAAGGGGAGAGCACCACTCGTCCCATACTCAGCCACCTGTTGTGCCTGCTTCCTACCTCTTCATGGTAGGGCCGGCCCTGGATAGGGATTAAAAATGTGCAATGATCTAAAAATACTAAAATAGTTTCTAAAATGTCTAGGGAAATAAAAAGCTCTTCACTTGGCATTGAAGAGACTATAAGAATGCCATTCTGCAAATGGGGTGCCACTTCTAGCCGCCTGCCTCACCTCATTTGTAAGGATGTGTGAATCAGCAAATGCCATTTCGAAGCTCATTCTGATCTGACTCCATATCAGATTACAAGCTTTGGTTTTTTCCCCCTTTAGCATCAAAATCCATGCATATTTTTGTCCACAACTTTCCAAATTTACTCATCAACTGTGCGCATCTTTGAAATGTACACATTCTTCTCCCGTTGATTAAAGTGTATTTGTGCATATTTTTAAAAGGATGCTGTCTTTGTGTGCATTTTTCAAATGTATGCATGCTTTCTTATGCATTTCAAATATATGCATGCTGTCAATTTTTGGGTCCATGAGTCACATTGCAAACTCATATGTACAGACTTTCATGGCAGATTGGGTCTGACTCTGTGGCCATAGCTAGACGGGGCGAAATCCCAGGATCGTCCCTGTGCATTCACAGGATCGACCCAGTTTTTCTGTGGTCTTTGGCTGATCCCGAGACTGCAGAACGTGTGGCCAGGTGCCGTGGTTTGTCCCGGCTCCTTGCGGTTCCTCGCAAGGAGCCGGGACCCACGCACAGGGCACAGAGCTCCTCAGGAGCACTGCGCCCATCGGGGGTGGGGTGGGGGGAGCGGATAAAGTAATCTTTTTAAACAAAAAAACTATCTTTTGTGCACAAGCATTTGTGCACACCTTTAAAAGGTTTTTTAAAATGCCGGGCGAGACGCCTCTCCTTCTGAGGGCATCACGTGCTGCGTGTAAACAGAGGGGGGATCTCGGGATAAAACCAATGCGAGATCTTCACCCCTCCGCCGCAGATTAACAAGTAGGTCTAGCTAAGGTCTGTATTTGGCCCAGAAGGTGTGAACTGGGTAAATTCTGATTAATAATGAACTGAAACAAATTTTTCATACATCCCTACTCATTTGGCAGAGGCATCAGGAGAAGACTTTCAGATGAGGAGCTTAGGGTATGGGGAGGTAAATATGGGTGAAGAAGCTTTTTCAGATAATCTTGCCCCCAAGCTGTTTAGGTCTTTAAAGGTTAAATTCTGCACTTTGAATTGGGTCTGGAAACAGACTGACAGCCATTGCAAATGGCAGAATTGTGAAATAATATAATGCATTTAACCTATGCTGTTTAACATATACATGAAGCCGCTGGGGGAGGTTATCCAGAGATGTGGACTGAGGTGTCATCAATATGCGGATGATACCCAGCTCTACCTTTCCTTTTCATCAAACCCAGGTGAGGCAGTGGCTGTTCTGAACCAGTGCCTGGGCACGGTAATGGACTGGATGAGGGCTAATAAACTGAGACTCAATCCAGACGGAGGTACTGTTAGCGGGTGGTTCATCTGTCCGGCGAGGTGATGTTTGCCCTGTCCTGGACGGGGTTGCACTCTCCCTAAAGGATCGGGTCCGTAGTTTGGGGGTGCTGTTGGATCTAGAACTGTCACTTGAAGCACAGGTGAACTCAGTGGCAAAGAGCACCTTTTCTCAGCTCAGGCTGATATACCAGCTGCGCCCTTATCTGGACAGAGATAGCTTAGCTACAGTTATCCATGCTCTGATAACCTCTCGTTTGGATTACTCAATGCATTATACGTGGGGCTGCCTTTGAAAATGATCTGGAAACTTCAACTGGTACAAAACAGGGCAGCACGGTTACTAACAGGGGCTGGCCGACGAGACCACATCACGCCAGTCCTTTTCCAGCTTCATTGGTTGCCAGTCCAGGTCCGGGCCCGATTCAAAGTGCTGGTATTAACATTTAAAGCCCTAAACGGCTTGGGGCCAGGTTATCTGAAGGAACGCCTCCTCCCGTATGTACCTGCCCGGACCTTAAGGTCATCCTCAGGGGTCCTTCTCCGCGAGCCCCTGCCAAAGGAAGTGAGGCAGGTGGCTACCAGGAGGAGGGCCTTCTCTGCTGTGGCACCCCAGCTATGGAATGAGCTCCCTAAGGAGGTTCGCTTGGCACCTACATTATATGCTTTTAAATGCCAGGTGAAGACCTTTTTATTCTCCCAGCATTTTAACAGTCTATAAATAAATTTTAACTTGGTGTTTTAAATTTGTAATTTTGCATTGCTGCTGTTTTTATCTGGTTGAGCTTTTATATTGTATTTTATATTATGGTTTTATACTGTTGTTTTATACTTTGAATGTTTTAAATTTTTGTGAACCGCCCAGAGAGCTCCGGCTATTGGGCGGTATAGAAATGTAATTAATAATAAATAAATAAATAAAATGTTAAATCTAATATAATGCATTTTTAAGTCATTTCTACTAATATACACATGTTTGTGTACACTGTCTCTATATGCATGTTTGATTGCAGAACTGCATTACAAAATCCAGAGAACTGTAAAGTTTAAAAGATAATTGAGCTTCAATGCATGGTATATTAGGGTGACGATATGGAAAGGAAGACAGGGTGCCCATATCTTTAACAGTTGTGTAGAAAAGGGAATTTCAGCAGGTGTCATTTGTATGCCTGCAGCACCTAGTGAATTTCCCTCTTCATCACAACAGTTGAAGCTGCAGGAGCCCTGCCCTCTTTTGTATCTGGTCAAGAGGGCAGGGCTCCTGCAGCTTTAACTGTTGTATTTCACCAGGTGCTGCATGCATACAAATGACACCTGCTGAAATTCCATTTTCTACACAATTGTTAAAGATACAGGAGCCCTTTCCTCCTTTTCATATAGTCACCCTAGTTTTCCACTAACACAAATCCACCACTGGATAAAACTCAGGCACCATCCCATCAATTATTTATTTATTTATTTATTTGTTACATTTCTATACTGCCCAATAGCCGGAGCTCTCTGGGAGGTTCACAAAAATTAAAAACATTCAAAGTATAAAACAACAGTATAAAATCATACTATAAAATACAATATAAAAGCTCAACCAGATAAAAACAGCAGCAATGCAAAATTACAAATTTAAAACACCAAGTTAAAATTTATTTATAGACTGTTAAAATGCTGGGAGAATAAAAAGGTCTTCATCTGGGGTCTAAAAGCATACAATGTAGGTGCCAAGCGAACCTACTTAGGGAGCTCATTCCACAGCCGGGGTGCCACAGCAGAGAAGGCCCTCATCCTGGTAGCCACCTGCCTCACTTCCTTTGGCAGGGGCTCACGGAGACTTCAATATGTCTTAAATATATAGTCTTAAATATATCATTAATATAAAGATAATCTTAAATATATCTTAAATATAAAGTCTTAAATAGATTTCAATATGTCTTAAACACACAGTTATTTATTTCTTAGCACATAATGTAGTCAATATGATGGTTGGATACATTTTACAAATAATTTGAAAGACACCAATCATAACCAAAAATGAATGAAAGGTAATTTCTTACAAGAATTTATAAGTTACAATCAAATGAGAAAATGACTGAGAAATTATTTCTGGAACTTACATGGAATAACTGAACAAGAAAATATTTGAGATGTTTCTAAGCAGCATAAATAGGATTATGAGGAATATCCTTAAAGAACAAGACAGGGATTTAGAATTTCAAAGGAAATATTAGAACTTGTCATCTGATGGGCAGGCAATAACATGGGGAACATTTACTTATAGGAAACATTACCGATAGATGACCTGGGAGTCACTCTGTTTCAAAACAACGTGTTGAGCTTACTTTTTATTAGCTAAACCACAAATGTTTTTGGAAATCACCTGGCTTGAGATCATTATCAATTTACAGTACTGAAAAGTTGTATTTTTAATCTGTTTGGGTCTTCTGTTTAGTTCTATATATGGCAACGGCTGATCCAAATGAACCAAATATGATTTCATTATTTCTCCTTATCCTTGCCCTCTGACTCATTACATCAGCTGCAGGTCTGAGCTTTTGAAGGCCTAGTACTGAAACCTCTGCCTGGCTGAAGTTTTAAATAGTGACAGGATTTTTGCTAAAGTCTTCTGATCTATTGCTATGTCACTAGATTGGGGTTTACAATCTGAAAATCTACTAAATGCTGGCTGTTAGTTCCAGGTCAAGAGAGCTCCCCATACAAAAACCATTTTGAAATCTCATGACGTCCCGAAAGCAATTTGTGATGTGGCATGGAAGAGAAGGATCAGTTGTTTAAAGGACCTTTCAGAAATCCTACTGGACTTGCACAAATCTTGGCAAAGCTCCTAGACCAGAAGTCACAGCAGTCACCCTGGACTGAAGCCAATGTCCATCCACCACCGCCACTGCGAGAAGATGAACTGTTTCCAAGAACTTTAGATGGAACAATACTGGAAAGGAACACGTCATACTGAGAGATAGGACTGACGTTAGGAGCCCGTGGAAATGCTGTTCTTCTTAATCTGTTTAAACTATAGTAAGTCAATTAAAACTGACTTTATTCAAACTATAATATATCTTTCTGTGTTAGAACCAGGATGGGTTGGAACCAGTATTAAATGTAAACTGTTTTTCTTAAAGGGACAGTTTACTTTCTAAACATTTCGAACAAATAGCATGCATGTATTGCATAACCTTATGTATTGTACATGTGTTAGTATTGCTCAGTTAGACTTGGCTCTCTTGTTGACCTTTATGTCCCCATCTTAGTCCCTTTATTGCCTGATGCTGCAAACTGTTCAGTTCTTTACAGAGCAGCCCTATGCTGCAACTATGACATTCCTCAGTTGCTATCTAAATGTTGCTGGTGCAACAGATTCCATAGCCCTGCTCTTAATCTACCTTCCTTCTTGATAGCTCCCCTTCTACTCAGTACTAGATCATCTGAATGTTCATGTGCCTGGACAAATCTCTTTGTTGTCCATTTTTCCCTGATGTTACTTTTTCATGCACCCTTGCCAGCTCAGCTGGATCGCTCCCCTGGCTTGCTTGTAGGAGGGGATCCAACGGCTGCTGTCAGGACTCAGGGTGTGCAACTTCTTCATGCTTTGGCCACTTCCAGTGTGGGTAAGGGGCAGTCTCCCTAAAACTCACAACATGTGTCCAGTGAAGGGGAATCATTTGGCATAACATTCTGTAACAGCCTTTCTTAACCTGGTATCCTCCAAATGTTTTGGACTTCATCTCCCATCAGCCCCAGGCAGCATGACCAATGGTCAGGAATGCTAGGAGTTGTAGTCCAAAATGTCTGAAGGGTACCATATTGGGCAAGATGGTTGCATAAGATGAGAAAGCAGGGGGGTCATAGCTGCATAATTTTGTTCATAGGGTACTGCAGTTCCTTGCAACCATTTCCGCCAACACAAAGCCTCTTGAGATTGAACATAACAGCTCCCCTTCACCCTGAAGTGCT
The DNA here is from genome assembly GCF_023053635.1 of Elgaria multicarinata webbii. Lineage (NCBI taxonomy): Eukaryota > Metazoa > Chordata > Lepidosauria > Squamata > Anguidae > Elgaria > Elgaria multicarinata. The sequence goes on along the minus strand of NC_086177.1, from coordinate 76,222,415 downwards.
GCTCCAGTGGAATCAAAGGATCAGGCTACCTGCTGCTGACCCCTTTACTAGTACCTCCTTAACAATATTTTCTTTGGAAGTTCAATACGTATATTTTATTTCATTCTTTTCTACAGCTTTGTTCCCCCTAGCTTAAGTGACTTTGAAAAATGTACATGCTTTTACAGAACTTTCCTTAACTAAACATTCTTCTTTCACATGATCCATTATTCTCAAACATCTGAAAACGTTATAGGGTTTTACAAGAGAATCCATAGGTTGAAAAACTTTGGCTGGCCCTCGGAACAGTTTTCTTAAAGACTTCAATATTATACTGGAACCTCTACATGTATTATTAGTGAGTCTGCCAACTATGAGTATACAGTACAATTTCTTACCAGTCTTTCTTTCACGTATGATAGTTACATGGCAGATTAACAATTTGAGTAGCTCCAAACGTGATGAAGAAGACATCTCTAAGACAGTTGCCAAGTACATAACTGGCAAACTCATACTTTTGAAACAAAGAAAAAGTCTCTGTGTGTGTTCTATTCAGAAGGACCCAGCATAATAATCTCTCCTTTGTGTTCCCTCTGTATAACATTTTAAATCAGGAACAAGATGGGTTTAGGAAAGGCCACAGTATGGTGGACCAGATCTTTGTTTTGCACCATTTAATTTATAAATATACTATTGGTAATTCCAAAAGGTTCTTTGCTGCTTTCATTGACTTCTCCTCAGCCTTTGAATTCAATTAATAGCAGTCGATTGTGGGACAAGCTTGCAGGGACCAATATTGATGAGAAACTGCCTTCTTACCCTCATTGGAAGTGGCCAAAAGATGAAGAGGTTTCAGACACTAAGCCCTGACAGCAGGAAAGCTACTAGATCCCCTCCCATTTAGAGTCCCATTCTGTTCTACAAGCAAGGCAAAGGAGCAATCCAGCTGAGCTGGCAAGGGTGCATGAAAAAGTAACATCAGGGAAAATGACCATCAAGGGCTCTGTCCAGGCACATCAACATTCAGATGATCTAGTACTGAGCAGAAGGGTATACTAAGACAAGATGGAAGCTGTTGCACCAGCAACATTTTGGCAGCAAATGAGGAAGTCAATTTGGTTACCAGAGTTATGCTGAAGTATCAATGAGCTCTGATCCTAAACATAGTTACTTCTCCTGAGTAAGACTCTGAGATAGGACATTTTTTTGCTGTCTGACATGAACTGTGCTATTGGGCCTGAACTTTGTTTGGGCCGATTGCCATATCTCTGTGTGGTTGTTGTTTTGTTTCTGTTTTTTGAGTACCCAGCAGTGATTATGTGGGATCCAGACTGGGGTGTAAGTCTAGTGTAGTACGGGAAGTGCCCTGATTCTTCAGTTTCTTCATTACTGGGGGAGGTTATTGTCCTAGAGTTTGGTCTCAGGGCATTCTGGGTGCCCCACCTCCCCCTGCCCGGGTTCATGGTGAGTCCTTCTCCAATGGGGAGGTCTCACCCAGTTCCAGGAAGTGACAGATTCCGATACATGAAAAACTAACTGAATTGAGTAAGAATGACATGTAATGTAGGTAGTTGAGATGTAAAACATGAATGTAAACCATCATAGTTGTATCATATAATAAATACATATAATTTAGATTGAAATAATTACTCTCCCTCTTTACAAACATGTTTCATATCTTCTGTCCTATATGCTCATCAAGACAATTTGATAAATATGTCTATACATTTAGGGCACAACCCTCTGCATGTTTAGACAGGAAAAGTCCTACTACTCTCTGCATTTCCCAGCCAACCACGTTGTAGGACTTTTTTTCTGTCTATACATGATAGGACTGTGCCCTTAAACTTTTAAATAACAGACACATGGATGGATGAGGATCATAACCATAGTGGGAATGAGAGGGGGGTATTAATCTTTCAACTCATGCTATGGCCCTGACAAAAATTCTCCCCAACCCAGATAGGAGGCCCCCATGGCTGCTGTTTGTTAAGAAAAAGGTATGCTTAGTCCAAAGTAAGCTATTTAAACATGCTATAAACATACCCAGTAGTTTGGCCTAAATATTTCATGTGTACCCACTTCTACTATAATTTGTAAAATAAAAAACCTCTTAAAATATTCACTGTTTTATCAGGGTTTTTTGGGTTATTTGGTCTTAAATCAAAATATTCTCATTGTGTTGCCTTGGGTTTCAACCCAGTGCACTGCATTCTCCCCTACCCAATATTCCACAGTTATTATTAGGTTGCTCTGGGATTCTTCACATACCTTTCTATTCTAGCCTAGCCTAAATAATGTTTTTTCTGACTGACCATACCATGTCTCTTGCCAAGTTATTTATAGATATGCATCTACAGTGATCGTGCCAAACCCACCATTATGTTCTCTGGCTATAGGGTTGGATTCAAAGAACCAGGAACAGAAAGCTAAGAACCATAACAAATGCTTCCACAGAGATGGTGCAAGTGCTGTAACAGCTAGGCTTTGAAGGAGATCTCATGCTTCTGCTTGTTCATGCAGTGTTGTAATAGCTGGGCTTCTGCTTGTTATGCATGCTCTCTTGCAGAAGTTTGACAATGCTCTAACATGAGTGTAAAACAGCTTTCTATGAGTGGAAGATGCCTTACACACCTGTGGAAATGAACCTCTGGACCCAACCCATGGGTTCCTTACTTGGTTAGTCACCACTAGTTCAGGTCCCATCAATGTATAGGTCATAGAGCCTGGTCAGCTCCCTGGTAAAGGGGAATTGAGGGCAATGGAACAGGAGAGACGTGGGCTAGGGCGCCATTGGAGACGAACCCAGGATGAATCCAACCAAACATGGATGAAAGAACACTTAAAAACCTATACTGTGGTGGTGAGGGCAGCAAAGAAGATTCACATTTCTATGACCATTGCACCCACAAAGAATAGACTGATGATGCTTTTCCTTATTGTGTGAGGCCTCCTTGGCCAGAACGTTGGACAGGGGAGCCAAAGCAGTCGATGGCTCACTGTGAACAACTTGCTTCTTTCTTTGCAAGTAAAGTTGCTCAGATGTGCCTTAACTTGACCACTTGACCCTTGACCAATCAAATCAGCCAAGATCTAATGCCACAGCACAGGGAAGTGATTAATGACCTTCTGTGGGAGGGGGGTTGTTTTCTCTTGTTTAATGAGGGCAATATTAAGACCTTTGTTAAAGACTAGCAAATGGACCCAGCTTTGCACAGGTTGGAATTGCCTTTAGGCTGTTAGAGAGAAGCCTTCCAGCAAACTTACACAGCTATCACAGTTGGACATATTGTGCCTGTATCCTTAGGCACAGCCCTGCCATGGTCCACTCCTGTAGCCCCCTGAGGGAGGAGTCAGTCCACTCCAACCCCCTAAGATGGAGCTGCCCCACTGCAGAGGGGAGGGCCAGGCCTATAACAGACTACTAATCTTCCATGGCTTCAAACTGTGGCAGTGGTTCAATTATTTTTCAATATTTGGGGCTTGGGTTTTTTTTAAAAAAAATGTCTAAAAAAACCCATGAAAAACATGAATGTTGTATGGTTAAAATCTGCTTGCTGCAGTGTGGAAGCATGATGGGAAGTTTGGTTTAAATTGGATCAAATTGAATTGAACCAGTGTATCTTTTTTTTAAAAAAAAATGTTTGGTCACCTTTTAGGTTCAAAATGGTGGTTGAAATTTTCATTATACCTAAAACCATCCCAGACAGAGATAGAACAAATCCTAAATGTTTCATAAGAACAATTCCTAAAAGTTTCATAACAATCAGATGTACAGGTTTTTTAGTCCATCTAGGACATACAAGTAGGGTGACCATATGAAAAGGAGGACAGGGCTCCTGTATCTTTTACAGTTGTATTGAAAAAGAAATTTCAACAAGTGTCATTTGTATATATGGGGAAAATGGTGCAATTTCCTCTTCATCACAACAGTTAAAGCTGCAGGTGCCCTGCCTTCTTTTAAATCTGGTCACTCTAGTATAGGTCCTGCACCTTTAACTGTTGTGATGAAGAGGGAATTTCACCAGGTTCTCCATATATACTAGGGATGTGCTCCGCTTCTCCTCGAACCGGAGAAGCAGGAGCGGAGCGGGGGGCTTCGCCTACCCTTAAGGCGGAGGCGAAGAGGATTGGGGGACCCGTGGAGCGTTGCGGAGCGGATCGAGGTGAAGGCGGATCCTTCGCCTCGATCCGGAGCTCCGCCAAAAAGGTAAGTGGGGTTTACTTGGCCCTGCTGCGATGGCACCAGGGCCAGGTAAACCCCCCTCCCTCCTCTCCCTTATCTGCATCCGTACGCGGTCCCGCGGCTGCTTCAACTGAGCCCGAGGACTCAAACAGGAAGACTGGGCCTCGGGCTCAGTTGAAGCAGCCGCGGGACCGCGTACGGACGCAGGTAAGGGAGAGGAGGGAGGGGGTTTACCTGGCCCTGCTGCCGCCACTGCCCATGTGGCAACGGCGGCAGAGCCAGGTAAGGGACCAAGGGGGAGGGGGGGTCTTACCTGAGTCTGTCGCGGCCCATCCCAGCTTCACTAGAGCCCGCGGCTCAACCAGGAAGTGTAGGCTGCAATCGGGGTCTACAGTTCCTGGTTGAGCCGCAGGCTCTAGTGAAGCTGGGATGGGCCGCGACGGACACAGGTAAGGGGGAGGAGGGGGGCTTACCTGACGCCACTCCCCGCCACTGCGGAGCTCCAATTCAGAGCCGGACCCTTAGAAGCACGGCGAAGAGAAGCGTCCATAGGCGGAGCGCTTCTCTTTTTGCGGAGCACTCCGATCGCTATTTTGGAAAATTTCGCCCATAGGATTGCATTGTGGAAAAGAATAGGGGATAACTGTGTTGTTTTTTAAAGCAATCTTTCTGAAACTTTTGAGCCTACTCTCAGTTCTCTGCATGGTGCGGTTCGCTTGCTATAAATTTTGGGAAAATCGGGTAAAAAAAGCGGGAGAGGTACCTTTTTGAAGTGCTGAGAGGCAGAGTCATGATCACATGATCCCAAAGTTGGAGGAGGGGATAGGCAAAACGGGATACTAGTAATTTGGGATACTGGGAAACTTCTCTTTCTTAGTCTGAACGGACTTTTCCCAGTGTTTTTTCAAACAGTAGCCCCACCAAATGCACAAACACAACCTGAAATCATATACTAAGCAAATAAATAACAGATAGGAAACACAGCACTGCTACCCACCCTAACCTTGGTGAACGACTGAACAGATGTGGTGTAAGGAGATGAGGGCCCCTAGGGCATGTGGACGTGCCCAGTGCACATACACTGTGTCCTGCCCTGGAGGGTCATCAGAGTCCTCCAAAGGTTAACCAGTGGAGAGAGACTAATGCCTATCATGAGTTGAAGTGTTAGTTTGCTTCTTAAAGATTGGTCCCTAGACAGGGCCAGTCAAAATTGGCATAATTCCCCCTCCCCCTGGGCACGTCCACTTCCCTCTCACTGGTAAAAGACAGATATAGCCTTTTAAAAAAAATTCTTCCTGTTGTTTATTCAGCAACACTGCTGCTTTTAATTCTACCCCTCCTTTGTTTATTTATTTATTTATTTATTCCATTTTATATTTACACCCCATAGCCCAAGCTCTCCTGGCTTTTCCTCTTCAGTGAAGTCAGGCAGGCTTTTATTGTGGTTCAACTCCTTATTGTTGTTGTTGTTGTTGTTATTATTATTGCTAATATTAATTAGTACTGCTATTATTAACATTATTATTTTGTTGTTGTTTAATAATGGCTGTGATCACAGTGCAGTCAATCAATTCTGAAGCAAGGATCACAAAGCTTTACTCTTATCCTCCTAGCCTCCTATTTATGGGATGCAAAAGAAAAGGCATCTCTCTGTGCTGCTCCCACCTCACAGGGATGTTTTGCATTACTGGCTTTGAAACTATCCTTGGCTCACTTCCTTATGCTCCTAGAAATGTCTGCTGCCCGCCTGCCTTCCCTCCTTCCTCCCCTGCCCGCCTCGCAGGGATGGTTTGTGTGTGTCTTGCTTTGACTCAGGGGATAAGTCCTTCCTGCGCTCATTTAGACTTTTGGAAGTTCCAAATCCATTTTTCAAGTGTGGAAGAAGATTCATATAGGTTTATCTCTACTCCCCAAGTCATGGCATGTTGGGATTTCCTTTGAAATGGCCCCGTTGAGCTGTCTGCAGCTTTAAATCCCTGAGATACTGGGGTGTCCGATTTTCAAAAATTCCCCAAAAATCAGGGGATGCTTGGATTGGCTTGAGTCTTGGCATGCGTGTGTATACATCCATGAGGTGTCATGGTGCCAAACCTGAGGATTCTAACATGAAAATTGACGTAGTTCTAGCATGGGACTTGATTTGGGGTGAGTTAAAAGGTTAAAGCCCCGCCAAAAATCAGGGGATGATGGGATTTGATTGAAGCTTAGCATGCATGTGTATACAAGAATAAACTATCATGGTGCCGAGTTTGAGGTTTCTAACGTGAAAATTGACGAAGATATCGAAAGGGGTGTGAATTGGGGTTATGGGTGGTGCTTTAGAGGTTAAAGCCCCGCCAAAAATCAGGGGATGGTGGGATTTGCTTGAAACTTGGCATGAATGTGGATCTAGATGGCATCTGTGAGGGTGCCCACTTCAAAAAAATTTATCTGTCAAAATGTTGGGGAACAGTCCATGTCTGAAAATGGGGTGTCGAATTTTCATAAATTCCCCAAAAATCAGGGAATTATGGGATTGGCTTGAGACTTGGCACGCATGTGTATCCATGTATATTCTATCATGGTGCTGAGTTTGAAGTTTCTAACGTTAAAATTGACGGAGATATCGAAAAGGGTGTGAATTGGGGTTATGGGTGGTGCATTAGAGGTTAAACCCCCGCCAAAAATCAGGGGATGATGGGATTTGCTCGAAACTTGGCATGAATGTAGATCTAGATGGCACCTGTGAGGGTGCCCACTTCAAATTGTTTTATCTGTCAAAATGTCGGAGAACAGTCCATGTCTGAAAATGGGGTGTCTGATTTCATAAATTCCCCAAAAATCAGGGGATGATGGGATTGGCTTGAGGCTTGGCATGCATGTGTATATGTCCATGAGGTGTCATGGTGCTAAACATGAGGTTTCTAACTTTAACAGAAAAAAAGTTGTAGACTTTTTTGGATTTCAATGCAAGCCTATGGGGTGGAAAAGCGGAGCTCCGATCCGGATCCGGAGCTCCGCAGCGGAGCGGAGCGGACTATAGGCGGAGCAGGGCGGAGCGAAGTGGCCCAATCTGCAAATTGCGGATCTGGAAGAGAAGCGGATTGGGGGGTCCGTGCACACCCCTAGTTTACATCCTCCATACCCAGGATGTGTAAAGAAATCTGCCAGTTTGAGGTTAACGCTTCATGCATCTGATGAAGTGGACAGTGCCCACGAAAGATGCCACAAAACTATTTTTTCCTTTTCTTTTCTGCAACAGATTAACACAGCTAAACCTCTGGAAATTATTTTCACGTGTTTCTAATCAAACAAGACATTTAATGAAGATGTTATACACACATTTGCAAAAGTAAAGGAATGAAATAAAAATCTGATTGACATGCAACACATATTTCTAACATCTCATAAATGTCATTGCTTAATTTAAAATATAACCATGAAAAAGATTTAAATCTCTTTTCTGAATAGGTCATCGTCTCTTCATTAAGTCTATCTCTCTTAGAAGCAGCTGATTCTACTTACTTGTAATACTCAGCATTCAATTATTGGCAAGGACTAATTATGATTCTTGTATAAATATTACACAAAGGGAAAAAGAGAATCATATAAATATCTTTGTTCATAGGAAATGGCATACAAGGAAAAGTGTGCTTCTTATTTACTAAGGATCCACAGAGTTCTCATTTTATTCCTTTATTGCTGTATCAGTCTGCTCTCTTCTGTAGTCTACTCCTGAATTCCAGTTTAACAAAGTAAATTAAAATTACTTTCAGAAGGCTGCTCTAGTGACAGACAGCTTGTTATATTGGGGTGTATGTGCCTCACCTGGTGCCAAGAGGGGCTTATGCCCTGTGTTATGTTGTGGGCTTCCCATGGGCAGCTGGTTGGCCACTCTGTGAACAGAATGCTGGACTAGATGGACCTTGGGCTGATCCAGCAGGGCTGTCCTTATGTTCTCAGCATGAGACCAGATGAACCAGCAGCTATGAGCAAGCCAATCATGATGGGTGGCCTGTCATCTCTTGGTGGCCCACCAGCAGATGAGTGGCTTCCAACTAAAGGTGGATGCCACCTACTAGACACTGCCCAGCTTAAGGGGGAAAGTTTATAATTTGGTCAGACTTATGCAGTCACTAGCCACTGTGCAGGCAAATTCCACACACATTAGGGGCAATTAAGTACAAGACACACTGGTGGGGTGTAGCCTAAGGCATCTTAAACATTTACCAAATGACTTTTCATAGCTGCCCAACACTAGGGACACAGCAAAGGAGTTATCCTGGGACACTGGCAGCTTTGTCCCAACTATGGCTGTCCAGCTGAGGCATAGAGAAACTGTCAGGTGCTTCTTGGCACAGCTTTAAGGTGGGAAGGCAAAAAAAAGCACAGATCAGTCAGTGAACCAAGGTAACGTCAGCTAATTTAAGGTATACAGGAAGAGAGTGACCTCCTAAGAACATAAGAAGAGTCCTGCTGGATTACACCAAAAGCCTATCAGACCAAAAGCCCAAAGCCAGGTAGGGTAGTCCACCACCCTACTGTTTCCCACAGTGACCAATTAGATGCCAATAGGAGGTCCATGAGCAGGATATGGGAATGACCTACATCTCACCTGAAGTATTCAGAAGCCCAGGCTGTTGTGGCTAAGTTGCATATGAGTTAGGAGAGAATGCCCTGCTTATTGCAGATCCTTGAAATTATAATAAAGTTTTGGCTCTTGATTATATCTATATACAGTCACATATCATGATTCCAGTTGCTATGGCTTTCTATGTCTTCAGTTCATTTACAACTTTTCCCACCATGATTGCTCTGGAGTGGCTCACCATGTCATCTGCCAGGCTCCCCATGATTTAAAATGGCCATTTCTCACAAAAATGCGGGGGACCATAAAGTGAGCCACCTGGAGTGTCTGCCACTTCCAGGGACACTCTACACATCATGGGTGGATTGTATGGTTGGCGGCGAGTGCACATGTTTTCCCAGTGTTATGGGTAATGGGATGACTGGCACCGGGAGGCCAAGGGACTAACTATGAAGCAGGGAATAGTAAGCAAAACACATGAGCTGCATGGTTTTGGGTCATGTGACAGGCATGCATGTCAGGGTTTCCATAACTCTCCTCACTCTGTAGTTTTTCTAACCACCCTTCCCCCAGTCACCCCATTAACAGAAAATCACCTCTTCCTGATGTAGTGCCATTTAAAGGTTCCTGACAACTTCAAGAGGATTCATAAATGATACTTACGTTGGAATCCCCTCTATGCCTTCCATTTTCTGTTGCTGGTCTGCTGACACAACCTAACGTTGTGCTTCTACTATGATCCCATGGACTAGTAAAGAAACTCAGCCCACAATTTTTCCTCTCTTGTATTTCTGTCATAAACCTAACCGGTGCTTAATTTATTATTTATTTATTTATTTAATTACATTTATATACCACCCCACAGCCGAAGCTCTCTGGGTGGTTTACAACAATTAAAAATAGTAAACATTAAAAGTATACAAAAATTAAAAAAAACATAAAAACAGTATAAAAACAACAGTATCCATTTAAAAACAACAATTCTGGGGTCCATTAAAAACAAACTTACCATTGTTAAATGCCTGGGAGAAGAGAAATGTCTTGACCTGGCGCCGAAAAGATAACAATGTTGGCGCCAGGCAAGCCTCATTGGGGAGATCATTCCACAGTCGGGGGGCCACCACTGAGAAGGCCCTCTCCCTTGTTGCCATCCTCCGAGCTTCCCTCGGAGTAGGCACTCGGAGGAGGACCTTAGATGTTGAGCGCAGTGTATGGGTAGGTTCATGTCGGGAGAGGCGTTCCATCAGGTATTGTGGTCCTAAGCCATGTAGGGCTTTATAGGTTAAGACCAGCACCTTGAATTGGGCTCGGAAATATATAGGCAGCCAATGCAAGCGGGCCAGAATCGGTGTTATATGCTCAAACCTCCCTGTTCCAGCTATTAATCTGGCCGCCGCATTTTGCTCAAGCTGCAGCTTCCGGACCGTCTTCAAAGGCTGCCCCATGTAGAGGGCATTGCAGTAATCTAATTTGGAAGTTACCAAAGTATGTATAACTGAAGCTAGGTTATCCCTGTCCAGATAGGGGCGTAGCTGGGCCACCAACCGAAGTTGGTAGAAAGCACTCCGTGCCACCGAGGCCACCTGAGCCTCAAGTGACAAAGATGGTTCTAGGAGAACCCCCAAGCTACGAACCTGCTCCTTCAGGGGCAGTGCAACCCCATCCAGAACCAGTTGAACGCCCCCCATCCGATCAGAGGTACCACCCACCAGCAGCATCTCAGTCTTGTCTGGATTGAGCTTCAGTTTATTAGCCCTCATCCGATCCATTGTCACAGCCAAGCACCGGTTCAGCACATCCACAGCCACACCTGATGAGGATGAAAAGGAGAAGTAGAGCTGTGTCTCATCAGCATAGTGATGACAACACACTCCAAAACTCCGGATGACCGCACCCAACGTTTTCATGTACATGTTAAACAGCATGGGGGACAAGACCAACCCCTGCGGAACCCCATACTGGAGAGTCCACGGGGCCGAGCAATGTCCCCCAAGCACCACCTTCTGGAGCCGTCCTGCTAAGTAGGAGCGGAACAACTGCAATGCAGTGCCCCCCACTCCCAACTCAGCCAGACGTTCCAGAAGGATACCATGGTCGACGGTATCGAAAACCGCTGAGAGATCAAGGAGAATCAACAGAGTCACACTCCCTCTCCTGTCTTTCTCCCGACATAGGTCATCATACAGGGCGACCAAGGCTGTTTCCGTGCCAAAGCCAGGCCTGAAACCCAACTGAAATGGATCCAGATAATCAGTCTCATTCAAGAGTGTCTGGAGCTGGCCCGCCACCACCCGCTCAAGGACCTAATGCTGTGTCAGATGCTGCTGACCCATCATAGGGATGGGAGAGAAATGTGTTGAGTTCACATATTTATGTGAACTTATTTAATTTTTTACATTCGAACTACCATGTGAACCGAAACCCAATTATCCTTCAAAATTTGCACTTTTCCAAAGTTTGCAGTGGAGTTTTCCAATAAAAAAATGTGTATGTTAGAGAACTAAAATGTTCAAATATGGATTATATTAGGAAACCACTTGCAAAAAATATGTATAATCAGCAAAATAATGCATACCAAAAATGCATGTATTAGGAGTGTTTATGAATTTTCATGCAAATCTTTTGGGATGAATAGAATTTAATTCTGGAGTTTGAGGCAAACCCAAGATGACAAAAAATAAGAAAATATCAGATTTGTCCATCCCTGCAGGGTAGTCATCTAACTGCAGCCTTTCAGGAAAGAAACTTCCAGATCTGACCTAACTCCATCCACTTAGGCTGGCCATGGCTCCTTTTGAGCAGCATAGAGTATAAATTACTTCCTTTTCCAGTTGAGCCTTGCTTAAGCAACAAGCTCTGCCTGAGGTCTAGCATATCAGATCTTGCTCCTGCCTTCTGGTTTGCTTTCTGGTCCTGATTGTTGGCTTCCCTGCTGATCATGATTGTTTTCAGTCCTGCCTCCTAGTTTGCACTTGAACCCTGCTTGTTCTTTGGTTCTGAGTCCAAGCTCCTGATTCTCTCTAGATCATGGCTGGGCAGAAGGTAGATGTTTTGGACTTCACCTCCCAGAAGCCCCTACTATCATGGCCAATGGTCAGGAATGCTGGGAGTTGAAGTCTAAAACATGTGGACACCTACGTTCTCCACAGACCTGATCTACACCGCTGACCATGGCCCAGACCTGACACTCAGTTGATCCACTTCACTAGAGAAAGGGTGGATATCAGCAGAAAGGAAGTCCTACAATACATCCAGGTAGCCCACCATCCATCCTTTTATACATGTGAGAAAGTTTCAGGCTCTTAGAACACATGGAATATAGTAGCAGCCATATGAGATAATTTTGCCATTGCCAAACCATCTGAAAATATATATAATGGCAAAAATATATCATTTTAAAGAGTATCAAGTAAGGTATTTGACTTATGGAGTCTTAACATAACATCTTCTTTAATAGTTAAGGCTGGAGCTGAAAAAAAGAGAACTTTGATTCAACTCTAACCTGTATGTCCCTAGCATGTATTCTTCCCTGTGGTTTCCACAGAACTGTCAGAGATATTTTCCATCACCATCACTCCAGAGCCTTCATAAGTTCACTTTTAAAGACTCTCATTATTGTATGTTATTCATTATGCATTCATTCTCACTTATTGTCAGATGTCTCAATATTTTAAATAAATGATTAATATCCCATAAACGGAGTCCTGAACAAGAGTCATGAGATGAGCATGATTCTGACACAATGCAGACTGATTATGGTGATGCCACACCACTACAGTTTCCATTGGAAGTAGATCCAAATTTCCTATCAAAATACTGGAACTTTACAAAGAAAAAAACTTTTATTTTTTAAAAGAGTCACAGAAATTACAAAGACTTTTTGACACCGGCCAAGATGACTGATCCTTAATATAAACAGTGAGGCCAGAACAGGAAGAAGAGGCTGAAAATGTGGTTTTATTTACCAGAGTTGTAGCTCTCTCGTTTTAGCTAATGGCAGTCAGTCAGAATTATGAACATCTCTTCAACAGAAATTGTTCGTGACTCCAGAGTAGTCCTACATTCTAATAAAATTGTCCAGGCATTCCCTCTCCCCCTCAGGTGCAAATCACTGTAACCCCAGATGAACAGCCAGTATATAAGGTCGATTGAGGACTAACAGCAACAACAAAAGTTCTGCAAAATCTTAATTATTTCGTATTCCTGCTGCTTTTATTGTTGACTTTAGCAGTGGCTCTGGTGTCAGTGGGGTTGTGAATCTCCTTTGGGTTTCAGTCAGAACCAGTCAGAACTTTAAAGGAGTTATCCGATGTTCTGAAGCCACATGGGGATAGGTTTCAGCACTTTGGATACCTCCTTTAGAGTTCTGATTGGTTCTGACTGAAGCCTGGAGTGGGATCACGGTCCCACTGACATTAGAGCCACCAGCCTCCACTGGAGATTAGACCTTGTCATACATTCAGAAAGGTGTGAACATGCATTAGGAGGAGGCAGTGGGCTCCATTCCGTCACTGCACCCATTCCACCCCTGGTATGTATATTGCTGATGTCTAATGGGACATGTAGTGAATAGGGTATGCGACATACCACTGCAGTCCTACCTGAACCTGACTCACATTCAGCAAAGACATGGAGGTCCTCCTAAAGGTCTCCATTTAGTTTTTTATTATTATTTTCTAGTTGGAATATTATTTTAACAGAAGAGCAGCTTATTAATGTTTTAAATGTTTTTTCCCCCTGGGGAATGCTGGAATTTGTAGGACTTTTTGCTGTCTAGTCATGCATAGGATTCAGTCTCTGTTTGGTTCTGCCTCTCAAATATACCCATAGTCCAAGCAGTCCCTCGACTGTCTTTCCGACTTGTTTTTTTAAAGCCAATACTAGTTCCAAATCACCAAGAGTGACCAGAAACAGTCGTGAAAGATCTGGACACGTGTATTCAATTAAAGCAATAGGAAGGGTGACAACATAAGGAATCTGAGATGGAGAAAGAGAAACCAAGTTTCTCTTGGAACTTTTCTTCGCTTTTCTTTAATTTAGGGAACTAAAGAGAAGCACACAAAAAAAACACCCTCAAAACTTGATGACAGAAGCTTCAGTTATCCTCAGATAGCCCTTTAAAGCTTCAGATAAGGACAAGATACTAAAGGATAGGAATAACCTTACACTGCTAAAATCCTTCTTAGCTGGAGAGGCTGTGAAATGAGCAGAATATTCATTTTCATAAGGCTATCAGCAGCGCCATCAATTCTTGATTTCAGAAATACTTCCCTGAGGTTCAAGAACATGAGAAGAAGAGCTGTGCTGAATCAGACAAAAGAAATGGGCAAACTGGTGCCTTCTGTTTCTTTTAGACTGCTGCTCCCATCAGCCTCCCAATGAGCAGATCCCATGAGTTGTAGACCAAAACATCAGGAGGGAAGTAAGTTGCCTACCCCTCTCTAGTTCCCACAGTGGCCAACCAGATGCCAATGGGAGGTCCAAAAGCAGGACATGTGTGCCACGTTCCCCAGAAACTGGAATTACATTCCAAGGCAGAACAGTCAGAGATGGAGTCAGGGTAGAACCTGGGATGTCTGGGACAGAACCTTGTGTTGTTTTCCCCAACCTGGTGCTCTTCAGATGTTTAGAACTACAACACCCATCATCTCTCTATACTTGCTAGCACTGATGGCAGCTGTGGTCCAACCCTCTGGAGAACACCAGGCTGAGGAATAACCCCAAAACAGGCAGATGCTTTTAAAATAAAATGACTGTAACCAACAGCTAACTCAAATATACCAGGAGCACAACAAATACTCATCAAAAACAGCTTTCAGGTGGAGAGAGGGATGATGCTGATGCCTGGGTACTGAGGTTCAAGCTTGTCTTCATTCTTTGGCTTTGCCAGCCAGCCAAAGAAAAAAGAAAAAAATATATTTTACAACCCAAGGTATTTCTCTGATGGACAGGACAGCTTCCAAAGACCAGAATCCAAACATAGCAATCAGAAGCCTTTATCCTCCAGGTGACTGATTGCATAAGTCTATGTCAGGTAGGAGAGGTGATTAGGAATAGCCTGGGACATGTAGACAAGTAAAAGTTGGTGTCTGTGCTGCCCAGCTACATTCTTTGAGACCTTTCCAGAAAGTGTGGTGTGCGGGTGCATCACAAATACCAATATATACCCCCTGTGTTGTTTTCCTGTGTTCTGATTCCTCATACCACTCTTGTTATCAACATTTTTTACCCTCTTGCGCATTTCAAATTCTGACTTCCAAGTGTGTTTCGGAACCTAATCTTTGTCAACTGCATTAAACTTGTTGATAAAAGGCAGTGTACTAATGTTTTAAACAACTAAATAAATAAACAACCAATGGTGATTGTGACTGCTGAGCCTGGCTTTGATGCTGGACCAGGTGTCTCGGTTTTAGGTTTCACTCAGAGAGCAAACTAGTTCACGCCGTCCACGGCTAGGATAGACATGTATCCTACATTACAGAGGACAAATATCTATTTTAAGGCAGTCCTCTGTTTGAAGGGCTGTACAGTACATGTCTAGTTTAAAAAATAAAGAACCATAAGAAGGGAGAGTGGAGGCCTTGAAGCCACCCATCCATGGTGGGGTGTATTGTATTTCTATATACATTGTATCATTCCCATGTGCAAATTAGGGGTGTGCACGGACCCCCCGCTCCGCTTCATTTCCAGATCCGCGATTTGCGGATCAGGCCGCTCCGCCCCACCCCCGCTCCACCTATGTCCACTCCGCTCTGCTCGGAGCTTCGGATCCGGATCGGAGCTCCGTTTCCCCCCCCCATAGGCTTGCATTAAGCTAAAAAAGTATACAACTTTTTTTCTGTTAAAGTTAGAAACCTCAAGTTTGGCACCATGACACCTCATGGAGGTATACACACGCACGCCAAGACTCAAGGCAATCCCATCATCCCCTGATTTTTGGGGAATTTATGAAAACTGGGCACCCCATTCACACCCTTTCCATAGCACTGTCAATTTGCATGTTAAAAATCTCAAACTCGCCACCATGAAAACTTATCCAGGGGTGCACACGCACGCCAAGACTCAAGGCAGTCCCATCATCCCCTGATTTTTGGGGAATTTATGAAAACCGGGCACCCCATTCACACCCCTTTCCATAGCTCCGTCAATTTGCACGTTAAAAATCTCAAAGTCACCACCATGAAAGCTTATCCAGGGGTGCACACGCATGCCCAGACTCAAGGCAGTCCCATCATCCCCTGATTTTTGGGGAATTTATGAAAATCGGGCACCCCATTCACACCCCTTTCCATAGCTCCGTCAATTTGCACATTAAAAATCTCAAACTCACCACCATGATAGCTTGTCCAGGGATACATATGCACGCCGAGACTCAAGGCAGTCCCATCATCCCCTGATTTTTGGGGAATTTATGAAAATCGGGCACCCCATTCACACCCCTTTCCATAGCTCCGTCAATTTGCATGTTAAAAATCTCAAACTCACCACCATGATAGCTTGTCCAGGGATACATACACATGCCGAGACTCAAGGCAGTCCCATCATCCCCTGATTTTTGGGGAATTTATGAAAACCGGGCACCCCATTCACACCCCTTTCCATAGCTCCGTCAATTTGCACGTTAAAAATCTCAAAGTCACCACCATGAAAGCTTATCCAGGGGTGCACACGCATGCCCAGACTCAAGGCAGTCCCATCATCCCCTGATTTTTGGGGAATTTATGAAAATCGGGCACCCCATTCACACCCCTTTCCATAGCTCCGTCAATTTGCACATTAAAAATCTCAAACTCACCACCATGATAGCTTGTCCAGGGATACATACGCATGCCGAGACTCAAGGCAGTCCCATCATCCCCTGATTTTTGGGGAATTTATGAAAATCGGGCACCCCATTCACACCCCTTTCCATAGCTCCGTCAATTTGCACTTTAGAAACCTCAAACTCACCACCATGATAGCTTGTCCAGGGATACATATGCACGCCAAGACTCAAGGCAGTCCCAGCGGCAGAGCCCGGTAAAGGACCAAGGGAGAGGGGGACCTTAGAGGGGGACCTTCCCGGTGGAACCGCGGGCTCAATTGAAGACGCCGACGGACCGCGGACGGAGGCAGGTAAGGGAGAGGAGGGCGGGGAGGGGGGGTACCGGGCCCTGCCGCCGTCGCCGCATGGGCGACGGCGACAGGGGCAGGGCCCGGTAAACCCCACTTATCTTTCCGGCGGAGCTCCGGATCGAGGCGAAGGATCCGCCTTCACCTCGATCCTCTTTGCCACGCTCCGCCTGCCCCCCAATCCTCTTCACCTCCGCCTTAAGGGCAGGCGAAGCCCCACGCTCCGCTCCTGCTTCTCCGGTCCGATTAGAAGCGGAGCACATCCCTAGTGCAAATGTTATGGAAATTTGTGTCCTCTTTTGTCCTCTTGATGCATTTATTCTTGTTATTGCCAATGCATAAGTGGCCACCCTATACAGAAAACTCCTAATAGCTTTTGGAGGATTGATGTTTCCCTGACATCACTCTTGGGCGAGATCTACACCAAACAGGATATAACACTTTAAAAACAGTTTGAAAACGGCATATGGAATGTGTCCTGGGCCCCAACAGTTGTCAATACCATTATAGAGAAGTAGTGAAGATTCTGCCTTGGTTATATGGGGTGTTGGGTGGGGGGCTTTCCTCACATGTATGTGTGTGTGTTTTCACTCTTTGCCAATCTTACATGTCCCTAACAAAATTCCACTTGTAGCCAACATGATCATGAGTACAGCAGAGCGCTTTCAAAGAGTAAAGGGTAACTTAGGATAAATGTTTTTCTTTCAAGAACTCTTTATATCTCCTCCAGAATTTTAAGCACTCTGCTCACCATCATAATAAGTGATGGGGTATTGCTTTTCGATATCCCTTAAGCACTTAGGTGATTGTGACTGATTCTGATAAACCCGTTCTGAGCCAGGGGGTATCTTGAGTGAACAGAGCTGTGCAGGTCAGTTAGGTGTGGTTTGGAGCACTTAAGGCACTTGGGGGGGGAAGCACGAGCTGCTAGTTTTGTTTTGTTTTTAAAATTAGGGTTCTTTAAATGGACTGACATATCAGTTAATAAACACACACACGGGGCAAAGCAGTGCTCTAAATAGGGTGGTGCACCCATTGCCCCGGCTACAGCCCTAATTAGCAGAGCCCCTATGTTGCATATCGGAAGCCCTTGGTTTTCCACTTCAAGTAGCTTTCCACTTCTTTTCCACTTCAAGTAGCAGGCGATGTAAAAGACTTCTGTCCGGGACCCTGGAGAGCTGATGGCAGTGAGAGTAGATGATATTGGGCTAGATCCAGCAATTAGTTTGACCCAACGTAAGGCAGCATCGGATATCTTTGGACCCAGCTCATGAACATCTGGCCTCAAAATGGTTGAGAAGAAAGGCTCTTAATTCCTAAATACTGTATTTTTGTTTTTGCCTACTATGTGGAAATGTCCTGCTGCTTTTTTGGATAAGGAAGGAGGTTACAATGGTCAAATCTGACAAACAAAATTCAGATAATGTACAAACGTTGACATGGACGTCTCCCCTTGAGGGAATTTTCTGTTGTGCTTTTTAATAAACTTGAGGGGGAAAACACACTGGTTTTGAACTTCCTTCATATGTCAAGTCCATAGTGCCAAAAGAGCTATTTGTCTCAGGGTTCTATTTCATATCCCGCTAACTTACATCAAAGCACTCTTAATGAGCTTTTGAAAGTTAATGTTTTTGTCCATTACTATTCCACGTCTAGTATAATTCAGTTTTCAGGAGGCTATCAATGGCAACTAGTCCTGATGGCTGTGTGCAGTGTCAGAGGCAGTATGCTTATGTACACCAGTTGCTGCAGCACATGGTCAAAAGGGTGCTGTTGCACTTGTGTCCCGTTTGTAGGTTTCCCATTGACAGCTAATTGACCCCTGGGTGAACAGAATGCTGGACTAGATGGACCCTTGGTCTGATCCAGCACAACACTACTTATGTTCTTAAAATGTTGCCGGAGCCAAAGGATGCCACAGTGTTTTTGACAAGGGTCCATTTGGAATGGAAAACCATGTATATATGGCTTTGTTGTTGTTGTCTTGGTATCTACCAATAAGATTGGGTTTTTTTATGAAATGCATGTGGCTCTCATGATAACCATTGGATTTATGGATTCCCAATTGCCCTAAGATGGTAGCCCTTCGGCAACTGCACTTTTTTTTCCTGGCATGACTGTCATGAAGCTGTCAAACAACAAGTGAAGTGATGTATCAAACGAGTTGTGTGGGCTTTCTAGAGGAAGTATTAGGCCCTGGCCATTAATGTTGGGCAGAGCCAAGCCTCTAATTCAAAACATACTCCAGTATTGCAGCCTCTCTTTTTTTCCAAAGCCAGATCTCTATCCAGATGAATAGCTGAGAATATGCAGAGGGTAGAAGAAGAAAAAGTCAATCTGGGGATAGGACTGCCAGAGTGGTGCCTGAGGAGAAAAGATAACGTTTACAAACACAGCTTCTCTCACTACTGTAGAATGATAATGGGATGGACCATTTGAACATTTTTTTAAAAAAAATATTCATTGCATTTGTATACCACCCAAAAGCTGAAGCTCTCTGGGCAGTTTACAAAAATTAACATCTCAGATGATCTCACTGATCTTCTATTTAGGTTGTATCTCCAACAGTTCATTTTGTTCAAATCTATGCACCAGTGTTCAGCCATCTCACAAGATGGCCTCTAGTTCATGCTGCCTAGCATGTGCCTACAAAAAGTGCTTCAAAGAAGTTGCATCTATATTGCCCACCCATGCTAAAATGTAATATACTTTAGCATCAACTGATCTTTAACATGTGTCAAAAATACTTTCTCAGATTTTGTTCCATATTATGATATGAAGATGACCAACTGGAGACTATGGCCTTAGCTAGACCTAAGGTTTATCCCGGGATTGTCCCGGGGTCATCCCTGTGCATCTAAATGACACAGAGGGGATCCCAGGAACAGGCAGCGACGACCCCAGGACAATCCCAAGATAAACCTTAGGTCTAGCTAAGGCTTTACTTAGAGTGTCTTTGGATGAAGCTTGAACTTTGCTTCTGAACAAGCTGTTTGTTATTAGATACACTGACCTTTTTCTTCTAACTTACATATTGCTTACATATTTAAGTATTCTTCGTTGTGTCAGGTGTCTGTTTTTCATTTCATTTCTCCCCCCCTTTTCTTCTTCTTCTTCTTTTGCTTAAAATGTTCCAGATAAATTTGCAATATCTCACATTGTTTGGTTTTTATATAGACTCTGTTCAGACAACAAACTAAGCCATGGTGGTTAAGCATTTTTAGCTAAACATTATGGTTTAGCGTATCATGTGAACCATGACTTACAGTGCTGTGTGAACCATTCCTAACCATTCCTAACATAATCATGGTTTAAACACACTCAATAACCATTTGTTGCAAAAGGGATAGCAGCCTAACCATAGCTTAACATCTTGTCTGAACAGGCCCATACTCAAGTTTTCTGTTTTTTGTGTGTGTTTATTATCTGCCTTTACTGGGCCTACAAACTTCTTGATTTGATGTGATCATTGACTTCCCTGGATATTTATTTATTATTTATTAAGACATTTGTATCTCACCCTATATCACAAGGATCTCAGAGCAGTGTACAGATAAAATCATACAACCAATATAAAACAATAAATATACACAGCTAAAAACAAATTAAACCATTAATAAGCTAAAACCAGTACAAAATTTAAAAACAGTCAAACCAATTAAAACAATTAAAACTATGTATAGGTTTGGTGAATGTTAGCCACCAAAGGCTTTATTAAAAAGTCATGTCTTAACTTGATGCCAGAATAAAATCAGCATTACTGCCAGTCAGGCCTCCAAGGGGAACGCGTTCTGCAGTCGGGGTGCCACAACAGAGAAAGCCCTCTCCCACATCCCACCATAGTGTATGTCTTGTGTTGGAGGGACATGGAGGAGGGCTCCTCCAACAGACTTCAAATCTCGGGCAGGCATATATAGGGAGAGGCACTCTCTCAAGCATTGAGGTCCCAAGCTGTTTAGCGCTTTAAACAACATTACTAACACCTTGAATTCCAACTGGAAGCATATAGGCAGCCAGTGCAATTCCTTTAAAACTGGTGTTATATAGTCTCTGTAAGATGTACCGGTCAGCAGTCTAGCTGCTGCATGTTGGACTAGCTGCAACTTTTGAGTTGTCTTCAAGGGAGAGTAGAGTGCATTGCAATAGTCTAATCTGAAAGTTACCAGTGCGTGCACTACTGTGGCTAGGTTATCCATGTCCAGGCAAGGCCTTATCTGGCAAATCAGCCAAAGCTGACCCCAAGTACTCCAAGCCACAGAGTCCTCTTCGGCCTCCAGTGACAAGGATGGATCTAGGAGCAATGCACCTGCTCCTTCAGAGGGAGTGCAACCCCATCCAGAACTGGTTGTTTATCCAATTATCAGACTTGGGAACCACCAATCCACAGAGCTTATCAGGATTCAGCTTCAGTTTCATAGCCCTCATCTAGCCCATTACAGCCTCCAGGCACTGGTCCAGCACCTTCACCAAACCAGCTGACTCAATGACAAGGAGAAGAAGAGCTGAGTATGCTTACTGATGACACCCAACCCCAAAAACCCTAATGACCTCACCCAGAGGCTTCATATAGATATTGAATAGCATGGGGGATAGAATAGAATCCTGTGGTACCCCACAGCATAATAGCCACGAGGTGGTACAGGAATCCCCCAACACCACTCTCTGGAATCGGCCCTGCAAATAGGAGCGGAACCATCATAACACAATGCCTCCTACTCCCATCTTGCAGAGCCAATCCAGTAAAACACCATGATCAATGGTATCAAAAGCTTCTGAGAGATCCAGGAAGATTAACAGGGTAGCACTCCCCCTGTCTTTCACCCGGAGTAGGTCGTCAGTCAGAGCAGCCAAGGCTGTTTCAGTGCCATGCCCTGGCCTGAAATCAGACTGAGTTTCCTCCAAGAACGTCTGAAGCTGCCCAGACACCACATACTCAAGCACCTTGCCCAAAAAGGGAATATTAGCGATGGGGCAGTAGTTCTCACACACCTCTGGGTCCAGGGAGATTCTCGTCAGGAGAGGGTGCACTACAGCCGCTTTCAAGGCAGCAGGCACCACTCCCTGAAAGAGTGAGCCATTTACCACCCCGTGGACCAATACAATCTGCTGGATTGTATTAGCCAAGATAGGCAAGGGTCTTCCTCATCCTTAATGTAGACTTTACACAATACTAGAGCTAGCTTTACTCTAATAAATAATGCCATCAACTTAATATATGCCTGTTCAGTATTAGGCTTCCCATCTGATCCAATTCTGCCTTGTAGCCGGAGCCAATGGAAACCATGCCAATTGAAACTTGCAATGTGTCTGACAACATCTTAACTCACGATGTTGTACTAAACTCTAGATTTGTCATCACCTTGTATTTCTTCATACCATCACCACAACATCAAGATGAGGCTTGCGGTTTTGTAAAGTTTATCACATGTGTAGATCTTACTGTTTGTTTCACTATTTTATTAGCACAATTCAGATATATAACATTATGAAAATACTACAGTGAGTTAATGGTAGAAATGTCTCCATGCCGGGTTTGAACTTTTAGCTCACCTTTCCAAAGTGCCATTTACAAAACAAGAGATGTTTTGTTGGCGGTTCTTTTTACTGAGTGGTTAAAAAAAGAAGGTTGCATTCATTCTTCAAGCAAGAAAATGTTATTTGCTAAAGTGCCTGGAAGACTCAGAGAATTCCAGCAATCATTATTTTCAAACATTTCAGGTGCAATCTAGTGGAAGCTAATACCACTTGACCCATTTAAAAGATTTCCAACTATTTTTACTATATTCCTGTGTTACCTGGAGGTGGTATGAGTGAGCTGTTCATGGGAGGAGATTCTCAGTTGGCGCCAGTGGAGGATTCCCCACCAAACAAATACCAACTTGAGGAGGGATTTTCCTCAGGACTGCAGCAGGGAGGAACGAGTTAAATTTTGCCTCCTCACTTACTACAGTCTGATAATTATCACACATCCTCCAACGTGATGCCATTTGCATTTTTTAAAAAGCATTTTAAATGCAAAAACACATTTTACATCAGTTTAGCCAGAAACATATTCCCACAAAGGCAAGCATTGAATGCTGGCTAATAAAGGGGTCAAATAGGTGTCTCAAAGTAAAATTGTTTATTATAAAATGACACCATTGTGCTCTTAATAACTGTTTTACTTGTACAATTCCATTTGTATTGCTTTTCTACTCTGAAGTCCCAATGCGAATTGGGTTTCACATCAGTTTTCATTTTCCCTCATGACATGTTTACAAGATAAGGTCTCCATCCTGCAAATTAATCTAGGCAGTTGGACAGCTGGGTCCATGCACAGGCCTGCTGAAGTCATTCAATCCTGAGGCCAAGGCCAAGAAAAGGTAAAGCAAGTGAAGGATAGAAAACAGCAGAGAACTAGCAGAATGGGTAAAGCTATTATTATTATTATTATTATTATTATTATTATTATTATTATTATTAGGATTATTAGGATTATTGCTATTGTTAAAATTATGCAACTACATAGGCTAGGTATATGTGTAACTTGAATGGCGCCAAGTAATTTAGAAGGCTTTCATTTAACAAATGCATTAAACAAACGAGATTAGCTCTCCCTGACCTCCCTTCAACCTATCTGTGGAACATGTTCAAAAGCTTGACTTTCCCAGAACCAAAGTTAATGGCAACTGCTAATAAGGTCAGCAACGTATAATTCTTCCCAACTGAATCAGTGTATTTGTGGTTAACAGTTCAATCCTTGTAGGAGTCCTTTTGGCATCCGTTCCCATCAAACCTGCCAACACAGAGAGAAGGCATCCAATCATAGCTCTCTTGGACATTCCAGCTGTAAATGGGACCAATGAGATCTGACATTCAAAATGAAGGAAGCCGTACCAGAGCAAACAAGTGCACACCGAGTAAGTCCCAAAGCTCAGAACAAGTGTTTTCCTTGCTGGAGCACATTTTCTCTCTCTGTAATTTAAATTGCAATCGCATACTAGGAATAAACATTGGAAAAGCCCTTGACATGGAGACACCTTGCAGGTCTTCATCAATTCTGCTAGAAGGGAAAGGGTTAATTCATGCAGACAGCACAAAATATAAACAGACCACACCCATTCACGTGGGCCCTCTTCCCTCTCCACCCATCTTGATGGTTGAAAAGGACATGTTCCTTTAGCCTCATAACCCCTATTGGACATTGACTATTACATAAAGATGCCACGCAGACATCAGTTAAATCAGGTTTCTTAACAGGAGGTTATAAAGCTCCCCATCAGGGCTCCTAACCTATGCCTGCAGAGTGTGTGGAGGCTTTGTTGCCCTTAAGGGGAAAGTGCACAATTAATTCATTGTGCACAAACTTGATAAAGGTGAAGCATGACAACACTGAAACGCTGAGGGAGATCTATATAATCCTGTTGACATCCCTGTAAAGAGCCCAGCTCGCATAAAGTGCCCTTGCCAGGTTCATACAACATGGTAAGCCATGGTAACCGTCCACTGTGGCTTGGATGATCAAAATAGCCACCAGCACATCCTGCAACCCACTGTGGTTAAATAAGCCACAGTGGGTTGCAGTGATCATGTGAACTGGCACTAACACAGCATGGCCAATGGTTGGGAATGCTACGAGTTGACGTCCAAAACATAACCAGGGCATGAAGTTGTGGGAGGCTGCATTAAGATATAATGTTCCTCAATTAAGCTGTATAACTCTATATCCAGAGCTCCATCACTAGGAATAACCTCAGAAGATGTTCCCAAACAGGTTACTTACTACCTTTTGTGGGACTTTTAGCTGAGACACTCAGAAACCACTATCCCATTATGGCCCCAAATGAACCCATTGGTTAGCTCCTTTAGCGTTCTGGCTGGTTCTGACTAACACTCAGAATGGAATCACAGCTCCACCAAAATCAGAGCCAACAGCCTTTACCATCAAAAAGTATAACTTCTATTAGACAGCTACATAAGAAGGGCTCTCTAAAAACAACCTCTGCAGGACAGCATTACAAAGGTGGGATGCTTCCATTGAGGCTTTTGGGGTAGGTGGGTGGGAAATCCCCAACCTGGCCCACATTAAATGTTTTTTTTTTTATCCAAGGCATCACCTTGGATCAAACTTAGTTTGTGTGCAAAGAAGTAAAAGAAAAAAAGTAAAATGGGCTTTTGAAAAAAGGGGCTGATTATACTTAATGTTCATAATATTTCCTTGGCATCGTTGGACATTAGAGAAAGGGAAAATTAAGATGAGTGAAGACATTGTTCTTTGCAAAAATATATAATAAAAAAAGAAAGAAATATGAGATTAGGAAATATGCCATACAATTATACTCCTGGCATTGGGATGTGGAGGAGGGACATTAATTTTCATCTGCAATACAAGCCCTTATCGAATCTTTGGCAAGATTTTTGGGAGGCTATTTATTATGGTTAAGAAAGGAATTGCCTAGTTCTGAAGGCATTGATCTCTCATCTGTAAGTACTCATGCTGATTCGGCAAGTGGTGAATAATGCATGAAAGCTGATTTCTGCATATGGATATCCTCTTCCAGATGAAACCTCACACATGCAGAGAGAAACAGGCAAGGTGGTGCATCCATATACATCAGGACTGGGAACCTGTGACCCTGCAGATGTTGTTAAACGACCAACAATAAGTCATACAAGCTGGAGCTGCTGATAGAAGGTATTCTTTTGTCCAGGATTATGTTTCCTCCAATGGCCAGTCAGAGGCTTCTAGAAGCTTACATGCAGGGCATAACATCAACAGCCCTCCTTTGTTCCCAGCACCTTCCATGCAGTGGTATAGTACCTCTCATCCTGGAGGTTTACCTACCATAGTTAACAGCCAGCAATAGTCTGATCATCCACGAAATGTGTATGGACCATTTTTGTAAACCGCCCAGAAAGCTTCAGCTATGGGGCGGTATATAAATATAATGAAATAAATAAATAAATGAAATAAAGGCATCCAAACTAAAGGACAATACTACAACTTAAAGCAATGGATCTAGCAATGACTTGAGTTTGGACCATTCCGATCACCTTTGGTGAATATTCAGTTAATTTATTAAATATGTCCCTCCTGCCTGACAGAAGAGAAAAGTCTTAACCTGGTGCCGAAAAGATAACAATGTTGGCACCAGGTGAGCCTCGTCGGGGAGATCTTTCCATAATTGGGTTGCCACCACTGAGAAGGCCCTCTCCCTTGTTGCCATCCTCCGAGCTTCACTTGGAGTGGGCACTCAAAGGAGGACCTTAGATGTTGAGCGTAGTGTACACTCGTTCATGTCGGGAGAGGCGTTCCGTCAGGTATTGTGGTCCCAAGCCATGTAAGGCTATATAGGTTAAAATCTATAAAGTTACCCATGCCTAACTTGATTTCAGTGGGTCTAATCTAATTATGTTTAAAAATGGATCTGAACCAACAACTCTATCAGTCTGTTTGACAGGTGTACATGCACTAGAAGTTTTTGAGCATCTGCATGTATGATGTGAGGATATGAAGAATGCCTGGTTTATTTTTTCCTACATGACAACTCTATATATCGAATTTCTTTGCAGCACGTTTTTTAAAGGATATGGGCTGTAAGGCAGAATTTCTCCACTACTTGAATAGCACAACCAGTGTTGGCAGCACTCAGCTACTAAGCAATTGTATAATAAAAGTTAAACATAATTTAGTGACAATAATTTGTCATTTTGAAGTGGCATGAGAAAGAATATTCCTCTTGACTAAAGAGAACATTTTAGTCAGGGTGAATCTATCACTTTTTCTTCAAGTATGTTTGTTTTCCTGAACACTGTTGCTCACAGATGATAAGTAATATTTTTCACAATGAACATACTATGCATCACCTCCCTTTGCTGAAGGTTTGTACTGCAAGATAAAGGGCCTGTGAATTTGACTTGGATTATTTCCTGGTTTCTCTGAAGGAACATGCCACCCTGCCCCTGGTCTGCAGGCTGTTATACTCCTTGGCTTTGCAATCTGTGGAACAACAACCTTAATCAACAAAATGTCAGGTTCTAATTGCCTATCATACAGACAGCGTTTTAAAAGCCCTGAAAGATAACACTCTCTGGTGACCATGCTTAATTCAAAGAGGAATGCATTTTTCCTTTTAAAAAAAAATGCTTTTTTCTCTTCCCATAAGGCCTTTGAAAGGAATTGCCTAGATATGATTGGTGGCTAGGTTGTATTTATATTCATAACATGAAAAAGAATGGTTACTGTGAACTATAGGTGTTTATCTACCTCACATTTTTCAAATCTTACATTTTTCTAACATGCCAAGAATATACTAGTTGAGAACACGATCCGTTTCCTCACTGGTGCAGCTACCACCACACAGTAATTAAATTGGGTTGTGGGGGGTCATGCTTAAAGGCTTGGTTTTAACCAATGCTAAATTGATCATTTGTCACAACCCCCTCCCTTTAACATATGATATAATTTACATATGGGCCCAGGGACTGTGCCTTATTTATTGCATTTATATACCGCCCCATAGCCAAAACTCTCTGGATGGTTTACAAAAACGTTATCATTTTTGCATACAGAAAGTACTTTTGTGTAGGAAAGTAGGTGGAAGCATCGTCATGTGTACTGACTGCAGTGCAAACACGCAAGAATCAGGCAGCAATGACTGGCCGCTTTCTCCAGCAGGTGTAGTACTTAGTAGAAAAGACATGTGTGCTATTATTATCCTTGGTGATCTCAGCACGTCTTTCATGGTGCCTTCCATACAGGAAAATTATTCCATCTCAAACACCCCAAGTGTGATGAACACTCCTAGACAGATCCCATTTCAGGGGCACTTCAATAAAAGCTTGGCCCAGTATCTTTTATCAAGGGCCATGCGCAGAGTCAGTTGCACCAAGCTGAGCTCTGAGGATCCAGTCCTAAATGCCAGGCAGAGATGTCGCACATAGAAGAATGAACGACGGCGAAAGGCGAGTGCGTTGACAATGCGGAGGCTGCCGCCGCTGCCTCCCAACTCAGCCATCCAACCCTGCAGCTCCAGCTGTAACTTACCCACTTTTGGTTGCAATGTACAATATAATCTTGCTACACAACAATAGTAGCTTTGCAGAATTGGCTAGGGTTAGAAATCAGCCATTGTTCAATCTCCCAATATCAACACATCCCAAGTACTATCAAAAATTTATCCATCCTTTGGTGAAATCTAGCTGAGTGCACTATGCTGTGTCATGTTCTCAGCTGTTCCTTGTTCCTCTCCACAATAACACAGTCTCCCACATGCCCCCATTTTCTTTACACAAGGTTCAATAGTTCATTTCCTCTAATGAGGAGCAAGTGCTTTTTCTACTTCTGCTTTTAATCCTGCAGTTGTATTTACAATCTGTTTGTTTTCTCAGTCCAGATCTGATGCTCCAGTACCACATTTCAAAATGGATTGGAACCAGTAAACAATCAGAATGATTTGCATTGATGCAATTGGCTCTACCAAGTACAAAGCACTTGGAAGGCCTTAATAGAGTAAAAGTATAGGAAAATGTTGTTCTCGTGTAAGAAACCAAATATCGGTATTAAAGCTAGTAGAATACATGGACTCTCTAAATTGGCTCCAATATTTAAAGCACTAATTTTGCCAGGAAATATCTGAGTCTGCTAGTTTCTCTTCATATGACCTTTATATGTCCTACACAGAATTTAAATTCACATGCAGGCACCACACATTTGACAAATAAATCGAAGGGTGGTTTTTTTTCAATCTGTGCAGCCCTTTCCTATGGTTGGGTACTCAGAACTGGAAGTAACTCTACTGAATTGAATCCTGTGAACACCCTTGGAGTTCACTCTGCTCAGAGAATTAGGGTGCAAAGAGGGCATAGCAATGTGCGTTTTCGGTCAAACCGACATTCTTTTTCTTGAGGTGAACTTTAATTTAAAGGCCTGTAAACTTCCCCTTGCAGCTTTATTTGATAGAATTCATTGGAGCCTGTTGGCTGCCTTTAAAGCTAGCCCAATGTGTTTCCATGGCATCTGAAATAAGGTTTTCATTACAGTATTTAGATGGACCAAGTCCAAAAGGCCACATAAATTTAGAAAACAGATTTTACTTTCTAACCCAGCAGACAGTATTTCCGCTTCAAATAATGTGCTTTCATAGCCCAATAAGTATTTTATAATCCACTAGAAGTGGACAAGAAATAGGATTGGTCAGCTGAACCTAAAATATCAGGACTATGTATTTTGGGGTATTCAGCTGCCTTATATGCTGTAAATGTAAATATCTATAAGGTTATTGTTTATATTATGCATAAAGTTCCAGGAAGTAAGTAGGCCTCATAAATCTTGGACTATGATGATTACTTATGAGTTTAAAAGGGTAAAAGATCATGATAAGGGAGGTATGCACTGTTATTCCCATAAGAAACTTGACTTACATGTATCCAGATAGAATCTTGGCTTCCTAATTCTCATATGAACTTTAGGCATAAATGATGAAAGAAATGGCATACTAATGAGAAAGAGAGCCTGTACATCTTCCTTTCTCTGTCTAGACATGTGGCCAAGTTCAGAGATAGGTTGTTTGAGTATTGCTGTGAAATCTACTCTAGTCAATGTAAGGTATGTCTTTCATAAAATATGTCAGATGCTGTGAAATGCATTTCCAGTATTCAAGTCCATCGCATATTGCTCTTGCCTCTCTCATTCACCTCTATCTTTACTATTTACTCCTGTTTTCTCTCCCACTGTGGCCTTCTTCAGACAATCAGGCCCTTTCTACACCAACAGGTGTAGAGGGCTGGAGAGGGGGTGATCCCAGACTTACCTACTTCTCAGGATGATCCCGAGACCTTGGGAGGAATCGGGTTTTTCCAGGGAGTACTTATCACTGGGAAAACCCGTGCTCATCCCCCCTACCCCCGGGAGTCCCTGTGCATCATTTGGATGCACAGAGACTCAGCCATGACCAGCCCAGATTTTCGGGCTGGTGTAGAAACGGCCTCAGTATGCAGTTCAGAGGATGGCAATAAGGAACACGGCCTTTTCCATGGTGGCTTCGTGATTGTGGAATGCTCTCCCCAGTGAGTTCCACCTGGTGTTATCATTGCCATCTTTTTGGTGCTAAGTTAAGACTTTCCTCTACTCCCAGGCTTTTGACAGCATAGAATGTGGCTTTTTAAGGTGAATTATTTTTATTGGGTCCTGGTTATTGTAAATTGTCTGTAACTGTTTGATTATTTTTGGATTTTAAAGGTTTTATATCATCTTGTGCAACAGGCCGCCCAGCTTTGGCTGGGTAGTAGAGAAATGTAATTAATTGATTAATGGAATGAATGAAAGGACTGTTATTAATAACTGTAGCTTTGCCCTCTCTTAAATGCTGACATGTTCTTCCCCATCCCTCAGAGGCACATAATGCATGTCAGTCTGAAGGATGCCATAGGATTGTATGGGTGTCAATTGTGTGCAGGCTGGCCTGCCCCCGTTGTGCCCTTTCATGCTGCCACATTCATATTGGGCGCTTGAAGAGGACTTGTATAAACTCAGATTGTAAACTCCTAGTTTACTTGGGTGTTTTTTTAGTACTGTTACACCCCACTTTTCTTCTGTCATGGAACTCAAGGTGGTATACATGAGATTCCAATGCCCTAGGACTAGTGGAGACTGGTAGGGCTGTGAATCCATTCTGGGTTTCAGTCAGACCCAGTCAGAACTCTAAAGGAGCTAGCCAAGGTGGTGAACTCATTTTGGAGCTAGGGTTCAGTATCTTGGATAGCTCCTTGAGAGTTCTCGCTGGTTCTGACTGAAATCCAGAATGGATTCACAGTCCCACTGAAATTTTATTTTATTTTTATTTTATTTATTACATTTTTATACCGCCCAATAGCCGAGGCTCTCTGGGAGGTTCACAAAAATTAAAACCATAAAGAACATAAAAACAACCAACAATTTAAAAACACAAATACAAAATACGATATAAAAAGCACAACCAGGATAAAACCACACAGCAAAATGTGATATAGGCTAAAATATGAGTTTAAA
This sequence comes from Elgaria multicarinata webbii, assembly GCF_023053635.1. Taxonomy (NCBI): domain Eukaryota; kingdom Metazoa; phylum Chordata; class Lepidosauria; order Squamata; family Anguidae; genus Elgaria; species Elgaria multicarinata. The sequence goes on along the minus strand of NC_086177.1, from coordinate 76,191,563 downwards.
ACAGCGAAGTTTAAATTTAAGTTAAATTAAGTGTTAAAATACTGAGAAAATAAAAAGGTCTTCAGCTGGCGACGGAAGGAAAACAGTGTAGGAAGAAAATCAGAGCCACCAGCCTCCACTGCCCAAGCCCTTTCAGGCAGGGATCTGACCATTTACCAGTCACACCTGCACCACACTATAGGACTCATGCCATGCCTCCGACAGGCTCCTTCCTCTCTTTCTCTCTCTTGCAGCGGTGTTTACTACTTTATTACTGCTTTCCACTCCAGTGTACCAGTCACCCGCTCTCAGGGCTCAAGCCTGTAACAGGTTCTGAATCAAGGAGCTGAGAAACATCAGGCAAGGGTTCAGCCTATGCACCAAGCTAAAGCCAAAAGACAGAACTATAGGGAAACCATCCCTTTAACTGGAATGGGCTAGTGACGACCAGGTTCCTACCTGAACTGGCCTGAGCACTAGGAAAACTCTGCTTCTTTTTCCCCTGTGATAAATGGCCAACAGCTATCTCACCTTACTTTTGCCTCTACCGCCTCATCCTCCTGAACATGAGCTGGCTGCACATTCCCACTATGGCAGCATCAATATGGCCAGAAACAGGTCTTATAAATTGTATGGTGCAGAAAGACCCCAGGCTGGTATCAGGGATATAGCTATGCAAATGACGGAAATGTGGTCACACTAAGCTGTTGTATGGACCCAAGGCCTCTGCTCTAAACACTGTGTGCAGTGCAGCATTCTTAGGAGTGCCAGAGCATTGGTTTTAATCTTCAGTGAAGGCAGATATAGCCATTTTGTTTCTGAGAGCTTTAACTTGTTCTCAGACCATAGCAACCTAGGCCAGACTGACCCAGTTCAATACTCTGAACATTGAGGGAACCATTTATATTGTACTCTTCAATCCTACCCTTCACTTTCTCCTTGCAGCCTTTTTTTTTTTACTCAAATATGCTTCCTTCTGACTAATGTGCTTCCTTCTGAGGTACCAACTGTGGCCACCAATGGTTGTAACAACAAAACAAAACAAAACCAAAAAACCCACATGCCTAGGAAGAATTATATGAAGAACTTTTCACTTTGTGCTGTAGTCTGTTTTGGCCACTTAACCTAAGTGTCATTGGGGTTGTTTCAAATTTCATAGTGCCAGGCACATTGATATTATTTGCCATTCAACTCAGCCAGCAAGCGCAGGGAAGATCTATAAGTTACCTAGTTTGATGTGGGGGGGGATAGAAATAAATAATAAGAGGGGGATGTATGTATTTTACATGGGTGAAATTGTAAAACAGCTTTAAGAAATTTCCTTTGTATAATTATCAACAATATTCAGTTGCGCTTCATTGCCTGATTTCAGGTTCTTTCATCATTCTGTGCCTGAGGAGTAAAATGAGGACAATGCTTGCTAAGCTTGCAAAAGGGCTGGGAAGCCATTAATGTTCCTGGAGTGCTCCTCTGTTAGAAATGAAGGCCATGTTCAAGACCTTGGAGAGAGCGAGATTCCAGCCATGTGACTGGAAAAGTCCATCGTAGATAGAAACAGCATTTCCTAGAATGCCTAATCTGCAAAAGAGGTGCTCCAGCAACAATATTGTAAAAGAAAAGAAAGAACTGAAATGAATGTGTGTGTTTTTCCCTCCCCTTTCTCAGCTAACACATTATCTTTCCTCTGCTGATCATTTGCCCATACAGATTGAGTGTTTCCCTAGGGCCTGTAAACAGCTTGATGTAATGTTGTGCTAAAACTTGGCTTTGGTGCTTTAGTGTAGTGAAAGCCAATTTCTTCCCCAAAAATAAAGAAACAAATAAAAGAAGAAGATAAGCCAGATTTCCAAAATGATGTCAGGTGGACATTGTTATTGAACATTGGTGATGGTTTGCCCTCAAACATTTTTGAGGCAAAAAGTGATGCATTTGGGGAAGGGAATCCCTCAATCTCCCTCATTTATTTCTACCTTCTTGTAACAATTCAAAACTCTTTGTAGCAATGGCTTTGGCTCTTCGCTTTTACTTCGCCTTCCTTGAATAAGCCCAGCCAATTAGGGGTTATGTAGTAAATATGATGCCACATAGCCAATGGGATCTGGCCATATAAATAACATCAGAGAGGGCAAATGAAGCCCATAACTTTGCCCTTTCACTGAATGTGTTGGGAATATATTATTATGTTTATTATTATTTTTATTTGTATCCCGCCTTTTGCCCAATACTTCAGCAATATATCAACCTATTGCTGAAGCAACTTTGCCTGTGCTCCCTGATTTGCCATACCATTCTGTGGCAGTTTTATTGCTACAGTGCAATTTAATAAATAAAGCAAAAGAAATGTATGGGACACACTTCCATTGCAGAATTTAAAGATACATTATTACTTTCATCTTCCATTAGAAAGGACAGCCCAAACTGTTTCAACTATCTTCCATGTTTATTATATTTATTATTTATTATATTTATTTGTATCCCACCTTTTGCCCAATACTGGGCCTCAAGGTGGCCTTACAAAGTTTAAAATGTTCATTGGGGAGGGGAAAAAGATGTATCACCACTAAGGAAGAAGGAGAACATTTTATTTAACTTTTATAAGAAAATGCCTACAGGATGTTTGAACAAATGCAGACTGGAATACTTATGGAATATCTGCAGTACTAATTGAATTAAAAACTGTAGCCATGTCTAACAGGTTTAACCTGCAATCTTGATAGGTTTGTATTCAAATATGGCTCTTTGTATAGACAACAAGAGCTTGCCTACATTGAAAGGACTGTAAAAATGATGATGCAGATGTTGGATTTTTGTTGTTTTTAGCGCTTTGTTGACCTCCCAAAGGACTTGGCTAATTGAGTGGTAGAGAAATGCCACAAAATAACAAAGAAATAAACAAATATAATATAATCTCCATCACATCTTCCATCCTGTCAAGTGATTGATCACCATAGGAAGAGATGCTTCTTCATATTGGTCTCTATACTACAAGCTGTGTCTTCGCCCAGTTTAGACTGCTGCACTGGTGATGACCTTTACAGCTTTTTATAGTTTGGGAGGAGGAATTTTGGTCACAAAGTAAAGTTCACAGTTTGGAAGTGCTTCTGGATCCTACATTGCCCTTGGTTGTTCAGGTGGAAGCCTTCTCCTGAAGCCTTCTCCTGTCCACTCATTAAGATCATTGACAGCGGCCCAATGTCCCCTGAAGTATGTCTCTTTGGGAAAAGAGAAGAAACATAGGTTGGTGGTAGAGGATGAGCTTTGCCAAATTCACTCCTCTGCATAAGGACTCGTGGTGAAACTAGACATAACACTAAATGCATCACTAGAAAGCATGATAGGCTTTAAATATATATATTAATACAGCTTTGTAAGTAAGCACTGGCCTGCTAGCCAAATGTGGCAATAAAATGCATGCAATCAAGTGAGTGGTCTGATGAACCCAGTGTAGAAACCAGGAATGTGCAGATTTTGTAAAAATCCATTCCATCTATTGTCAGGTGCCGTTCATTCCATCATACACAGATTGGTGGAACTGGATTTTGTTTTTTCCAACTTCCAGAATTTGCACAAAACCGCACTTGGGAAAATGCACGAGTCCTCTCCCTCTCCAACAAATGTACATTTTCATGCTGTACGGGGGAAATGCACATTTTCAGCCTGTATTTTATTTTATTTACTTTTCAATGACTAAATTTGCATAACATTATGGAAGGTAACAAAAAACAAAAAATAGTCCACAAGTCCACAGAATCCATACAACTTGAGAAAAGCCAGTCCACTTTGGAATCCATGATTGGGATTCATAGAAATCTGAACTCATTTGATTCCGTTGCAGATTTCTCCAGCAGCCCTAATAGAAACCAAGTGGAGAAACCAAGTCTTCCTCCGTGCCTGGCATAGAAATGCAATGGGCTACTGGAGGAGGCTTGTTGCTCTATATCCCTCCTCTGCAAGAACTAGTAAAATAAACTTTGCAAGCTAATAACTTTCAGAGCTTATTTATAAGGCTTGATTTAATAGCAGTTGCATGGGAGGATTTTCAGGAGGACCCCACTCACCTATGATCCCAGTGATTTATAGGGTAAATATGTTCTCTTGCACTCCCATCACCAGCTAAGTTGTAATTCTTTTCCACCTTGAAGCATCTCCGTCAGTTTCCATACGCACTATATCCTATCTCCGGCGACCAACAAACAAAATGCTGCCCTTTCCCATTCACCATCCAAAGCCTTAGGAGAAGTTTGCCAGGCACCCCAGAGTGCCTGGCAAACAGGACCATGGGCAACAGGACCATGGGCAACAGGTCCCACGACATCTAACATCCACACAGAGCCAAAGAGAGTTTGGTGTTCTTCCAAGCAGTTGAATTTCAGCCAGTACAGTCGTCAGAAGTTATTATTTAAAAATAGTCTCTGGGAAATCTCCAAACAAAATAAATATATTTTATTTGCAATATCTGTTCATTGAAACTGGAAGAGGAACAGCTGGTACAAGCAAGGTGCCTGTGAGGGTTGGACTCGCAGATTAAGTTTTGGAGACCTCCATCTATCGGAAGAGCACTGCATACAATTTGTTCTGCCACTTTTCATCTTACAATACCTAGTGATGGACTTAAAAGATTGTAATACAGTATACAATAAAAGCCATAAAACATCAACTACAGCAATAAAACACAGGAAATACATAAAAAGACAGCTCACATCAATCAGCTCGATTAAGCAGTTTAAAACGCCTGAGTAAACAAATTGCTTTTGACCTCACACCTAAAGAATATAATGTCAGTGTGAAGAATATGTGTGAAGAAAGGGAACCAGGTCTCCCAAAATGGTTAATTCTTGAAAGAGCTCCTGGCCAGACCATTTTGATTGATTAGCCACTCAGTTAACGCAGGCTGCTTTCCAGTTCTTAGCAATCTCCATTCAAGGAGTTGTTAAAAACTTAAGAACAGCCATGTGGGATGAAACCAAAGGCCTATCTTGTCAGGGATTTGTTCCCACAGTGGCCAACCAGACTCACACAAGCAAGACAACAACTCAATAGCACCTTTCTGCTCACATTCCCCTGCAAGTGGCATTGAGAGGCATACTGCCTCTGATACTAGAGGTAATATAAAGTAGGGGTGTGCAGAGCAGGTCTTCTCTGCCCCAAAATTCAGGGCAGAGCTCCATTGAGGCAATTCTCTGACTCAATTTTGGAGCAGCTCCCCTTATTCCATCCCATCGGATTACCCATCAGAAATTAATTACCCATGGAAATTAATCAAATGCTTACGGTTCCCTCATTTTTAAAGATAAAGTGATGAATCATGGCACAGAGATAGCTCTTAAGTAGGTTTTTAGACATGCCAAGTTTGGAACAGATCTCTTAATGCCTTGATTTTTACGGTTGTTTTTTTTAAAAAAAAAAAAGTTCATGGTTTTAAAACTACTTTTAAAAAAAACAAGAAAACAATCTGTTGGCATTTTTAAAGCCAAAGAGATGAAACTTGATACAATGATAGCTCTTAAGTAGGGATTTAGGCATGCCAAGTTTGAGGCAGATTCCTTAATGTCTTGCTTTTTTAGGAATGTTTAATTCCCCCCCCCCAGCCTCAAACCATTTCCATCACCCTTAAACAGAAACACATGTTAATCCACCCTTGTGCATTTATAGAGGGAGCTTTTATCCTTCACTTTGCTGATGCAGGGCTCCACTGCTGCTGGTGGAAATGTCTACTCCAGCCTTTCCAACCTGGTGCCCTCCAGATCTATTGGACAGCCCAGCACTGAAAGCCCAGTCAGCCAATAGGAGCCTGCCTGACTCAGGTGTAGAAGCTTACTCACTCACAATGCCTGCCAGCCCAGCAGCACTTTCACACTGTAGATTATTAACTTCTATGAGTCCATGCAGAAACATCTCCCTCTCTCACACACCCCCGCCAGAACCAGCAGCCAGTTAACATTTCCACGGAACACTGTGATTGGAGGAGAACATGGTCATTGACAGCACTGTGACAATTCCAAATTGGTTAGTCACAGATGTCAATATCAAAGCTACCCCTCATCCTACTCAATGTCTTCCAAATATGGAGATATTTAATTGAGACACACAGCATTGACACCTGAAAAACAGTCAGATAATTTCAGACATGTTAGGAGCTCTGATTGGCCACGCCTCCACTCTGAAATTATTTGATGGGTTTGGAAGCAGCCAATCTCCGCTCTGGAAGGTCAAATATTCCACAGATGCTTGTGGTTACTAGGTCTTTCCGGTGTGGAGCGCACACCCCTAATATATAGCCATCATGACTAGTAGCCATTTATATACTCCATGAATTTGTCAAATACCCTTTTGAAACCATCCAAGTTGGTAGCCATCCCTACTTCTTGTGGTAGCAAATTGACGTATGTACTGTGTGAAGTACTTCTTTTAGTCTGTCTTGAATTTCTCACCATTTAGTTTCACTGAGAGACCCCGAGTACTAATATTGGGAGAGAGGTTAACAAGAATGTAATTCAGTTCTTCATAAGCCAAAATATTTTTCTGTCTTTATAAACTGAGACAAGACTAAAAGGTTTCTTCCAAAAGTCTTTAACCACATTGCACAACCACCACATGGTTATATTTATTTATTTATTTATTTTATTACATTTATATACTGCCCCACAGCCGAAGCTCTCTGGGCGGTTTACAACAATTAAAAATGGTAAACATTAAAAGTATACAAAGTTTAAAAACCATCAAAAACATTTAAAAAGTATAAAAACAACAGTATCCATTTAAAAACAACAATTCTGGGGAGTATAGGGGAGTTTCTTTTATTACACCTTTTCCAACATATTGTATGAATGATAGCTCATTATTAATGTAATGAAGGTTTACTATGGAATAATGCTACTTGCAGAGTATTTTGAATGGGGATTCCCTTAAAGTAGCCATGTTTGTTTTTAGCATACGTACAGGCAGGAGGACTGGTAGAAAGAGAGGCCAGGGCCACATCTACATATAACACTATGAAAGTGATTCGAAATTGGCATATGGTACCAACAGTTGTCAGTGCACTTCGATACTATTATAAAGCGGAAGTGTAGATCCTGCCCCAGTGAAGGAAAAGAAGAAAGGAGAAATAAAGGAAGAAAAAGGGAAAGGGAAAAGGAAAGAGTAAAGCATGTGGGGGGAGCTAGAAATATACAGTCATATTATACTAGAAATTGTAAAATTCTAAAAATTCAAACCATATACTAAGGAATTTTGTACTTGCCTCATACCAAAACTGCATTTTTCCTGCCACCTAAATCTCCCAAGCTCTTTCATCAACCTTTCAGCGTGTGGCAGAATTGAAACTCTCCAGTGTTGTATGATAAATTGTTTAGGTACAGTAGCAAGCCATAAATCCCCCCAAAAACCTTCTGAACTTGGGTACATGACTAAGAATTAAATACAAGACCGAGAACCAATAAGTTGCACATAATACAACATGAATTCATTGTTCTATGTCTCCCTGAAAAAATGCAATGCAGATCCACAGCATATGATTTTCTTCCAAGCATGAGACACCTCCAGATCTCTCCAAAGAATCATAGAATAGTAGAATTGGAAGGTGCCTATAAGGCCATCAAGTCCAACCCCCTGTTCAATGCAGGACTCCACCTTAAAGCATCCCTGACAGATAGCTGTCCAGCTGCCTCTTGAATGCCTCTGGTGTGGGAGAGCCCACAACCTCCTTAGGTAATTGGTTCCATTGTCATACTGCTCTAACAGTCAGGAAGTTTTTCATGATGTCCAGCCCGAATCTGGCTTCCTGTAACTTCAGCCCATTAGTCTGTGTCCTACACTCTGAGAGGATCAAGAAGAGATCCTGGCCCTCCTCTGTGTGACAACCTTTCAAGTATTTGAAGAGTGCTATAATGTCTCCCCTCAATCTTCTCTTCTCCGGGCTAAACATGCCCAGTTCTTTCAGTCTCTCTTCATAGGGCTTTGTTTCCAGACCCCTGATCATTCTCATTGCCCTCCTCTGAATCCCCTCCAGCTTGTCTGCATCCTTCTTGAAGTGTGGTGCCCAGAACTGGACACAATACTCAAGATGAGACCTAACCAGTGCCAAATAGAGGGGAACCAGGACCTCATGCAATTTGGAATCTATACTTCTATTAATGAAGCCCAAAATAGCATTTATTTCTTTTTGGTTTAAAATTATTATTTTTTAAAAAAAAAAACACCTTAAAACTCTTTGCCCTTAGACCTGTAAGACAGACCAGTATTATCACCCCATTTTACAGGTGGGCAGGTGGACTGCAGCTGAGAGCAGTGGCTCATCCAAAGCCACCTAGCACTTCCATAGCTAAGGTGAGATTTGAACAGCACTATCCTATACATGTCTGTTCAGAAGAAAGTCCCATTGGGTTCAATGGGGCTCACTCCAGGTAAGTGGTAATAAGATTTCAGCCTTAGCCACCCTTTTAGCTCGCTCCTACAGCAATCCTAGTTAGAAAACTCTCTAAGGGCACAATCCTATGGGATCTGCCCTTCATACTTGTAAGCCTCCGAACTCAGAGTTTCTCTCCATACTGGCTGCTGGGAGAGGGGGCAGGTAGTACAGTTTCCTGGCTCTGAGCTCAGAGCCCTGGCTCCAAGCTTGGAGCCAGGAAGCCAAAATATCTTTGGTCTTCCAGAACCTGCCTAGGGGGCATAGGATTGGTTTCTCCATGTGTAAGTATTATAATAGATGTGTGTGTCACTTTGAAGTTTGCTTCTTGTTGGTGTTGGCCATCCTTCCTCAATGTGGCATCCTGCAGATGTTTTGAACTTCAGCTCCCATCATTCCCAGTCACTGGGGGTGGAGGGAAATCATAGCCCAATACATCAGTAGGTCACTGGGCTGCAGAAGGCTGGTGCAGACATTCCCAGAAACAACCCCAGTACAGTATTTGTAGAATTTGCTTACCATACAACAATGAACTGCTGTCTGCTTCGCATTTTTTCTCTTCCAACACAAAATTCCTTGAATGTTGCCTGAAGGATCAGAAGAATCATATTGACATGGCCATTTTTCAACCAATCATCTCAGCTCTTATAACAAGTTCATTACACAACATCGGCAGTAATTTATTGTTTGTCTGTAAAATCTCTTCTCTTGACGTTTTGTTTTAAACTCAGTAAATGCTGCATCCAGGCAGACTACTTTGCTTTCCCTGAACCTGATCTGCCAATAAATGGCTGGGCAGTTTAATGAAGCCAACTAGCTGGGTTCCCTGTAGTAGGATTCATAATACAGCATTTGCCAATAATGAAAACATCTGTGATCAGGAAATTCCAAGAACTGATTAAAAACAACAACCACTAATTCACAACCAATCCTATTCCAAGGGATTGGAAACAAAGCTATGAAATGCAGATGGGGCAGGACACTATTCACTAGGAATTCCACAGTGGTGAAAACTTTCTCCCCCGTCCCCTATTTCCTGCTTTTTCACTGGTGCCCTTCAAAAGGGCTGAAAGTGTACACAGAGATCACAGAGGCTGGAGCTGTTACTTCCAGGAGATGGGGAAGCATCAGCCCAGTTGACCTGACAACAAGGCAAACAGCAGCAAGTGAGCCTATGCAGAGTGAGGACAATTAGTTTCTATTTGTCCTGGCTTCTCTCATCACATAGCCAAATATAATTGCTTGTGTCACTTATTATCACATAGCCAAATATGATTGCCTGGATGGAGTCATCACACTTACTAGGTTACAGGTGGAAAAATTTTGGGCCACATGCGGTCTGCAGAGGCCTTGAGTACAGCCCGCCAGCCCCCCTCCCCCCCAAAAAAAATCTTTCCTGCAAGTCCACCACTCAGGGCATGTCTACACAAGGCGATATCCCAGGAATTGTCCTGGGATTGTCCCTGTGCATCCACATGATGCACAGGGGATCCCGGGAGCAGGGAGGGATGATCACTACATTTCCCTGGGATACCATACCCCTTTTTGTCAGTTTTTCCTGCAGTCCTGGGATGATCCCAAGGGCCACGGGTGGTGTGGCTGACTGTCCCAGCTTCTTCCCTCTTCCCTGCAAGTAGCGGGGGGGGGGGGGTCATCTGAGGGAAGGAGCCCAGACAGGAAGAATCCAGGGCCATCAGGGGTGGGGAGCACGGTTGGGGCTTCTTCTTTTTTTACTTACTTTTGCGCTGGAACGCAGGTGCACTCCAACTCCTATCTTTTAAAAAAAATGGTGGGCGTGATGTCCTCCTTCCTCCCTGGATGTTGTGCGCGCATGTGAACAGAGGGGGAGGAACTTGCTATTAGCATATCATGAGATCCTCCCCCCTCCCTCCCGGATCGCCAGGAGGTGTAGACATGTCCTCAGTTATTCAGGAGGTTCACCCATCCATCTGCCCAGCAGATTGATGCTTTTCCCAGTGCCACTCCGCTGAGTGAGGGGAGGAGCATGATTTAAATGGGGAAAATAGTGTACAGGGATGACTCTTACTACATGCCATCTTCCTAATTTAAATTGCATTCCAGCCAGCTAACCAAAGACACCCACTGCTCATCACCCACTGCCAGCAAAGAGGTTGCCAACCCCTACATTAGGTGATCCCTGATTGGCTGCAATCAGTCCCACAAGAAAAAGAAGCCCTAAAAAACCACCCCACCAGCGTTGAAGTTCAAACAGTGAAGGAAAAGAGTGGCTACAAACAGAAAAGGTACACTTTATGGTTGGAGAAGGGGAGAGAACATTTTCTTCACCTGAAAACACAGCATTCTCCCCAAACGTGTGCACTGGTGAACATCTACTTCACTTGGACTATTATAACAAAATATAAAGCATAAAACACATATTATGATATGAAATAATATACTGGGAGCATTAATTAATTCCACGAATACTATTCTCCTGCTTTTAATCTCATTATTTATTTCTAAGATTGGCCAGACTACACAGAGAAATAAGACAAGTTGCTCATAAAACCCTCTGCTCTGCATGATTTGTGAAGCTGGTCTCTGTCTGAAACTGATGAATCTACTTATGCATCTATAAGGGCTCTTTCTATGCACTGAAGTACTCATTCAGAAAAAGGGGTTCTCCCTATAACATCAAAAAGAGATGTTATAAATAACCATAGTCTTAATCCAACTGCTGGAAAAATTCTGAACATTTGGGGAGGGGCTGGATTTGGGGTACTACGGGCTTTGAAAACTGTTTGCTAAAAGTCATTTTAAAGGGGAGAACCTTTTGCTAGCTTAATAAGACGATTGGACAACTTTATTGTATTTAGTGCTTGTACAAATTCTAGAAAAAAGTAGTTTTTAGAATCCGTTTTAGAATGTCTTGTTTATGAATCTGGCCCTCCAGATGTTTTGACCTACAGTTTCCATTAGCTCTAGTTATCATAGCCAATGGTGAGGGGTCATGGGAGGTGTAGACCAAAATATATGGAAGACCAAAAATTGCCCACCCCTGCCATAGGCAGTCCAGTCCTGATGTTGATTTTAGCCATCAGAAAAAGCAAACTGGATATTTCTGGACTTTTCAGGGAAATGCAACAGTTAGGAATTTCCCTAATGCTGGTTTCATAGAACAAGTCTCGGTGACTCTGGAGCATAATGAGTAGGGCTGTGCACTGCCTCAGGATGATTCCCTGAAACCGAGGTGAGGCAGACTGATTCAGCCTGCCTCGGCCTGGATCAGAGTTGGTGCCGGGTCAGCCTGATGTGCCCCGAGGTGCCCGAGGCTGAAGCAGATTGGTATCAAAGCCTCAGGGCATCTCAGGCCCATTCAGAGCAGAGCTGGGCACCCTGCAAGGCCTAGTCATTTCAGGGCAGCTAAATTTCACTTCAGCACCAAGGCAAGGCAGGCACCTCCAAAGCACCCCGAGTCAAATCTGGGCCATTTCAGAGGCTCTGTAACATCCTCCAAGGTGAGCCTGGGGGGGGGGAGCTATGCACAGCCCTAATAATTAGTGTTCCACACACACACATTCTTCTGCCATAGCCACAAAGAGAAGATTGGAAGCATTATTATTATTATTATTATTATTATTATTATTATTATTATTATTTATATAGCACCAACAATGTACTTGGTGCTGTACAAAATATACAAATAAGACAGCAATACCCTACCTAGAGGCTTACAATCTAAAATCACATTAAAACATATGAAGGGGGGAAAGGGTTCACAAAGCAGAAATAAGAGAATAATCATAGTAATAAGAACAGTAAATCAAGCTAAAATACCAAAAGCTATTGAAAACAAATGAGTTTTCAAACGCATTTTAAAATCTACAATGGAACTCGTGGTACACAGTTGCTCTGGAAGCGCATTCCAAGCAAACGGGGCAGCCAGAGAGAATGGGCGAAGCCGGGCAAGAGAGATAGAAACTCTTAGGCGGGAGAGCAACATAACATTTGAAGAACGGAGGGTACGAGGGAGATGGTAAAGTGAAACGATAGAGGAAAGATAAGAAGGTGCAAGACCATGACACGCTTTGAATGTCAGCAAAAGAAGCTTATACTGAATTCTATATGGGGTCGGAAGCCAATGAAGAGATTTCATCAATGGAGAAGCTTTGATGTACAATTTCATTTAACCACAGGTTAACTATGGTTTGTTGAAAAACAAGCCAGATTCATAACCCATGATAAGAACATTAAGAACGTTAGAAGAGCCATGCCAGATCAGACCAAGGATCTATCTAATCCACACACTAGACAGCCAGCTGGTTGTGGGAAAGTATGGCATGAGTGGTATAACACACTTCTGCTCGTGTTCCCCAGCAACTGGTATATAGAGGCATACTGCCTCTGATACTGGAGGTAGCATATAGCCATCAGGACTAGTATCCATTGTTAGCTTTCTCCTCTGTGACTTTGTCTAATCCCTTTTTAAAAACCATCCAGTCGGTGGCCATAACTACATCTTGTGATAGCAAATCCCATAGTTTAACTATACACTGTGTGAAGAAGTATTGAAGTTGGCTTGTTCAAAGCAAACCACAGTTGTTAGGTCTGGATGATAAGACAGGCAATAAGCAACCAAAGAATAAAAGTGATAGCTTCCAAATTCCTCCTCATGGACACACTGGAGGAGAAGAGACGGGAACATGCAAGTCCAAAGTTCACCTAAACACATTCCTTTCATGTCTAAATGCCTTCAGCATAAACTACTAGGAGTAACCTTATGTATATAAGTGTGTACAGAAAATGTTTTGTTCCTGCTAAATAATCTTTTCTTTTTGTTTTGTTCTTTTAAATAATCTCCTTTGATATTTCATGACACTTTCTGCAATATTTAATGGTTTTGAAATCTTTTGTACGAATATTCCACTTATTTACTTCATTAGATTCCCCCATCTCTGCCATAGTGTCAGTGGCAATATAAATCATGTTATTAATGCTGCAAATGTTTTTTTCCTATTTGATTGCCAAAGCTAGGCTAAAACTTGTCTTCCGTCTTCAGCTTACTGTCTCAAGTTTCCTAAATAATTAGTTATTTAGGGCTCAATCCAGCACAAAGTTCACACAAGAAGATTTCAGGCTCGTATTGCCTTTCATATTTACCCATCTCTCATTCACACTGTTAGTGTGAAGCCAAGTAAAATACAGTTTCATTGAATGCAGAGAGTATCTATCTATCTATAATTATTTCTAGGCCACCTTTAAGAGTGGAACCCTTTCAAGGCAATGCACAAGATAAGACAAAGTGGATACATTTGGGGGGGATCTGTAAAAATATGTTTCAATAAAATCCGCAAAACCCAAAATTGCCAATTAAAATCAATAAAAACAAAACTTAACAGTAAAAATCAACAACCCAGACTTAAGAGAAGGACAGTGAAAATAGGTGGGTCTTCAGAGCTTTTACTTTTAAGTAAGTAGTTTTAGTCCCATTGTCAAAAGTAAGCATCTGAGCCCCTGGCTTGTATAAAGGTGAAAGGGGGCAGTGGGGTGGGGTTTAGGGAATCACAGGAGGCTTGGGAAGATTACAGAGTGTGGGGAGGGGAGATATCAGGAATACAATGTAGTTTATGTATATAGAATTAGGCCTCACATTCCAAAATTTGGAGCTGTTCTACGTGAGGCATTTATTGTGTCTTCGTAATTCCATGCTCATGATTGTTTATTAGTTCTTTACATGATGTTGTGATCCTCCCATTTCATTTCTGTTTCTAACCCGACTTTTGGCAAGTTGTTTTTAGAACAGGGAAAATGTGCCATTATTTGTAAAAGCAAAAGAAAATGCTTCTTCCACATGCATAATTCTGATATTCCACTTTAGCACAGTGCCACCTAGAGGTTATTTAACTGTAAATCAGGAAAGGTGTTGCTTATCATGTAGTGCTCGGATCTCTGTGACAAAACCAAAACTCAATACATCGGATCAACTAACTTGTGTAGAAAAGCTTTTGGGACTTCATATTTCAAAATTTGTTTTATAAGAAACAAACATTTCTTACTCTTTGGTAAAAATCTTGGCCTTCCATATCAATTCTGTGTTGAATTAAAGGGAGTCTCCCATTACTGCTTGACACCGGACAGCTTCGTCTTCTATACTTGTCCTCTCTTTGATGGCTGTGCATTAGTGTTACAAGTGAGACCTGTAACAAAATCTTGTTGTGTGCAGTGTCCCAGCTAGCCATGCCTACTTCCAGGACATTCCATTCTCGTGTGCCTCCAGAGAATCTGCAATCTGCATCCACTGCATCCAATCTGCATTCACTGCATCCAATCTGCACGTTCAGTCCTCTTTAGTTTGTTTTGAAGAGAGTGCCCTCTTAGCAACTTTGTCTCCTTAGTATTTTTCCCCTACTTCTGCAAGCCTTGAGGTCCCCCAAGCATGCTGATACCTTCTTGTTTTTTTCTCAGTAGCTTTGTAGCAGCGGAGTTCGTTCCTAATGTAGATGGCAGGCACTATGCAGTTCCAGACAGCACTAAGGATATTGTAAGCAGTTGAGGAGGGGCATTCGCAAAAGCAAACAGCGCTGCTTGAAGGTTTGTGAACAAGATTGCAGTGAGCGCAACTTTGCTCCCACCCTGCTTCAACCAGGGCAAGCCTGTCCTGATCCTGCAAGCTGCCACCACCTCCTTTTCCTCAAACCTGATAATGTACTGTGCGAAAGACAACTGTGGAAGCAGAGGTGGGAAGTCCCAGGCCTCCGGCTGAGCGTCTTATCCTATCACCAGCAAGAAACTTCAGCATTTCCTTCAGGCAAAACGATCCATCAAGTGTTATCTTCTTACAAGTTCTGATGACTTGAATAAGCTTTGCAGCCCAATCTTATGCATGTTTACTCAAAGAGGAATACTAGTTTGTTCAGTTTGTTCCATCTAAGTGTGCATAAGATCATAGCCTTAGTTTTGGTACATCTCAGCTTAAGGGGGATATAATTCCATGTTCTAATTTGTGCCTTTGGCTGATATCCTAGGATATCCTATTACTTGGGTGCCAGCCTCGCTAAGCAAAGAGGCAATTGCTTCAGAGCAAATATGCATAGGATCAAGCTGCAAGTACTTTGTTTTAATTAGGTTGTGGATCAGGAAGAACATTTGTGAGACAGAAGGACCCTTGAATTAATTTAGAAGGAAGAGGTGTCTGGATTTGTCTCAACAATAGGGGCCAAAACACTGTGCCAAAATCCGGCTGTGTTTACATTGGCACGGCATTTCTCAGAGACCGATGACTAATGCCATTTTTGTCAGTAAGATTTAAAAGTGGTGTATGACTTTTTGAAGAACACTCTACTTCGATGTTTGTATAGCTTTACTTTTCCAAATGTTGTAAAACTCACAACATTGTCTTAAGAAGATGTATTCAGCTGAATTGCACACGTGCATAGATACAAATGGATTAAGATTCATTATCACTTTTAACAAATCATTTAAATAGATAGAAAATTGTAATTGTGTATTGCCTATAACAAGAGTTAAGCTGATGGGTGGGGTGGGGAGACCCAAAGGTCTGCCAGTATCCAAGTCGCTTTAGCAATCAGTCAGATGACCAGCCCAGGTGCTGTATCTTTGGCAAGTTCGTATATCTCAAATAATTGGCTACATAAGATATAAACCAAATGAAGTTATGAATATTTAAATCTCATTGATTTCAGTGGAACATAACTGTGCTTAAAGTTCTTTAGAATGCATCCATAATCACAGAATTGTAATATTATTTTTTAATCATTATTTTCACGAATATATGCATTTTTGTATGCATGTTTTGATTGGGGAACTCCACTGCAAAATTCAGAGAACTGCACATTTTGAAGGATAAGTGAGTTTCAATTTGTACTTTGGTTCACAAGTGTGGGATTAGGTAAATTCATGTTGAAATACAAGACAAATGAATTTCTCCCCTATCCTAATTTAAAGGAATGTAAAGAGATGGGACATCTAGTCATGAGTCTCCAATTCCTCGTCTGGTTTGGTCATAACAGAAAGTGTTGGGCTCAAGGTCACCCAGGCAGCTTCACGGGTGAGTAGGGATTTGAGTGACGTTCTCACAGGTCTGACACTCTGTCCACTATATTACATGGATGTTCACCATTTGAAAACGTACATTGATGAAATCAAAACAGCAGCTCCTCCAAATCCTGCAGTTTTCAGCTTCTGCTTTTCATTAAGTACAACAGATGTTTCTTCCTTAAACACCAAACAATTCCAGAATCCGTCTTTGGAAAGCTTTATAAAGCTGTATTCCTTTTTAACTTTAACTTTTTTAAAAAAAAACCCAGAAGCACTGTATCAGGAGGAGGAGGAGGAGGAAGAGGAGGAGGAGGAGGAGGAAGAAGAAGAAGAAGAAGAAGAAGAAGAAGAAGAAGAAGAAGAAGAAGAAGAAGAAGAAGAAGAAGAAGAAGAAGAAGACACATACTCATTGCCTTTATTATTTAATCATGCACCAAGTCCCAGATAGCCTCTTTAACAGCATGAAGACAAGCCAAATGGCAGGCTTTGAACTCACTCAATTGACAGTTCAGCTTTGTTTCCTTCAACATCTGATCTCTGGGTCCCCGTCCCCACCCCCACTTCCTCTGAAGCGTTGGGATCTTCTGTGTGATGAGCTTCAATGCTTTGTGTTACTAAGTTGTTCCACTGTGATGGTTCAAGCAAATTCAATATGCTATACGGACATAAAACAGGCATACTATTGGGCTACCTCTGCTGCACAATAGAGTCCTGAGCAAAATTCTGTCTTCCAGTTTCCTGAAAGTTTTATTTTCCCATGGAAGAAGCTTCTTCAGGTATTTTATAATTTATTTCTGTGGTGTTTTTAAGCTTACCTAATCACTACAAGGCAGCTGAGGTTGCTGTGTGTGTGTTTCTATTACACATCTCTACATTTCCCTGCAGCCCCCTAGGCTGCCTGAGCTCCCTGCTATGCAAAAGCCCAATGGAAGGAATTACCTCAAGATGTCTTCCCTGAGCTTTAATTGAAGTGTGGAAAGGGCAACTAAAATGATTAAGGGGCTGGAGCATCTCCTCTATTTATTTATTTAATTAATTAATTACATTTATATACCGCCCCACAGCCGAAGCTCTCTGGGTGGTTTACAACAATTAAAAATAGTAAATATTAAAATTATACAAAAATTTAAAAAAACATAAAAACAGTATAAAAACAACAGTATCCATTTAAAAACAACAATTCTGGAGTCCATTAAAAACAAACTTA
Organism: Elgaria multicarinata webbii; assembly: GCF_023053635.1. Lineage (NCBI taxonomy): Eukaryota > Metazoa > Chordata > Lepidosauria > Squamata > Anguidae > Elgaria > Elgaria multicarinata. The sequence goes on along the minus strand of NC_086177.1, from coordinate 76,173,954 downwards.
ATGTTGTTAAATGCTGTTAAAATGCCTGGGAGAAGAGAAAAGTCTTGACCTGGCGCCGAAAAGATAACAACGTTGGCGCCAGGTGAGCCTCATCGGGAAGATCATTCCACAGTCGGGGGGCAACCACTGGGAAGGCCCTCTCCCTTGTTGCCATCCTCCGAGATTCCCTCGGAGTAGGCACTTGGAGGAGGACCTTAGATGTTGAGCGCAGTGTACAGGAAGGAAGGTTATGAGGGAAGGTTACATCTGCTGGGATTGTTTAGCTTGGAGAAGAGGAGGCTGAGGGGAAACATGATAGAGGTGTACAAAATTATGCATGGTATGGAGAATACAGACCGGGAGACGTTTTTCTCTCTCTCTCAAAACACTAGAACCCAGGGTCATCAAGACGTAGTGATTGCCACCAATTTGGATGGCTTTAAAAGAGTATTGGATAAATTCCTGGAGGCAAAGGCTATCATTGGCTACCAGCCCTGATGGTTGTGTGCTATCTCCAGTACTTGAGGCAATAAGCCTGTGTGCACCAGTTGCTGGGGAACATGGGTGGGAGGGTGCTGTTTGCACCATGTCCTGCTTGTTCATCCCTGGCTGATGGCTGGTTGGCCACTGTGTGAACAGAGTGCTGGACTAGATGGACCCTTGGTCTGATCCAGCATCAGGGCTCTTCTTATGTTCTTACGAGCTGAAGGGGCTACAGGCTGCCAGAAAGATGATTGCACAATGAAGTCAGGAGGACACACACACACTCCTTGGCCACTTCCAAAGTAAGTTAAGCACAATGAACCCAAACCGTTTCACCATTAAATTTCATTTCAAAAGCAATTTCTTTTCTATCAAATTGAATAAGAATGGTCAGAAAAAATGTGGGAGCAGTTTTTGGCACAGCATTAAAGCTAATTTAATTGTAATGGCTTCTCCTAAAGAATTCTGGGAAATGTGCTGAGCTTGATCATTCTCTTAGACATTGTTCACCCCATCACAGAACAGATATTCCTTTAACCAGCCTTCCCTAAACTGCTACCCTCCAAATGTGCTGGACTACAACTCCCATAATCCCATAGCCATCATCTGGAGGGCAGCAGGCTGAAGAAGGCAAGTTTGAGCCATGCAAGTTAAACTAGGTCCAGCCAAACATTCTGAAATTTGGAAGGGTGAAAGTCATCCATGTGAAAAGGTGTACATCTATATGAAAAGGGCACTTGCTAACAAAATTCTAAAGCTCATTCTGATTCGAGTCCATATTAGATTGTGAGCTTTTTATGTGGATATTTCCAAATGTATGCATCAATTATACACATTTTTGAAATGGATGCATTTTTCTCTCATTAATTTAAGTGTATTTGTGTGTATTTTTATATGCATGTCCCAAATGTACACATTTTCAAACACATTTTTTGTAATACAAATCACATTGTAAGCTCAGAAATCTATGTACTTTGAAAGTGTTGGGTTCTGGGAGGTGTGAGCTGGATAAATTCTAGTAAAAATGAACTGAAACATCTCTGTTATAGCTCTATTAAAGTTCTTGTGATAGTGAGCAAATAAAGAACCACCCTCAGATGTCTTCAGAAAAGGATATACAACATGATGGAGTAGTGGAATCACCACCAAAACACCCCACATGGGCTGAGGGTCTGAATGTTGTCCATGGCCTTAGCACTGAAGCACTACCAATTGTATCATGGCCATGATATCACTCTGTAAATCTAGGTGTTTCTCCCATTACCATTCTCTTTTTCTGGGTGGTCCTCACATCACTACACTGTGATGGGTAGATATAGATGAATGAATAGATAGATGACAGATAGGTAGATGATAGAGATATTAAAATGAATTGTAGCTAAAATTAACATACATGGTCAGTGATGTGTTGAGAAGTTCACTCAAGAAAGGTCAGTAGTTAACAGAACAGGGCATGCACTCAATTATTCCGTACCTCCTCGCAAAGCTGTGAAATGTGAGTAGGCAACATTTCATTCTAAATTAACATTTTAGTTGGAGAGACTGAAACTGCAGCAATATTTTGTGTGAAATAACCTTGTACCGTGAAGGCATTTTCCATTCAACATCCCTGCTGTTCTCCTAGTTAATTGGTTTTTTTATAAGCCTCCTATGTACAGGACTTGTACTGATAAAATGCTGGTCTCTCTTCATGGGTACAATCAAATAGTACCAATTTAAAAAATATCTGGAAACTAAAATAAGAAAAAGAAAAGAAAGAAACATATTTCTGAGGCTACAATGACTTGTGTCTGCAATGAAATTGGAACCTTCTTCTTGGAGTTCTGGTGAGGGTGAGGATGTTGCCCATTTGAGGGTCTCCAACCTCTTTCCATTGTCAGCTATATCTCCTTTCACAAATTCACTTCATGCATAAAGAATGCAAATGGGGTGCATCTGCTGGCTTCACCCTCAGTGGAGTCATGTGCCACTGATGTGCCCCAGACCTCTTTGTGGAGAGTTGGAGGTTGAAAAGGGGACACCTAAATATGGACATCTGTGGTCCTTCTCAGAGCTCCACCTCTCTGCAATGATCTGGAATGGGACCAATGAGGTTTAGACATGGCGCAATCATGTTCACTCTCCACATGTTCAGAAAGTCTGAAAAGATGTCATGACTGGCATGTATTTATGTATCGGGAATACTATGTTCCTTGACATCATAGGGATTATTTGTTTGTTTGTGGGAGGGTTTGAGTTAATAAAGCAGGGCTGTAGAACCTCAGGCCTAGGGTCCCTCTTGGGGTCCCAATCCATCCCTCTAGGGTTCTCCAGGTGACCATGCCATCTTTGCCTGGCCTCACTCCCTTGTCTCTGACCACTGATCATTTGGTGATTTTCTGGGTTTTGTTCAGTGTTTTCCTCATTCTAAAAGGTTGAAACACTTCTCTTAAGACTTAGTTACTGGCAGTGAGAGCTTTCAGCTAAAATATGCTGTTATTGGGGGTAATCTGGGCTCTGCCCCTGTTGCCTCTGGCTCCCCCCACCCTCCTGGAATGTGGCTCCCCAAGAGTTGATCCAAAAATGGAATTCAGTCCTCAGGCTAAAAGAGGTTCAGCAGCCCTGCAGTCAAAGAAGCTTTGAGGATCAGGTTAAGTTTATCTTCAACCCCAAACAGGCAGTACAGGATTGTGTGTGGCATAGTTTGTACTAATATGCTTTGGGACTAGAACAGCCTGTGGTTACTCTTGAAATCCTATAAATAACCTCTCTAATAAGAGATAACCAAAGCTAGCAGTGCCTGAGGCAGAAGACCCAAGGGGCACCCTTCCAGTTGATTAAATAATAATATTGAATTGGCAATTTGCTGTCCTTTGATTGTATCCCCAAATGTTCCACCTGAGATAGGTTACTACACTCTGCTTACTAGTAGGGCCTTGCCCCATGACCACTCCCCTCATCCTCTCTCTCTCGCCATCTTGTTGTTGTTGTTGTTGTTGTTGTTGTTGTTAAATCCAGTTTGCTTTTGCCTTGCCATGTAGATAATATTGTACCGAGTGCTCACCTGCTGATTGCCAATTAGATAGATAGAAATGTGTGTGTGTGTGTGTGTGAGAGAGAGAGAGAGAGAGAGAGAGAGAGAGAGAAAGAGAGAAAGAGAGAGGGAGGGAAGGAGGATAGATTAGATAGATAGATAGATAGATAGATAGATAGATAGATAGATAGATGATAGATATGATATATAGACAGACAAACCATTGGGAATAAAAACAGGTGGCTCAAAACCGTTGTTGTTTGCCCCATGCTCTTTTGCATGCAGTAGCAGAGACCTCTGCAATACTTTTACAAACTGAAATGGTTCCACTTGGATTTTCTGTCCCAAGCACTGATGTCTTTGACTAGCCTCTTGGGAAGTTCTGGAGAACTGTCCAGCACCATCTTTGAGTTATTTTGGTTAGTTCTAATAAAGGTATTGCATAACTATGGATTTTTGTTTCCCACCCCACTCCCCTGCCCCTGGATTTTATTTTATTTTTATACCATTCATAGTCTTCCTATCCAATAGGGGGTGCTGCAGAAGAGAATTAATCTGTCTTGAACTGAATATGAAGCCTCCTCAGAATTATAGATCAGAGAGAACTGAGGAGGTAGTCTGAGCATCAGGTTCATTAACACCTGGATCTCCACCTGGAACCTAACAATATATTTTGTTTCTTGAATAATCAAAACAAAGCACTACTTATAACTTCATGCAATAGGTTTATAATTTGGAATACATTTTCTTCCATATTAGAACAAAATAACAATTTCTCAAAACAGAGTAACATTTAAATAAAATAAAATGGTAACACCATAATCCTAAAAATGCCTTTGTGAAAGTGTCATCAATTGTGCAATCCTTTATGTGTCTACTCAAAAATAAGTCCCATTGAATTCAATTGGATTTACTTCCATGGAAGTATGTACAGGATGCAGCCAAATTTGCTCAGTCCATAGGTTTAGGATGGCCATCACAGAAGACCAGCCCAGTCTCTTCTTAACTCAAGATAACCTTCCAATTTCTGCAATTAAATCAGCAAGAACGCTCATGCCAGAAAAATGGTAATGCTTGCTATTTTTAACCAAGTTGTTAAGATTTGTTGGCCTTAGATAATAGCAGTTTCATTTACCTCATAGATACACAAATTGTGCTTGAGCCAGGAGGCATTACAAGGGTGACCTGCAGCAAAAGTGTTCTATTCTTTACTACAATCTGCAGAGGTGCTGTGTGTTGACAACACGTTGACCTCTGCAGTCTGACCTCTGCAGTCGTGTTGCCCTTTCCCAATAGACAGATAGCAGAAGGCTGGAAGAAATGGCAAGTGAGAAGGAGAGTGGAAGGAGGAGAGTTCATGGGGCACACAGCTGCAGATTGATAACTTTCTATGTGTTCAAGAAGCCATATTCACCGAAAGTCAAAAGTTACTCTCAGTATCATCTTTTTTTGGTTGGTTTGTAAAGTACCTTCAATTGCAAATTGACTGATACTTGCGAAATAAGAGAGAATGTAGTTGTATACAAATTCTGTAAATAAAGAAATTTGTAGTTCACTTTCCATTGGCCATATTACCTAGAAGTGGGGAAATTATATTCTCAAGCCTGCTGAGAGCAATGTTCTCTCTCTCTGTCTCTCTCTCTGTCTCTGTCTATCTGTCTGTCTGTCTGTCTCTCAGAAATTCAAGACTTCCTCATCTCCTCGCTGTAAAATTATCATACAGTTAACAACTTCTCTATCCCTCCTAGCAGTTGAGGATTTTGCCATTCTATTTTGTAAGCCGTAATAATAATTTTTTAAAAAGGTTTTACTTTTTCCATATTTATGGAGGAACCAGTTTCACGAAGTGTCACTAATAGTGACACTTCGTGAAACTGGTTCCTCCATAAATATGCCTTCCAGTGAAAATCTGCATTACATCTTTCAAAGTCACATTTGGCAGTATCTTTGCTTTAATGAATAGCAGAAAGAGAAGCGGAGAGCAAGCCAAAGACTTAGGTGGATGGGTGCAGGGGAAAGGGAACGTTTTGTTGTCCTTTTTCATGAAAACAAAGCATTGACCATTTACTAACTTTAGGATGACATCTGAACTCCAGCATGTGTACAGATTTGTGTGTGTATGTCTTTTCCTTGATTGTTGGCATGGGCCAGTTGAAAGGATAAACTGAAGTTCCTACTCACTGCTGGAAGAAGAATAGGTTTCTTTTATTGACGATAGTAGCATCTTTAGATGGAGATCCATGGTATGCTGAAAAGAATCAAGCCAGTTTCATAAGATTTGGGAGACTGCTTATATTGTGGGCAGAAGAATAAGAAGGCAAGAAAGTGGGCATCTGTAGAACCATCCATTAACACTGCTGGTAACTTATTTAAAGAATAAATTCTCCTTTTCCATATAAAGTGACCTAACACCTTACGAATAGTTTGGCCTCAGAGAGTTTGGCCATTGAGCAGGGGGTTGGACTCGATGGCCTTGTAGGCCCCTTCCAACTCTGCTATTCTATGATTCTATGATATAGAACATATGAGGGTTCCTTATAAGAATTAGTCCAGTACCATCTACTCTTGAGAGTTAGCTTATCAGGGTGTCTGGCAGGGTGTCTTTCCTCTCTGCTCTACCCGACATCATTTTTAACTAGAGATGCCAGGGGATCAAAACTGGACCTTCTATAAGCAAAACATGTGATCTACCTCTTAGAAGTAGCCTGCAACAGAGTGTTGAAGAATTTTATGTTTGGTGGACACCCAAGTGTGCATACCCACGTCTGCACTGAAAAGCTGCACAGTAGTGTGTGGAGACCTTCTTATTTCAGAACAGAAGCTACGGACTGCAGGAATTGCTCAACACTTCTCTATTCACTGTTTTTCTCCTGCATCCCTCTTCCCTGGCCATGTTAGCAATATCCAGGGCTGGGGTCTCCAATGTGGCATCCACAGCACCCACCAGGTCCATTTGATTTCTTTAGATTATTATTTTTAATAATAGACTTTTCAGCTTTTCAGCAAAGATATGGACTTCCAGACCAAGGTCTCTGATGAAAGTATAGCTCCAAGTTAGAAAGATGTTTTTAAAAATGATGCATGAGGAATAGGAAATATTATTTTAATCAGGAAAGTTCTAGATCTCCAGTTGTCATTGCTTGACTGACAAAAACATTTAGTTAAGATTCAAGGACCTAAGCATATTTACCTGACGGGGGCGGGAAGCCTACTGAACTCAACAGGAACTATTTTGAAGTAAATATGGTGAACATTTTGATATAAAAGGAAAAAATAAATATTTGGCATAATCCATTACATGGAATACTGATTTAGATGTGGGTTCTTGATTCATAAGGAACCTTATAGTGGGGCTCTAAGGAAGCATCAATGCCCCACTTATAAAGTGTGACTAAATGCAACATGCTTCTCATGGATGTTGTAAGATGATACAGATAGGCTATAAAGCTTGTTATATACCAGTGCCCTGAGACAGCAAAGAAGTTTCATATGCATAAACACTACGGATACTGATTTTTCTGTGCATGGGGATATGCAACTTTTTTTACAATTTACTGGCTGCTGGAGATGCAGATGGGATGGGCATCTCCCTCTGGACCCGTTAGTCACATGTAACACTTAATGAAGGCTGGACCAGAGCCTAGGAAAATAAATAGATTATATAATAATGAAATAACTAAATAACTAAATATGACAGAGTTGAGTTAAGTTATGAGTGTAGATTCCAGACTCAAATCAGATACTGAAGAAAAATCTGTCAGAGGAAGAAAACAGAAACCATTGTTGGAAAGTACAAAGGAGAATGAGGACAAGCAGTGAAATGTGGGTGGCCTGGGTGGAGAGGAAATGTGGGATTTGGAAAATGTTTAATGCTAATTTTTTTCCCCGAAAAAAATAGCAGCTTTGCAAATTGGAAGTGCATGGCCCATTCTTTGGTGAAGTCTTTGGGCTTAGAGAATCAGAACTTGTGGCTCTGGCAAAAACACTAAAGGAGCTTTAAAACCTCATGGCCCACAAAGAGAAACAAAGTTGGTCTCCTCCAAGTATGTTCTTGTGGCTGAGCAAGGACTGTCCAGTATGCTGGCTCTGCTTTCCTGCCAACCTACCTGAAAGCTGCCACCTTTTCCAAAATATTGTGCCTCCTTTGTCCCCTCCGGGTTCAGGTAGGTGCAGCATTTACCCTCCCAAATAAACACTGGAAATTTCACAAAGGCCACCCTTCAGATGATTGCCTAGAATAAAATTTCTGCTCTGATCAGGATTTCTTTATTTCATTCACCACAATTCATTCAAGCCTTAAGCTGGAACCTAGTTTTAGATGGTATGATTTTTCCTGATGGCTAGAATGATGACCGCATTGCATTGGTTGTTCTCTGCAACGAAGAGAGAGCAGCATCAGCATGTTTAAGGGCCTTGGGAGCCCCAAAGAGGTGATTATTTCCATCAATCCTTTTGTAATAAAGAAACAATCCGATGCTTCTGTTTTGAAACAGGACATAGACAGCTGGTACTTACTTAAGAAAGCTGGTATTCCATCAGTCATAGATCCGGAGGACATGTGCCAGTATTACATTCAGATTAGGAATCAACAGGCTACTGATATTCATTGTGAGAAAGTAGGCTGTGTGGCTTTAAAAACAAACAAACCACCATTAAGAAAACATTAAAGAAGTACAATGGAAAGATATGGTGAAGATTTTTGTATTACATTGATTGAGAGGAGGTGACATTGTGGTCAGCCTTGTAGCCCAAAATAAGGCTACCAACATTTTATACTGTACCTTTACTGTGTGTGTGCATTAACAGAGAAATGGGATTGGTAGAAATAAGCAAATAAATAAGATGATGGTGCTGAGGTATCCGTAGCCTAATAGCCTTTTCATAGCATGTATATACAGAGGAGAGAAATGCTTCCCCTGCTAAATGTATGGTTAAGTGTTTGGGGTCAATCCATATTATCTTCAGGGCTCCCTTACCATTTAGTGCTGCTGAGTATAAAGAGACTGAGGATTTTCCCCAATGCAGTCTTCTGGGCAAGTTACCCAAAGGTTATCTTGAATTGGTAACCTGTGTTCTACAAGACCTGAATAGAGTAGGAGGAAATGAATCTGGGGGAAGGGTGAATCTAAGGGCCTTGCTAGACTATGCTGGATAAGCCGGCAGGGAGGCGGGGCGACGGTGCGCTAACTTTAGCGCACACCGCCCCGCCTCCTAGACACACGACGCGCAGGGACTCTGGAAGCCCTGCAGCGTCGGCCATTTTTTTATATTTTTTTAGTGTTAAAGGGGCCACGTGCGCCCCGAAGACTCCGAACAAGGTAAGTGGGCTTTTTTAAAAATTAAGCCCCCCCACCCGCTCCTGATCCCTCCCCATGGCCCCCTGCCTGCTCGCTCATCTTCCCCCCATCCACCATCCCCGATCCCGTCCCCGATCTTCCCCCCCTTGCCAGGCTGATCCCCGGCTTTCCCACCCCCCTTGCCAAGCCGATCCTCGGCCTTCCCCCTGCCCCTCTCTCCCCCCTGGGATACCCCCCCCCGGGCCGATGGGCACAGCGCTCGTATGAGCGCTGTGCCCAGTCCGTGGCTTTTCCTGGCTACTCGCGAGTAAGCGAGTAGCCGCAAAAAGCCACAGACCCTGCTAGACGCTCCGCAGCCCCGGCCTCAGGCCGGGGCTGCGGAAAAGCCGCGCCATAAGCGACTTCGCTTATGGCGGTTCAAATGAGGTCTCAGCACGGCCTGACCCCGGATTCCCCTGTGCGTCATCTGGGCCTCACAGCGCGCTAAGACCTCTTCTAGCAAGGCCCTAAGACAAAAGGAGAGTGGCTTTTGTATTGCAGAAGAAGCTCCCACAGCAGGGGAGAGGAAGCAGGGGTTTGCCTGGAATTGTAGGCCTTCATCCTGAGCACAGTGTAAATAAATCTTTTTTATATAAAACAAACAGCACAAGTTTCCAGTACCCTCCTTCTAGGCAACTGAAGTCTGAGTAAGTACTGAAGCCCCTGCAAGTTCTCCCCTATCAGGACTGGGGTGCAGGAGAGTAACAGTATGCATGTCCAGCTGCTTTTTAGAGACACAGGAGTAGGGCCAATAAGAAAGTTGGCAACTCCTACCTAAGGGAGAGCTGAGAGAGGAGTGAGTGCCTCCTCCAAGAATGATCTGAGACTCTCTATAGAGGCTGGCTGGTCTTGCCTTCTATTGACCTTCTATTGTTCTTCTTTTGCTACCAGCCAGGGTTGTGTCTTCTGTACTGGATAATAATAATAATAATAATAATAATAATAATAATAATAATGATGATGATGATGATGATGATGATGATGATACATTTCAGTAGGAAGGCAGTCTAAATTCTTTGCCAAATTCTGCCATCTGAATCAATTACACAAATTAAAAGTGGGAAATGGTTGGTTTTTACAAAACTTCTTTTGCAAAATTTGCATACCTTATTTCAGCATGGCAAGCCACAAGGCATGAGACTGAGTACCCATGTCGTCAGCCCCCAGAGATCGTATTCAGCCAACACTTTCCCTTTGAGATTTCAGCAGGCTTGAAGCTGTGTGGGCAACGCCTGTCCTTCCAGTCACAAAACCTAGAAACTTTCTTGGTTTTGATTTAAATGGAAGCAAAGATTCTAAAGAAGGAGAATTCTTTGCCCGATATTCGTAGTAAGGAAAGGGGCAGAGTGCTTTGGCATGGAATTAAATAAACAGTATACAGGAACAGCTGGAAAGTTTAGCCTCATCCCTTGTACTGCTATGACTCTGCACTTTTGGGGTGCTTCCTGACAAGTGACTCCTGGTGCAACCAACCAGAAGGCACTATGAAGCTCTTCTATCTTTCCTTCCTTCATGGGATTCTTTTCTCCTTTTTTTAAAGTAAGAAAAGAGACAGAAGTAGTGGCAGGAAAACTCAGGAGGGCTACAAATGGAAGGCGATGTCATCATAAAAACTGTTGTTTTTATACTGTTTTTTATGTGTGTGTGTGTGTGTGTGTGTGTGTGTGTGTTTAAATTGTATACTTTTAATGTTTACTATTTTTAAATGTTGTGAACCGCCCAGAGAGCTTCGGCTGTGGGGTGATATATAAATGTAATTAAATAAATAAATAAATAAATAAATCAGGGGGCCCTGCAGCAAGAAAAGCCTCACCTGCAAGCACTTGCTTTGAGCTCCTCTGGATTGTTGCACACATGCTGCCCTGTTATGGTGCACTTTGGAATCAAGGTAGCTAGAGCAGAGGCCCATCTCGTTCTGGTGGCATTCCCTTGTATTTGAGAAACACGCAACACGTTCATCGTGTACTGTGTCCCTGAGGCTTAGTTCCTCTTCACTCTCACATAAAGATGCGTGGACCCCCATGCTCCAGGAGGGGAAGATCAAACTCCCCTCCCCCATACACACCTGTTTTCCTGAAATTCCACACACCCCCTGTGGGGCGGGGAATTAAAAGGGGAGGAAGGAAGTCTCCACCAATATATTTTAAAAGCTTCCTGTGGGGGGGAGGGGGTTGGGTGGAAAAATAGCAGGAATATTTAACCCTCCCCTCCTGATCATGGTGGTCCTGATCCAAACTGGGGCCACCCATGCTTGAACAAGAGTAAATAGACCCTTCAAGCTCAGCTACATGCAACACAATTGCGGTAATGCATAGTTTGGCCCTAGAAACCTTGGAAAGAGTAAGCCTCACCAGTGGCAGCTTCTTCTCAGTAGCATTTTGAACCGTGGCCATTTGCAGCTCCAGCAGTGCCGCTTGCATCCCTTTTCTCCTTTAATAACTTCTGAAGTCGCTGGCAGCTGCCTGTTACATTTGGCTAACCTTTCTTTGATCACCATAGGACTGTCTGGCTATTAGTACTTCTTGATCTGCAGCAATGTCCCGAAGCCAGCAATCATGCCTAAAAGACTCGATTCCCAGACACCAATCAGATGAATGACAGGAACATCTTGGGGCTTTTGTGGTAGAGTGACCTATAACTTCGAGGTCTTCTTAAAGCCAGCAGGAATTCTTTCTACGGATGAGGAGAACAAGGAAGATAGAGGCAAGGAAAGATCCTGGCCAATGAAAAAGCCAACGATACATAAGACACCATTGGTAGGACACACTCGAGTAACAGAACCCTTGGGCCTTTGAACTTCGTAATGAAGCTGTGTGGGATGCTGCCAGGCCATTTAAGGTGGTCCTTGTCCAATGGGATTGTTTGCATTGGAATGCTCAGCCAATCACAACAGATGCTTTGCTAGTTTGGTTTCAAAGCTGTTCAAAGATGCTTCTTCGTGTGTGTTTCAGAAATATCCTCTTTCCTTGAATGATGTCAAATTCAGGGTAGCTCTGCAAGGTCAAAAGAAAGGGAATATGTTGGAGACTTAACTGTGTCAACCTGTTCCCTCAAAATCTAGACCTCAATGTGCCCAAGCACATTGCTTGGGCACATTGCCCAAAAGATAGAAGACAACAGAGGAAACCAATGTGGCTCCACAAAAAGCTTAAAGATGACCTGAAAACAAAAAGGGATACATATAGGAAGTGGAAGGAAGGCCAGGATACAAAAGAAGACAAGTGGCGCAGAAGTGCCAAAATGGCATCAGGAAGGCTAAAGCTCAGAATGAGCTGAGATTAGCGAGGGATGCTAAAAGCAATAAAAAGGCTTTTTTCAGATACGTGAGTAGTAAAAGACAGAGGAAAGAAATGGTGGTTCAACTGCTTAATGAGGATGGCAAATTGATAACAGATGACAAAGAAAAGGCTGAAGTGCTCAATTCCTACTTTGCCTCAGTCTTCTCCCAAAAGTGAGTCTATGACCCCCCTGGAAAAAGTGAAGCAGAAGTTGAGGGGGCAGGATTACAGTTTGAGATTGATAAACAAATGGTCAAAGAACACCTAATTTCCTTGAATGAGTTCAAATCTCTAGGGCCTGATGAACTGCATCCTAGAGTAATGAAGGAGCTAGCGGAAGAACTCTCAGAACCTTTGTCTATTATCTTTGCAAAATCATGGAAGACACGTGAGGTGCCGGACGACTGGAGGAGGGCTAACGTTGTCCCTATCTTCAAAAACGGCAAAAAGGAAGAACCTGGGAACTACATACCAGTCAGTCTGACATCCATCCCTGGGAAAATTCTGGAGCAGATTATGAAGAAGTCAATCTGTAAACACCTCGATATCAATGCGGTGATCACTAGAAGCCAACATGGATTTGTCAAGAACAAGTCCTGTCAGACAAATTCGATCTCATTTTTTGATAAGGTAACTTCCCTTGTGGACCGTGGGAACGCTGTGGACGTCATATATCTTGACTTCAGCAAAGCTTTTGACAAAGTACCACATGACATTCTGATTAACAAACTAGCTATAAGTGGGCTAGATGGAACAACTATTAGGTGGATTCACAGTTGGCTACAGAATCGGACTCAAAGAGTACTTATCAATGGAACCTTCTCAAACTGGGGAGAGGCAATGAGTGGGGTACCGCAGGGCTCAGTCCTGGGCCCAGTGCTCTTCAACATTTTTATTAATGATTTGGGCGAGGAGGTGCAGGGAACGCTGATCAAATTTGCAGATGACACAAAATTGGATGGGATAGCTAATACCCTGGAAGACAGAAACAAACTTCAAAGTGATCTTGATAGGCTGGAGTGCTGGGCTGAAAACAACAGAATGAAATTTAATAGGGATAAATGCCAAGTTCTACATTTAGGAAATAGAAACCAAATGCATAGTTACAAGATGGGGGATACTTGGCTCAGCAATACTACAAACGAGAAGAATCTTGGAATTGTTGTAGATTGCAAGCTGAATATGAGCCAACAGTGTGATATGGCTGCAAGAAAGGCCAATGCTATTTTGGGCTGCATTAATAGAAGTATAGCTTCCAAATCATGTGAGGTACTGGTTCCTCTCTATTCGGCCCTGGTTAGGCCTCATCTAGAGTATTGCGTCCAGTTCTGGGCTCCACAATTCAAGAAGGACGCAGACAAGCTGGAGCGTGTTCAGAGGAGGGCAACCAGGATGATCAGGGGTCTGGAAACAAAGCCCTATGAAGAGAGACTGAAAGAACTGGGCATGTTTAGCCTGGAGAAGGGGAGACATGATAGCACTCTTCAAATACTTAAAAGGTTGTCACACAGAGGAGGGCCAGGATCTCTTCTCGATCCTCCCACAGTGCAGGACACGGAATGATGGACTCAAGTTAAAGGAAGCCAGATTCCAGCTGGACATCAGGAAAAACTTCCTGACTGTTAGACCAGTGCGACAATAGAATCAGTTACCTAGGGAGGTTGTGGGCTCTCCCACACTAGAGGCCTTCAAGAGGCAGCTGGACAAGCATCTGTCAGGCATGCTTTAGGGTGGATTCCTGCATTGAGCAGGGGGTTGGACTCAATGGCCTTGTAGGCCCCTTCCAACTCTGCTATTCTATGATTCTATGATTCGAGCAGATAAAGAGGTGTTTTTCCCCCTCCCATAAAACTTCAGAACCACCCAGTGGCATTGGTTGGCAGAAGATTCAAGATAGACAAAAGGAAATCATTCTTCATAGAACCATCTTCAGTCCAAGGGCTGAATTCAATTTCAGAGAAACTCTTGGGGAGTAGGTACATTATAGTGGTGAATGGTAAAAGGGCTGAAAGTCCTGACAGCTGCAATCACATGATCAACAGTGATCATTCACAGTACAGTTGCTGCTGATAACAGAAACATTCTGGCACTAGTAAGCCATTTAACACATGTACTGTGATTTAAATTTTTATCCCAATCCAAGCCTCTGACAATAGAATCAATGAATAGTTATATTCTGGATCAATAATCACTCTGGTTGTAAAGGGAAATTACTTCCCATCCCCAAAATGGAGAATATGCTATTTACATGCCCTTGCCATTCATATATATATATATATATATATATATATATATATATATATATATCCAAGAAATTACACTGATTCTTTCCCAGATTGCGAGAACACATGACATTGTGTAGCATTTTTGCAATGACATCAGTGATGCTAATCCAATTGCAACATCTGTAATGAATAACCAGTTCTAGTGGTTATGAGTACGTAGCTTCCAAAGTGAGGAAATACCCTTCAAACAGCAGATGCTGGCTTGTACAGGACTAGTGTTAGCAACATCCTTCACGGCCATAAACTGGATCCTTAGCCAGCTGTTCTGACTATGAGACCAAGCAAATGCTAAAACCATCTCACCTTTCCCTGCCATTTGGTTCATTCATCCCTGTGACATCATACAGGGCAGGAGAGGGAAAACTTCAGGCTTGCAGAATTATTATTATTATTATTATTATTATTATTATTATTATTATTATTATTGTGGCCAAGTGTCCTCTTTTATGGAGAACATCCCTCTGTTTGAAGGGCTGTCCTGTCTGATTCCAGTTTAAAGATATATATTTTTAAATAAAATCGCACAAGAACTATTGACCATTCACAGTGAGCACCCGGACAGCAGACTGAACAGGCAAGTTCACAGGTCCCCTGGTCACAGTCTTCCCCATAATGGTGAGAAGTGCTGTATTTCTATTTAAATTATAAGAATTATTTCTACATTAGCATCTACACATATGAATGATCATGTGTAAACAATGGAGGCTGTTGGTTTCCGACGTCAGTGGGGTGGGGAATCCACCCCGGGTTTCAATCAGAACCAGTGAGAACTCTAAAGGAGCTATCAAAGGAGCTTCTGTGCCTTGCAGAGCTCCTTTAGAGTTCTGACAGGTTCGGTCTGAAAACCCCGGAGTGGATTCACCACCCCACTGACGTTGGAGCCTGCAGTCTCCACTGTGTGGCCTTTTCTACACATAAGGATTATCCCAGGAAAATAGAGGGGTCGTCCCTGCCTGCTCCCGGGATCCCATGTGTGGCATTTCGATGAACAGGGACGATCCTGGGGGGAAAGGCAGGTGTAGAAACAGCCTGTGTAAATGTTATGCAAATCTATTTTCGTGATGTGTTTCCTCTTCCTTGGTAATTCCTCCATGGCCAGCATAAGTAAACGCCCAAGGTCCATCATCTGAAGCCAGATGCAAAATGATGTTTCCAGGCTCACAGCCTGTTGTTGTTGTTGTTATATTTATTTGTATCCCTTCTTTTGCCCAATACTGGACCTCAAGGCAGCCTTACAAAATTTAAAACATATACATTTTAAAACCTATGAAAATAAATAAACAAAAATTTAAAAAAATAAATATTAAATATATTACAATATTAAATCACTAAACTTTTAAAATAAATGAGAATTTTACCAGTTCTTAACATAGATGGAAGCTCAGATTATTCGCCAAAGGCCTGCCGGAACAAGGAAGTTTTTGCCTGCTTACCTCCTGTACTCATGAGCCATCCTCTGGGGTGACCTGTATACACAAATACAAATCTAAATCAGAATTACTACAAATCACAGATTCTAATATTCTAATTTATACTTCAAAATTGTGTTTTTTTAAATAATTGGGAGTTGGGAGATCTTTGCTGATCAACTGCAAATCACCCAGAGTTCCAGTATAGAATTTGTAACTTATTAACTTGTTAACTTAATTTTTACGTATTAAAATTAAAATTTCAGGTTCTAGATCCTTTGCAATATCCTTTGTACTTGCTTTCTGGCTGCTGACTCTTTTATGTCTTTTTCTTTCTTTCTTTCTTTTTTCTTTTCTTTTTTTCTTTTTGTGTAACTTCGATCAGCAATAATGGACAAGTTCATCTAGAGTATACGGTAGCACGCAGTTGGAACCTCCAGAACTCTAAAGGACCTATCCAAGAAGCTGAAACTATTTTGGGGATAGGATTCAGCACTGTAGATAGTTCCTTTAGAGTTCTGGCTATTTCTGACTGAAACCCAGAATGGATGCACAGCCCCACCAAAATCAGACCCACCAGCCTCCACTGGTAGCATATCTGATCCTATAAATCTAGGGTGACCATATGAAAAGGAGGACAGGGCTCCTGTATCTTTAACAGTTGCATAGAAAACGGAATTTCAGCAGGTGTCATTTGTATATATGGAGAACCTGGTGAAATTCCCTCTTCATCACAACAGTTAAAGGTGCAGGAGCTATACTAGAGAGACCAGATTTAAAAGAGGGCAGGGCACCTGCAGCTTTAACTGTTGTGATGCAGAAGAAATTTCACCAGGTCCCCCATATATTCAAATGACACCTGCTGAAATTTCCTTTTCAATACAACTGTTAAAGATACAGGAGCCCTGTCCTCCTTTTCATATGGTCACCCTAATAAATCAGCATGTCTGACTCTATACCTAGTAGTGTAAAACATATTACCATGTACCAGTGTTCCCTATCAGTTTAAATAAAAACCAAACATTATTTAGGGATGTTTGCACTGAGAGAACTTTGGGTGAATGAGCAAAGTGATGATCTGATGTAGCTTTTGGAATGATGTACAAAAGCACAGCATTTGGCTTAAAAGTTTCAGCTTGATAACATAAGGAGAACTGAAGTGAACAGGTTGTTCTTTGCATGACCACAGTTAGAACTTTTACACTCTGGATTTCCCTCATTTAAACAATAGCAGTCTCTTGTTCATTTTGTTTTGTTTGGATTAGATAAAAGGAGGTTAACTTTTAAAATTACTGTTACAGTGATTTTATTATGGAAAAACTGATATTTAGTACAAAGCAAGTCTCAGACTGTAAGAAAACATGGGGCTCTAATATACTTGCAAAGGACACAGAGACATACAGAAAAGAAACCAATACTACTAAGGTGACCATATGGAAAGGAGGACAGGGCTCCTGGATCTTTAACAGTTGTATGGAAAAGGGAAATTTCCTCTTCATCACAAGAGTTAAAGCTGCAGGAGCCCTGCCCTCTTTTGCATCTGGGCCGGATCTACACTATTGCTTTAAAGCGCTTTATATTATTATTATTATTATTATTTATTTATATAGCACCATCAATGTACATGGGGCTGTACAGAGTATAACTGCTTTAAAGCGCTATAAAACTGTTATAAAGCGCTTTAAAGCAATAGTGTAGATCCAGCCCTGGTCACTGTGACCATTTTCAGCTTCCAGGAGTTAATAGGCAATTTTAAATGGAATGGAAATACCATTCTGTGGAGCAACTTTTATGCTATCTTCATATAAGCCAGCCTTTTCCACTCTGGCAACCTCCTCCACATGCATTGTACTACAGCCAGCATGCCAGCTGGGATGATGGGAGTTGTCGTCCCACACATCTGAAGAGTGCCAAGTTGAGGAAGGTTGATGTAGCTGTG
The DNA here is from genome assembly GCF_023053635.1 of Elgaria multicarinata webbii. Taxonomy (NCBI): domain Eukaryota; kingdom Metazoa; phylum Chordata; class Lepidosauria; order Squamata; family Anguidae; genus Elgaria; species Elgaria multicarinata. The sequence continues at coordinate 76,156,232 of NC_086177.1, read as the reverse complement.
GAGGCTGGCTGATCATCTATACTTAAAAGTGATATCGTAAGCCAGACAATAAACTGAACTTCGAGTTTCTCTACATTAAGCAAATATCCCGCAGCATTACCGGGACTTGTCTTCCGGAGTCTTCATGGGTTTACGATCGGCACAATAGATGTGCTTCCCCCACCCATTGTTTTTGCCTGTTCCTTCCCATATATTTCATTTATACTGTCAGAAGATTGCTATAATGCATGATTTAGATTTATTACCCCATTTTTGGTGACTTATAAAATGGTGTGTTCCCACTTGAAAATGATGGGAGAGGCATCAGAGGTTGATGACATCATGCAAAGGATCCACGAACTTTCCCGAGTGAACAATCACAAGCACATGATAAATGCCTTGGGCAGAGACAGCCTTAGCCAAATGAGACTTAAGCTGAAATCCTATCTACACTTACTTGGTAGCAAACCCCATGGAATTCCATGGGACGTACTTCTGAGTAGACATATACAAGATTGTGCTGGTAGTTCCTAAAATAATCAACTACATTTTATTCCTTTCCCAAAATTACCAATGTTTGGGGGTTCCTAAATAATTCTCCTTGCCACCCAGGTCATTCAAGGTTGTTCATAGTGTGGCCAAGGTCAAAAGAAGGCAGGGCTCCTTCAACTTTTGTGAGGAAAAAGGCATTTCAGCAGCTATAACTTGTCACACAATGTTCACCGGTTCAAATTCCATCTTATACACAACTATTCAAGGTACAAGAATTCTGTCATCCTTTGCATCTAGCCAACCTAGTCCTACAGTTTTCTTTTACCTGTAGATTTTAGAATGACATGGGACTGATGGGGGTTGTAGTCCAAAACATATTGAGATCACCGGATTTGGAAAGGCTGCCTTAAATGAAGATACAAAGGACCACATCAGAGAATTAGAGTAATTTGTCTTTTTCTCCACCCCTCCCAGGAAACATTTTATTGTAATCCAAACACGATTCTCTAGTGGTGTTGAAGTGATGAAAATGCAAACTTGATTAGTACCCCTATCGGACATCGCTATCGAAGCTACCATATGCGACAAAGAGATCTGTCTCACCTTAAAGGCAAACAAATTCATTATGGCATCTACTCTCATCCACAAAAGCTTATGGTATAATAAAGGTGTTTGTCTTTGAGGTGTTACAGGACTCGTTCTTCAGTGCAATCCTATGCATTTCTATTCAGAAGTAAGCCCTGTTTAGTTCAATTGGATTTACCCTCAAGTAAATGTGAACAGGGATGTAGCTCTAGCTGCAATGGACTAACATGGCTATCCTTCTGGAGGGCTACCTCCATACAAAAGAAGGTAGAGTGATAATAAATTATTGTTATTATTACTATTATTTTTAATAATTTTCACTGGTGGATACAACTACAGGTTTGTGACTTGGATCAATAGCAAGCTACAGTGCAATATTAATGCACCAGATATTGAAATTTTGAATACATCAAAATTGTAAACATTCAAGATATTTTAATTTAATGGCTAAGTTTGCACTTTTTGTTGTATGGCAGATGATGATGATGATGATGATGATGATGTTCTTATTCATAAGCCATCCTTGCAGCTAATTAGGCCAAATGGAGAGGTACAAATTTTCCAAAACAGATATGTCCCTTTAAACATTTGCCTGAGCTTTACTCTGTGAACACGGATCTGTTTAGAGAGCTCCTTCTATAAAACAGAGGAGCTCTGACATTAACAGGCATTCTACATTTCACCATGGCAAAGCAGTTTTGCTTGTAAAAAAAATGCTTTCACAAAATAAGGCTTAACTCCTTGTTTCCATATCCTCATTGGTTTGATCTCTCGTTTGATCTCTCTGAGATCAGGGGGTCCGAAAAATACAATGGAAACATTTCATGCAGGTTGCTTCATTCTGGAAGATTGGCACTCCAGATAAGCTATGGTTGACTTCGGCCTTAGCTAGACCTAAGGTTTATCCCGGGATCGTCCCAGGGTCATCCCTGTTCATGTAAATGACACACAGGATATCCCGGGAGCAGGCAGGGACGACTCCGGGACAATCCCAGGATAAACCTTAGGTCTAGCTAAGGCCTTCTTCTCTTTTAGGAGTAGTTACTGTGACCCTGTTCAGAAGACATGCTAAGCCATGGTGGTTAAGCATTTTGAACTAAACATTATGGCTTAGCATGTCGTGTGAACCATGACTTAGTACACTGTGTGAACCATTCCTAACCATGGTGGCTACATAACCACGGTTTAAATATGCTCACTAACCATTTGCTGCAAAAGGGTTAGCAGCCTTGCCATGCTTTAGTGTGTTGTCTGAACAGGTCGATTGTATGCTATGGTCCAGTTGCGAATGGCTTCCTTCCAACCCCATTCAAGAGCATTTGGCTCCTTTTCCTATTCTTCCGAGATTTCTGAAATAATCCACAAGGCCATTTGTTACACAGGAAGTATTTGTGAATTCTGAAATATACATTTATGTGCTATAAGAGAATGGAAAGTACAGGAAGAAAAGGCAGGGGTGGGTGGGATGGAGGGTATAGAATGACCGGGCAAACTGGCACATATTGTAGAAATTAATGTGAGACTTGAGTTGATGACGGGCTGTTTTGAAATATTTTCTTTCCCCTATTTCTCCAGAGCAGGGTGTTTGGCAGACAGCTAATACCAAGAATATGTGGTTGTAGTTAATTATCTAAATGAAGGACTGGTGTTTCTTAAAATTAACAGTTTGGTAATAAACAGAAAAGTTTGTAAAGGAAATAGGTTGTCTCACTTGAGGAAAACTGGTCATATGCTGGATTTCGAGGACATTACAGCATATTAAGCAGGAAAAGATGCAAAAGGCATCCACGTAAGCACACTAACTGGGAAGTAGATTTATTTGAAGTCAATGAGGACATACGTCCCAGTAATATCTTGAGGTTTATTCCCTTGTTTTCTTCATGCCCTCAATGAACTAGTGAAGCATTTAAATTAGGATTGCACATTCTTTTGATGACTGAGGTCCAGTGACCAGAGTCTTGGGAGTCATGCCAAGAAGACTTGGGCCAGATCTACACCAAGCAGGATATGACACTTTGAAAACGTTTTGAAAACTGCATATGGAGTGTGGCCCAGGCCCAACAGTTGTCACTACTGTTATAAACCATTTTAAAGCAGTACTGCCTGGCTTCAAATCCCAAGTTAGTTATAGATTGATAGATGTGGGGTTGGAGGGAAGGCCTGTGCAAGTCCTTGTCTCTCAGCTTGATAAAGAGCCTTTGTTTGTTTGTTTGTTTGTTTGTTTGTTTGTTTAAATCACTTAATAGGGGCTTTTCCAGCACTCAAGGAGTAAAAAAAAATAACCTCCAACAAAATCCCATCAAAAAAACCACAATCGTAAAAGCAAACAGAACTAGCCAACTTAAACAAATGCCAAAGGAGATAAATATCTTGCATGTCCTCCTGATGTCCAATAAAAAACAGGAATTTTGGATCTTGGGAGACTTGGGGCAAGACTGAAAATTGAAATCAAGCTCCTGCTCCTTTCCACAGCAGTCTTCACTTTGTGTGGAGTTGGAACTCAGAGTAGGGACTAAGAAGTAGTTTGAACAGTATACCAAGACACACTCTCTAGGGTTTGTTGGACTTCAGCCATGAGGATTTTCTAAAATTATTTTTTATTCATTAAACATACAAAGTCAATTAAATACGTTTAACAAGAGGAGGATGGGGGAGCCAGTAAACCAATACAATACAATATAATATAATACAATTTCATCCTGGCTTGAAGATATACAGCAACCTATTCGGTTGCCACCCGCTGCTAGATGGAAGTCTCCAATCTTGGAGACTTCCAATATTCCTGTATCCTGCCAGGCTGCTACCAGCAGGGCAGGAAGAGGACGCAGGCAATTTTCTGCTCTCTGTCCTCCTTTGTTCACTTTTTCCTCTAGTCAGAAATCTGAGGCCATCTAGAGGAGGCCTGCTGCCAGAGCTGGGGGCTGGGCCTCTATGGAGAGGCCATAGGATTTTGCAGATACCACCATCTCCTCTGACCTCCCGTCCCCCCTGGCATGCCCACTTTTTGATCTCTGTGAGCTTATGTGAGGTGATTTTTCTGTCCTCGGAAAGCAGGCACCGTAGTTCTGTTCATGGCAGCTGTGAGGGGGAGGGATTGAAACTTTAAGTCCTCCTCCCAAAGTCATAGCAACGTCTACAGCTTTGGGTAAATAAGTTGATTGGCATGGGCAGGGTTGTGCAGGAATTTTAGGATATTAGAATAGGTTTGGTGAGCACTCAATGGCACCTTTTCAGTGATTGGCAAGTTTGGTGGCCCTGCAGCTCCAGGGCAGTGCAGCTCTTGTGTAAGGGTATGGCTTGCCTTTGAAGACCTTCCTGTTTCCCCTATTCAGAGCTGTGCAGCACCAGGCAGGGGTGACGCAGGGTGGTCTCCCCAAACACTTATATAAGTTTAAGAAAAGGCCCTGGTTTACCCGACTCCTGACTTTGGCAGAGTAGCTCTCCATAAGGCTAGTGGCCTGTAGAAATGTTAATAGATTCCTGCACTTTCACATGTAAATCCAGGATGGGGTGAATGACCCACATTAGATAAAGAGGCCCTAGTTTATCCCAAGCTCTGGTGTCTGTGTCCAGGGCCGGTGCTACCATAGAGGCCATTCAGGCGGCCGCCTAGAGCACCAAGCTAAGAGGGGCACTGGGCACAACGCAGCACTCACGTGCGTTGGCTGTAAGCTGACCTGGCTCGAGGATTCAGCTAGGCCTGGCCAGGTAAGATGGCGCCCTGTGCCCACCCAGCCGAAGAGAAGCCAGGGACGCTGGGGTGGGGGTGGGGCGGCTCCACGTTTGGACTTCCGGAACATGCCTGGAAGAGAGAGAGAGAGAGAGAGAGAATGTATGGGTGAATGGGGTGCATGGGGTCTTTGAGTGAATGCATGTGTTCATGCGTGTGTTTGTTTGGAATGAGTGATGCTGAGTGTGTGTGTGTGTGCGCGCGCGCGTGTGTGAGTTGGGGGGATGATTTGGAGGTGATATTCCTATTAAATAATGCATTTTAGCCCCATAGACGTTCCTTTCCAACTTGTTTGCTATAATTGGCATGACGTATTTCTTGCACTTTAAAATAAATTTAGCAGTTTCAAGTTTTGTGCTTCTTATTTTTTTCCAGGAAACATATGTTCTTAAAAATCAAAGTTGGCATTTTTGGGGTGTGTGTGTGTGTGAAAGTAGCTCACCTTGCCTAGGGCGCAAAATAGTCTGGCACCGGCCCTGTCTGTGTCATTATTTCCTCAGTTGCTTCTCCACTCACAAACAATATTCCAATACCTAATAAATGGGTCACATTTTAGGTAAAAATCTGTTTGAAGCACTGGCCCATTTCTTTGATGGATCAGTTCTATCAATTTGTACATATGAGCCCGTTCTACTACTTTAAACAACCATTCCCTGATACTGTATTGACAGTATTGATTTCCAATATTTTGCCAACACAGTCCTTGCAGCCACCACAAGATTAGCAATTGGATAACCCTGATTCACATTTGGGATACCAGTAATATAGTTAAACAATATTAATAAAACATACAAAGTCAAATAACGCCCCATCATTTGTCATATTCCATAAAAGATTTGAATTAAATATAATTGTACTATGGATAACTAAAAAACAAAACCAACATGTGGTGTTTATAGGTAAGCACCAGTCCTTGATGTTATTGTGTGTGTGTGGATAGATAGATAGATAGATAGATAGATAGATAGATAGATAGATAGATCTTTCCATTCCAATCCTTTACCTTATATTTCAACCCACACCCCAAGCGCCTGCTGTTAGTGTGTGTGTGTGTGTGTGCGTGCGTGCGTGCGTGCGTGCGTGCGTGTGTTTAATCTACTACCCCAATACAAAAGAAAATCCTTTGTGTGTTCTGTGTTGTGTTTTCTACAGTCTGTCTAGTTTGTGTGACCGTTTCTTTCTGTGCTGTGCGTGTTTGTGTTCCAGTTCTGCACTTTGAAGAACACGTTTTTTCAAAACTTGTGCACAAGCAGCACATATTTCTCTCTATTCTTGAAACTGCTCAGTCTTAGACCCCGAAGAGATTTGAGTTTGAAGTTTTAAAAATCCCTAAAAATCAAGGCATGAACACATCTGCTTCCAACTTGGCATGGCTTAAGCCCTACTTTAGAGCTATCACAGTGCCAAGTTTCATCTCTTTATATTTTAAAATGATGGAGCTGTAAGCATTTTGGTTAATTTCCATTGACTATAATAGAGCGGTTATCCAAAAATGCAGTGCTTCTCCAATGGATAATCCGATGGGTCAGAACAAGGGAGCCACTCCAAAAATCAGAGTGGGGACCCCAGTCATCAGAGCTTCACTCCAAATTTCAGAGCAGAGCAAACCCACTTTGCACACTCCAAGAAGATATCATTTGGAAGGATATGTGTTATTTGTTATTTGACAGTAATGGAAGAAATATATAATGTGTTTAAAGCTTAACTGGCATGTTATTGTATGCAAAAATGATCAAGGGATTTCATTTTATTTTATTTTAAGTCCCATGCTTCAATCCTATCCAAAATTGTCTGGGAGTAAACCCCATTGAATATAGTGGGACTTACCTGTGAGAAAATATGCATAGTTTGCAGTGCATGAGTAGCAATTACCAAGAAGGATTGATCAAATACAGTAATCAGCTGAGGTATATGACATACACAAATATTGTTGTAATAGCTGCAGATCTGATCTCTCCAGCATGGAATGATGGTTTATTGAATTGTCTTCGATTTAATAAGGTTAAATAATTTAATTATTTAATAAATCCATTTAATCCGATTTAATAAATCCATATTGTATAATATGGATTTGACTACTTTGATGTGGTTTTTCATTGTGTCCTTTGTTAGCAGTCAAATGTTTAAACAACTAGAAAGCTGGTTCCATAAACTGAACTTGTTATGTCATATCTATCCTGATTTTCCAAAGTTGGCAGACTCGGGAATCTTCTAATCCATCTTCTTGGCAGCACACCTAACTATGTCCATTGCTGTTGTTAGTAAAGGGACAGATGATACATGAATCTAAACATGTTACTTGGTGTTGCATGAACTTCTTTACAAGTATAAATAGAGGCCATCTGAGGGAGCAAGTGCGGAAGGGCATTAGCTATTTATTTTCACTCTGTGGCCCCTTTCTTTGGGACCCTTCCTTATCTGTGCCCCGTTCTTTTGGACAATGGCACCCCCTCCCATGCTCCACGGCCCTGATTCTGATCACCTACCATCCAGCCACTGCTATTTGCACTTCTATAAAGATTCATGTTGCATTACTTTGGCCCCATGTTCTACAAGTTATCTGCCATCTTTTCAATTAACATGGAGATGATAGGGTTTCAGCTGCAGACTTATTCTGCCAGGATGGAGACATAGACCACAATCTGATAATGAATTAAGTGTCACAATCCTGATTTGATTCCTGCCAAATAACAATTAGATCCAGAAGTCTACATAATGATTAGCCAGTTTGATCTATAATGAAAGTAGATTTACCTCTGGATTTAATTGTTATCTTCTAAAAAGTTTCATGCATGCAATTTCAAGTGATACATTTAGTGTCACATGTAGTTTGGCCCAAAGTTCTTTGAGTTATCTGCCATTTTCCCAATTAATATGGAGATGATAGGGTTTCGGTTGCAGACTTTTTCTGCCAGGATGGAAACATAGACCGCAGTCCAATAATGAATCAAGTGCTCTGAATTAAGTGCCACAATCCAAGAATTACACCCAGATTTAATTCCTGCCAAATAAGAATTAGATCCAGACATCTACAGAATTGATTGAAGACCAAACAATGATCAACCAGTATGATCTCCAATGAATTTTGTGGACTAATTGTTATTTGACAGGAGTTAAACCAACCAAGGTTTTCCCAATGGATATTTTGTGACTTTGTAATATGAATATTCTCCACAATTCTGCAGATTAGGGCCGTAGCTAGACCTAAGGTTTATCCCAGGATTGTCCTGGGGTCAAACCTGTTAATCTAAGTGCCACACAGGGCATCCAGTGCTCAGGCAGGGGCGAACCCTGGATGATCCCAGGATAAACCTTAGGTCTAGCTGTGGCCCAATTCTATCGTTAACATTCAACTGCTCCAATTCAAATAAATATTGAATTCTTCTATGTCCAGGGTATTTCATTTGTTGAGGTTTCAGCTCTCATGAAACAAGTTCCTTCTTTTTGTTTTGTATTGATTACTCTTCAGATGAATCAACCTATGGCATATAAATCTTTTCTTTGTTGTGCTTTTTATACTGTATTTTGTATTTGTGCTTTTAACCTGTTGGTTGTTTTATTATGGTTTTAATTTTTGTGAACTGCCCAGAGAGCATCGGCAATTGGGCGGTATAAAAATGTAATAAATAAATAAATTCTTTGTCCTTGCCACACAAGGTTTTACTATGACAAGCTGTGTTCGGACAACATAATAGTCAACTGTGGGGTAATAATCAACTCGACAATTGTTTATCTAGGGGGTACTCACCATACACCATGATAATAATCAACCGTGGTGAGAATTAGCATCAGTGTTGAGTTGACTATTAGTCTATGCTGAGTTGACTCACTCATCTCCTGCCCTCTTTCCCCCCTTCAGTCCTCCCACTAGTATCCCATCAGCCATTGCTGCTGAAAATCTGTCCTATCTCTGGACTAGAGTGGCAGCCACTACTTTGACCACTCTTGCCTTGTGATTCTGTGGCTGACAAAATAACCAATAGCAGCAGAGGAAATAATCAGCAGTGCCCTCAACACAACACGATAACCCATGGTGGGTTAAATAACCAAACTTCGACTATTGGTTATCGTGTTTTCTGAGCCCAGTTAGAATAATGATAACTCTAGTGAAACTACTCTGCATTGAAGATCAAAGGAGAAGAAAACACTGCCAATCTAGTTTCTTCAAACTTTGGGCATTTCAGAAAAATAGATGACAAATTTAAGGAAAATGTCTTTTGCTCTAAAATAATATATATCACATAACGCATTTGAAATTGAATAAAGTTAATCTCTTTCCTAAGGAGAAAAAAATAAATGAATCTGTATCTTCTACAAAACCAGGCTAGTCCTTTGCCCTATTGATTTGTAATTTTCTATTCCTCCACCTTTTATATGTTTCAAAACATACAGGAGAAACTGTTTTCTATTCACTGTTAGTGAATACAGTACAAAGCATGGCTAGAGGTGGTACAAAAGAGAAAAGAAAGTACAAAAGAAAAAGAAATGAAGTAATTACAATTATGCCATGCTGTTTATTAATGGCAACATTGTTAAGTTATGAAATCAATACCATAATACACGTACTTGATCTCATGTTAATTCCAGTATTTTATTAGTTGTGGTAAAACGGTCAGATTGAAGGACACAGAGTATACATTTTTCTGATGCCAAGTATATTATTACTCTAGGATAGAAGTTTTAACAGGGCCTTTAGTAATCTCATATTTAAAGCATTTGTTTTGGAATGAACCCTGCAACTTAAAGTATATGTTGGAGAGATGGGAATTTAAAAATATACACTCCATGGTTGATGCATAATCACTGAATTCAAAATAGCCCAACATATTTCTTTGGTTCACAACATATCTATACAACATTGCTATTTACCATGATTTACTGTTGCTTATGTAACCTTTATTGCCAGAGGTCAGCAATTTTCAGATGTTCTCTGAAGAGGAGGCAGTCATTCTTTGCCCAGGACACATCTGCCATTTGCAACCCATAACACAGAAGCCTCATCATATACAGCGCCAATCAATAGAACTCTTGTCTGTCTTCTGAGGCTGACATAGTTACCAAATAATTTATTGTCTGTTGCCTTTATGTTGTATTATTGTCATTGTATCTCACTATGATGTTATTATATTTTAACTTATATTCTACAGCACTTAGAAAAATCTATTTTAGGAGGTGTTAAATAAATCAAAGAAAGAAATGCAAGAGTCTCTCTGGCCTCCCTTGCCCGTGAGAGATCATTCTGCCACATTCAATACAGTATACGCTATCCAACCACTCTAACCCTAAATAAGATGGGTGTGTCATTGTCAAGATATAGGCTCCTGGAGACAATAAGGAATCATCTGGGATTATTATTATTATTATTATTATTTATTTATTTATTTATTTATATAGCGCCATCAATGTACATGGTGCTGTACAGAGTAAAACAATAAAATAGCAAGACCCTGCCATAGTCTGGGGAAAATTCAATACGCACCGGTCAGCTAGTTGAAACATCAGGTGGGCAGTTCAGGAGGTGTTAGCATATATCATTGTTTGCCCAAGGCATTTCTGTTTTCTGAGAAGGCCAGGAACTGGCTTGCCTTGAAATAAGCTTCCTTCTTCTTTGTTTGGGTACTAATGCCACTCACAGCCATCTGCCCCAAGCCACTATCCTTCCACCCCTTACAAACACTGGATCCAGAGTGTAACATGCATAAGTCACTGAAGTATTGGGATAATCTCATGGCAGCCATGAATTCCTGAATTCCTATGAAGTAAAGTCAATTCAGCTTTGATATTGGCCATAGCTAGACCTAAGGTTTATCCCTGGATCGTCCAGGGGTCAAACCTGTTCATCTAGGTGACACACAGGGGATCCAGTGCTCAGGCAGGGGCGAACCCTGGATGATCCCAGGATAAACCTTAGGTCTAGCTGTGGCCATTGAGTGTCTTCAGACCGGGAAGGGGGTGGTGGTCGTGTTTCCTTACCATCGTGTACCATCACTCTTGCTTCCTGCTTTCTTCCGCATTGGAACGAGTTGAAATTACATGGGGAAAGAGAGCAGAGACCACATGGCCCATACAGATCAATGGGAACAGAGCCCTCTAATGGGCATTTTATAGCGCAACTTTCCTGCTCACAGCAGGAAATACAGTCTATTGTTAAAATATTTCCTGTATTTGATGGTGCAGTATATGCAACCCTAGTTAGCAACAACAGACACCAGAGGGCAACTAAAAGTAGACGGACAAAAGGTTTGTTTAAATAAAAACTAAGAAACAAAAGAGCTGCTACTGAATTTTGACAATATATGGGATCCTACAACAAATTTGAGGTTCAATCCCACCAGGTTGAAAGAGTTAAGACAAGTTCAGGACTGTGTTACAACATATTGATTCATTTACACAAGATCATTCCCATTTATATCCTGCTTTCCCCCAATGAGCTCAGGAAACATGGTCTTTTCATGCCAGTTTTATTTTCACAACAACCCTGTGAGGTAAATTAGAGTCTGGGATCACTGACACCAATGTGCCCATAGACAACTTTCTTGGCAACAAAAGGCTTCCTTGCCCATCCTGATTTCTATTTTCTTTCTTAGGGATTTTTTTTAAATTAAACCCTTTTTTTTCCAACTGGAAGGCTAGCATAGTGCAAAGGGAATTGCTGTCCTCCAAGAACCATATTTATTTGAGTTCAAAAGAGTGATTATGTGTGTGTTTTGTATGCGTGTTTTGGAGCTGAGCCCCCACCTCTGCCTTGTATCTTAGGTTTCTTTTAGTTCCACCATTTTGCCTTCTGAAAAATGAGTATTTTGTGACTGTCCATGCCCACCATGGTAGCCATTTTGTGAGAGCACCCATGACATACTCTCAAAATTCTAAATTTACCCATCGACACAAAAAAGTATGCAACCCCTGGCCTAAGAGATAGTGATTGGCCCTAGATTACCTAGTAAGCTTAGTAAGGATTTGTAGCTGAATCTTCCCAAGTCCTAATTGAACACACTAACTCATACTGCCATTCTAATGGTGACTGTATTTAGCTAGAGGTTTGCCAACTGCCTTGAGTTGTTCCTGCATTTTACATTTTAAACGAGACTTTTTCCTCCTATTCGATTCTAGTTTTAATATAATGTGCTGAATATCCAGTACCAGCAATGAGCAAATAATGAGCACCAGCTATTGTGTTGTTAAATAGAATACCCAATATGGACATTTAAATACAGAAAGCAAAATGGCAGATTTCAAATATGTAATGTCAAGTGCAACCTTGTTCTCCATGAAGATGAACTGTGAGAGAAGGTGAAATTCATTTTGACTTCAATCCTGAGTATGCGTTACATCTCACTGAAGTCATGTGCATGTTTGCTGGTTAAGATTTCCAATCTTCTCAAGTAATCATCCTCTTGGTGGAAGTTACACCCATTCAGATATACACAGTCCAAGTTACACACTTGCATTGATATGAATGTGCACTGCTATGTGTGCAGGGATCGCATTCATTTCAATGACCAGAGCCAATCTGCAGGTGCAAAGGAGGAGTATGTGACTAGATTGGAATCAATAACCTTTGGGATTTCAGCTAAGCTTTGTTCATCTAAAATGTAATGGGTGAATTTGGTTTCAGGATTTGGAAACGACACATCTGTTTTGCTTTGGTTTGGTGACTGCGAGAGAACTCAACCATTGATTTAAGGTATTAATATATCAGAGCGGGAAAGCGTGGGTTAAATTAGCTTTCACCTTTCTTCAAGGCTCACTCAGAAAACAATAGCCTGTTCTTAAGTTAATTTGCAGGCCTCCAGCCAGGAGGCACGTAATAAATGTGTAAATTCCCTAAAGAGGAGAGGTTGCCATTGAAAGATGCTATTTTTAAAAGATTTGGTCATTTTAATTTCTGCAGTGACTAAGTACCTAGATAGAAGAGGAAAACAATGTTTTCAATAGCAATCCGCATGGGCCATTTGCACCATAGTATCCATTTATTAAGAAAAAGAAAGAAACCCTCAAGTTCCAGGGGGCTGTTCCAAGATGGGATAGAGCCCACTGGCATAGAAATAAATCCTCTGTTGTTGTAGTTAAGAGGAGGGGTTTTTTTCCTTGATTGTCCCAGAGCATATTATGATCGGGTTATAAACTGCCTTCAGCAAAGCAGTTTGGATTGGTTACAACATTCTTCAAGGGGGTGTTATATGCCTGAAAGTCAGAGACCTTCAGCCAATTACAAACACCAACAATTACCTCAATAGTTCTTCCTGTTGAATGACAGCACAGTTGTGAATTAAACAATAAGTGAAACAATGGCAGCTCATCGGGATTGCTTAGTATTCTAAAAGGGTTTAATAAATGCAGATTAATTTGGATAAGGTTGTGAATTAGGAGGCCAGTAACTCATTCGAAGAGTTCGGAGGATCTTTGGGACACAGCAGTTTCATGGAATTATTAGGAATACAAGTAGAAAGCACAAAGCCAGCACAAAGCAGAAACTCCTGCCCAGTCTTCCAACATTGAATATAATGCTTATCTGGGCTGACCTAAAATATGCAGCTGTCCAAGCAATATGTTGCACCAAATCTCCTGGGTATTTAATCCCCAGTTTTTGAAACAATTCGCATTCCATGAAATAGACACTTCTGAGCACTTTTAGCCCAACTGGCCCACAGGTGACCATTTGCTCACTTCAAAGAGCCAGATTCACAAGCGTGTGCAACACATTACATTAAGGTGTGCACCCAGGGATTTTTTTTGAAGTAAACATTTATTGAATACTCAATCAAAAAGGGCATTATTTTTATTCATTTATTTATGAAACACTGTAGACACTGATGCCCTACTCCTGGCAGAGATGCTCCCACCCAGCAGAGTGATTCTGTTTCATTCCTCCTATCAGGAGCAATGGTGCTCTCTCAGAGGCGGCGTTTCTTTGGCGTAGCAGCAGAGCAGCTAGAGGGCCGTTCCCACTGCATTTGGATCCCCCTTTGGATCCCTACTCAGTGCCCCCCTCAATTCAGTGCTTATTGCTTGAGACATTAGGGTGTGCCTGGGCACACCTGGCGCACCCCTTGTGCAGACCTATGTCCAGATTCAAATAGCTGTCACCTAAAGCAATACTAGTAAATTGAAGAGCTGCATAGCACAGCTAATTGATCCCAGCACCCCCTAAAAAACTTTTCATGTTTAGTAGGTAATATATTAATATGAACCGCCCAGAGAGCTCCGGCTATTGGGCGGTATAGAAATGTAATAAATAAATAAATATGACTTTGGAATTTCTAAAAGTATAATTCCATGAAACTGCCAAGTCCCAAAGATCCTTTGAACTCTTACAATGAGTTACTGGCCTCCTAATTCATAAACCTTATCCAAATTAATATACACACTGGTATATTGATCCAAAAAACAAATATTATTTATTTATTTATTTTTATTTATTTATTTGTTACATTTCTATGCCGCCCAATAGCCGGAGCTCCCTGGGCGGTTCACAAAAATTAAAACCATTCAAAGTATAAAATAACAGTATAAAACCATAATATAAAATACAATATAAAAGCTCAACCAGATAAAAACAGCAGCAATGCAAAATTACGAATTTAAAACACCAAGTTAAAATTTATTTATAGACTGTTAAAATGCTGGGAGAATAAAAAGGTCTTCACCTGGCGTCTAAAAGTATATAATGTAGGTGCCAAGTGAACCTCCTTATATTATATCATTGTATACCTATAGGACTGGTTTCCATTTCTTCTCTTGTGCACATAGGCCTGGCATGTTGAAGGAAGAGAAGTGGTTCCCCTCTATTCAGCACTGGTTAGGCCTCATCTTGAGCGTTGTGTCCAGTTCTGGGCACCTCACTTCAAGAAGGGTGCAGCAAAGCTGGAGGGGGTTCAGAGGAGGGCAATGAGGATGATAAAGAGTCTGGAAACAAAGCCCTACGAAGAGAGACTAAAATAACTGGGCATGTTTAGCTTTGAGAAGAGAAGGTTGAGGAGAGACATGATAGCACTCTTCAAATACTTGAAAAGTTATCGCACAGAGGAGGGCCAGGATCTCTTCTCGATCATCCCAGAGTGCAGGACATGGACTAATGGGCTGAAATTACAGGAAGCCAGATTCCAGCTGGACATCAGGAAAAACTTCCTGACCATTAGAGCAGTACGGCAATGGAACCAATTACCTAGGGAGGTCGTGGGCTCTCCCACACTAGAGCTATTCAAGAGGTAGCTGGACAGCCATCCTTCAAGGATGCTATAAAGTGGATTCCTGCATTGAGCAGGGGGTTGGACTCAATGGCCTTATAGGCCCTTTCCAACTCTACTATTCTATTATTCTATGGTGGGCAACTTGTAGCCCTCCAGATGTTTTGGCCTGTAACTCCCATCAGCCTAGCCAACATAAGCAAAGGTGAGGTATGATGAGAATTGTAGGCAAAATATCTGGAAGGCCACAAGTTCCCCACCCCTGGTCTAGAAACTCATTTCATATCAGTTCATTTTATTCTTAGCTCCCAAGTAGATTGCTTTAGGTGGTTCAACAGTCTTTTCCTTTTGTTGATATCTTTAACATGCTGTTTGATATCTTTGTCTTGCCCTGGAAGCTGTGATGGTCATGCAGAGGCCTTCTGGTTCCCTGGACAATCATCAGTTGAATTACTCTCAAGTTAGGCTGCTTCTTGTCCCCTATTTCCTAGGGTGTTCTGTCAGCCAGCTCTAGACCAGCTTCTGGTCCTTGCATAGGCGTGTGCAGCACATTTCATTGGGTGGTTTGGCCAGGGATATTTTTTTTAAGGTAAACATTGATTGAATATACAGTAATAAAGGACTTTTTTTCATTCATCAAACAAACGAAATAAACGAAAACTGAAGTAAACTGTATTTTTTTAATTAACAAATAATCTGTACTGCACTGTTGTAATTATCTGATTGGGACTGAAGTAGAGGAGCACTAATTTTACTGTACTTATTGTCTTTAAATATGGCTAAATATTCCACAGTTACCTTGCTATTCTGTTTCTACAATTCTTTTTCTCCTGTCTTTTTTTCATCCTCTCTTCATTTTCAGGCTGCATCCTATGCATATTTACCTCAGAGTAAGCTTGATTGATCTCAGTGGGGCTTACTTCTGAGTAGACATACATAGGATTGTGCCACAGCTCTGTTTTAAAGTGACACAAGATACACACCTACCATGTTTACCAAAAGAACGGCTTGAAAAAAGGGGGTTGGACACCCTAAAATAAGCAAGGGCAGAAAGGAATTGTTTTAGCAAGCATTCTGAAAAAGGTGCTGCTGAATGAATCCTCCTTAGACAGGGGGTCCTGGGGGGCATTGCAGCTCTCCCCCCCTTCCCTCTTTCTTTTCTCTTGCTGGAGGCCAGACTGGGGTGGCTGTGGAGCAGCGATGAAGAGAGATGGCACGTAAACATACAGCTTCTCTCTCTCTCTCTTTCTCCCAAACATTACAGTACCTGCAGGGCTGATGACGAGAGGAGGGCAGCAGCTCCAAAGGGGGAAGGGCCCCAATCTGCAGCTCCGGGCACTCTTACTACCTACAGAAACAGCCCCGCTCCTCACCCGAGGGCCAGCATGCCTGCTTGGGTGTTTCACTAAGCAGTACCACTATGGCTCCTGCCTTTTATATACCGCTTTCATACCACTTTCATAGTGGAATATCTGCTTGGTATAGATCAGACCAAGGTTTCACATTTGGGGCCACAGCCTAAGGCTATTTTCTCAAAATGGAATCACAGTGCAGATCAAAGTGTTGTGTGCTGCAATCTGATAGCTAGACATCCAAGGAGCTTTATTATACTGTATCTCTGCCAGGGCCAGACCTACCATTAGGCAAAGTGAGGAAGAGGAGACAGAAGCAGAGAGTAAGTGAGGCAAAGAGAGAGCAGAAGGGCTTGTAACTGTTTCATAAGAAACCATCATAATAAAGCACACTGAAGTTGGGAGTGGGTTCTTTGATTACCTAAACAGTGTCACATAAAACCTGCTCAAGTAAATGGCACACCACCTCTCCATCTCCAAATGAGAAGGTTCAAATAAGAGCTGATGTGGTGTAATAGATACACAACCAGATACGGAGTGGGGAAATTTGTTCAAATTCCTAAGGACGGTCATTGCCTCTCGGCCTAACCTGTCCCACAGAATGCTGGGAGCATAAAAAGGGTAGAAAGTCCATGTTTCCTGCTATATTTCTTAGAGAAGGGCATGAAATTTGCACCCCCACACACCCCCATGTGTGCGTGCACACACACCACACGCACACACACACACACACGCACGCACACACACACACACACGCACACACACACAATATATATATATATATATATATATATATATATATATATATATATATATATACACACACACCAGCTTTCTGATATCTGTTTAAACATGCCATCTTTTGCCCCCACTGCTATTCTGTTAAAGGGGTGGGGAAATTACACTGACGCAACTCATAGTTCAATGCCCTACATGCCAGACAATTTACTTTTACCCAACATTACAGTAGAATCTGTTTTTATATTAACATAACTTTAACTCTGAGCGGCTTGACCAATCTATATATGAGATGTTTTAAACATACATTGGAACAGACAAATGTGAATGCTTCAAAGAGGAACCGTGCTCAACTCTTAGTCCTTGTCAACTGTAGGGTGGCCATACAGAAAGGAGGACAGGGCTCCTGTATCTTTAACAGTTGTATTGAAAAGGGAATTTCAGCAGGAGTAATTTGTATGCATGCAGCACCTGGTGAAATCCCCTCTCCATCACAGCAGTTAAAGCTGCAGGAGCCCTGCTCTCTTTTGTATCTGGTCACTCTCGTGTAGCTCCTGCAGCTTTAATTGTCATGATGAAGAGGGAATTTCACTAGGTGTTGCATGCCTACAATTGACACCTGCTGAATTTTCCTTTTTTATGCAACTGTTAAAGATACAGGAGCGCTGTCCTCCTTTTCATATGGTCACCCTAGTTAACTGTATACTCTGGAAAATGCAAGTTTGCTGGTGTATAATGTGAGAAATGTCCCTCAGCTAATCATGTCCACAGGATTACAGAGTCTGCATGACTTCAGTTCTTGTCCATGTGTTTAAAATTCTGAAATGATTTGCCTACGGAGATCAACATTACCTTCCAACTAGTCTGCTTATTCCTTGCCATGTTAACTAGCCACAGCTGTTTTTGTTGGCTTACCAGTTCTTCTTTCTGAACTTGGGGTCCTCCTACAAAGAGCTGGGCCATCCTGGAAGGCAAGTTTGCACATTTTCATTTGTCATCTCTCTGTCCAAGAAAGTGTAACTGTTGATAAGTATCAGAGAATTTGACTGCGTTTCAAACAGCACATGTTCACTCGCTGCGCTCTGAAGCAGAGTGGGTGGGTCCTCCCACCCTGAAGTAAAACAAACTTCATTGCAACCGAACCAACATGGCCTTCATAGTAAAATAACAATGATTAGGCCTGCAGTGTGATACTTCATGGGATCCACCTTTGTTAGTATTGATGTGAGAGGAATCGGGGCTCACAACATCCTATGAGGCCATGTTCTCTGACTTCTCTAGTAATGTCGGTGTTTTAAGCACTTTAATTAAGAAAATATACACAACAACTAGAAGTAATTTCCAAGCTTTAGGGTTCAATCCTATGCAGCTTTAGACAGGAGAAAAGTCCTACAACTCCCAGCACCCTTAGTTGAACTTCCTTTTGGAAAGGAATCTACAACTGATTCCAGCAACGGAGATCTGCAAAAGCAAGCTTCCAGGTATATGGCTGATGTTCATGCACATGTGTATCTGGTTGCATTGAAACACTGGCTGCTTTGCAACACTGCTCTGTGTCAAATGAAGGCAGTCCACTCACCCTGCTCTGATTTTTCCACAACTTCTTCTGCTTTTTTCGTTTACCACACACACACACAAATCTGTTAAGGAGGAAAAGGCAGAACAGCTGCACAGTGCCTTCGAATTGGTAGTGCTAACCATCCACCTGGAAGCACCCCAGGTTGTGAAGAATCTGAGAACAAAAGAATCTACCATTATAAGGCAGCATTATAAAGGACAAATTTACCAGCACCTAATTAAAGGCTAGTCTGGGGGTTTGGTGACAACCTGTGGTGGCCCTCCAGATGTTGCTGGAGTCAAACCCACAACATCCCTTACTATTGGCAATGCTGGCTGGGGCTGATAAAGTTAGGAACCAGGTTCCCTACCCCTGAGCTAGAGGAAATTTTTGCCCTTTGCATCAGTGGCTTTTCTCCTGCTAGAACAGGAGTATTAGAGAAGGAGTTGGAAAATACAAAGAAATATAGGAAGCTGTCTTATCCCCAGTCAGACCAGTGGCCCATCTACCTCAGTATTGCCTTTACTGACTGGCAGCAACTCTTCAGCCTTTCAGGCAGGGGATTTTCCCCAGTCCTACCTGGAGATGGTAGGCCCTGAATCTGAGACCTTCTTCACACAAGGTTCCACCACTGAACTATGCCCTTAAATATGGGTTCCTTTGAGCTGGAATTGGACCAGTCCATTGACATAGGGATGCCTACAAAGCAACTCCTTTACAATGATGGGACAAGGGAAAGGGCTTTCTCTGTGGTGGCACCAACTGTGGAATGCCCTCCCCTTGGAGGCTCGATTGGCGCCAACATTGATTTCATTTCGGCGCCAAGTAAAAACATGACTTTTTAACAAAGCCTTTGATGGTTAAACTCACTGGCACATTGCTTTAACTGTTTTAACTGCTTGTAAATTATATATTGTTTTAACTTGGATCATGGTTTAATTTGTTTTTAACTGTGTATATTTATTGTTTTATACTGTATGTTTTTATCTGTACACTGCCCTGAGATCTTAGTGATGTAGGGCGGGATATAAATATTTTAAACATAAACAAACAATGATCCACTCCACCAGTTGAGCTATCATGGCTAAAAAAAAAAAAAAAAGGATGGAGAGATGAAAAGAGAAAGGAAGCATATCATACATTGGAGATTTTGCAAGTTGCTTTCCTGTTATGGCTGCTCTTGTTGTGATCAGCAAACCACTCTGACAGCACCTTCTTCACTCATTCCAGCAGAAAATGTCCAGGCACAACACTAGAAAGTGATTTATTCACTTTCCCAACAACAGAATCTAAAGATTTGGAACTTGATTCAGCTAAAGTTAGTTGTGTCTAATTCAAGTACAATTGCTTTCAGTAGGACTTCATAACAATTACTTTATTTTATTTATTTATTTATTCATCATACTTATACCCCGCTCCTCAGCCAAAAAAGGCTCTCGGAGCGGCTTACACTTAGCAAAAAATGATTTAGCTGGATTGGGGCCTTGTAGTTAATTTATGTAATAATGGCACTTATAATTTATGCTTTTGAGTGTTTGGAGCACTTCATCACATACATTTTCTCTGTAATTCTTACAAAGCTCTGAAAGCTAGGCCTTATTATTGTGTCCATGTTGCAGATGGAGCACTGAAGCTCCCAGAACAGTGGCTGACATAGGACTACAACCAATGACTTTGTGGCTTAGATTTGGGATGTGATTTGAGTGGTAGATTATAGCTATCCCTCATTCAGTCTATTCATGTTTACTCAGAAGTAAGTTCAATGGAAATTATTATCTCAAGCATATATGTATAGGATTGCAGTTTTAAGTCGCTCTGCTACATCAACATAATTGCTCGGAAGATGCAAAAAAACCACCATCCATTTAACCATTAGCAATTAACAATACCTTGACATTGCTGTAATTAATTAAGGAAGGATGGAAATTATTATGTGGCTTCTGATGTTATGCTCCATCGAGGCCAGAATGACAAATGAGCTCCATTTTTTGGCATCCTCTCAAATAAGGCTCTGGAATGGCAATTGCACGTGCATCCTTTATTCTATGTAATGTATATAGCATCATGTTCTTCCTGCAAATGTACTTTACTTTTTTAGCACCCTTTTAATTAACCAAATTATGTTGATCCAGGGCTTTTCTGAAAGAGCAATCCTATTCCCAGGGCAGTCCATTTTCTGTCCATGGCATAAGCTTTCCCAGCAATGCAAATCACTTGTGACTTGCACTCAATTTAGTTTTCTGGCTGAATCTGACTCAGTATCTAAGGGAATTATAATTTTAGAGCAGGATCTTTGGAGCTGTCCATGTGTTTATATGGAAGCCTCCAAAATAAATTCTCAGAGATGGTAAATAAACACTGTCACAGAATCTCTGTTTCTCGATTACTGCTAATATAGAACTCATTTGGTGTCTTGGACCAGAGCAGGCCTCCTCAAGTTGAATTTCCTTTGTAAGCATTTTGCCTCTATTGTTGTGTCCACGGAAATCTCTTAATCTTGTTGTTCTTTGCTATGCTTTTTTTCCATAGCAAGAAACATTTAATTTACAAATCTCTTTTATTTGCAAAAGACAAGTAATTTGAGCACATAATTTACTGGATATCCTTCCTTTGGGGAGGAGGGGAGGGGGAAAGGACTTTAAATAAATTGATTATAAACTGTTCCTTGTCTAGATGAATTGTTCCCAATAACTACAGCAGTCAGTGGGAAGTTCTTCCACTGGCGTTAGGATTTCGCCCCAGGCTTCGCCCCATGCGATTTGACTTCAGGAATGCTAATATCTCTGGTCAGTTCATCTCCTCTTCAAAATCTGACATAGCATTCCTAATAGTTCTCCAAGTATCTATTGAAATACATAGGCAGGTTGAATCAAGGGTCACAGCACTGAGACATATTTCAGAAATGTTTCAAATCAAAGGACGCAGTCTATGACAGCCATCCCCAACCTGGTAACCTCCAGATGTTTTGAACTTCAACTACAATCAGTCCCATCCTGTATTTATTTATTTATTTATTTATTACATTTATATCCCACCTTTCCTCCAAGGAGACCCTCCTTCCTCTCCATTTTAGCCTCACAATAACCCCATGTTGTAGGTCAGACTGAGGGTCAGTGACTGGCCCAAAGTCACCCAGTGAGTTTAATGGCCAAGTGGGAACCAGAATGCAGGTTTCCCACGATCCAATCCAATGTTCTAACCACTACACCACACTGCCTCTCAATAATCATTGCTCAAAGTAATATATATATTATAGTCTTGGTGGGTTCTTGACCTGAATGTTGCCCCATTGCAGGAAATCATATAACTGCTTCACACCCAACTACACAGCAGCTCTTGAGTCATTGTAACTACCTAGATCCCAAAGTGGCATGAAATCAATAAGGGGGGATCTGTCTATAAAATTTCTGCATTTGGGTTTCTGAGAAACCATCCAATATTCTCTCACACAGCTTTTTTGGGTGAAGCTGAGAGAAAAAGATGTACCATGACAACTTAGAAGTTAATTTCCTGCTTTGGGATGCTACAGATGCTGACACTGTGCTGGGCTTGCCAACTTTGTTATGTGTAGAGACACTGGGGAAGGGTGACCATATGTCCAGTTTTGCCTGGACATGTCTGGAAACAGGAGGCCAAAACCGAATCTAGGGGGAAATCCCCATTGTTCCTGGACTTCCTCCAGCCCCCAGGCTGATTTAGCCTTCTTCTGGGCTTCCCCTTCAACTGCAGTACAATGCCATCTGCTGGCGATGTTCTAGCTCAGGGTGGGAAACCTCAGGCCATGGGCCAAATTAAGCCCTCTAGAGTTCCCCCAGATAGCCATGTCTCATTTTCCTGGCCACACCCCCATTTCCTTGACTGCTAATCATTTGGTGCTTTTCTAGCTTTTGTGCAGTTTTTCCCCCATTCTAAAAGATTGAAATGCCTTTTCAAATGCTGTGTTACTGGCAGTAAGAGCGTTAAGGCACAATATGCTGGTATTGGGGGCTACAACTGTCTTTTGCCATTGACCCAGTCCACCACCAGAATCTGGCCACCGCGAGCATCTCCAAAATTAAACTTGGTCCTCAGTCTGAAAGCGATACCCACCCCTGCTCTAGCTCTAGGTTTCCTACAATGAAGGAGGAGTTGTACCAAATGGCTTATAAGGCCCTCCATCCCTATGGCTGCAAAATGAGCTGCATGTCCAGCCTCCACCAGAGTCCTCATCATCAGAGGATGAAGGGGAAGGGGAAGCTCCAGCAGATCCTGGGGAAGGGACTAGCAGCAAAGGAGGACAAGAGCCCCCACTGTCAGGGGCAGGCAAGACCCAGGTGAAGCCCCTTTAACAGAGTCGGACTACGAGGAAGGGGATCACAAGGCTCCTCGAACCCCAGCTGAGCACAGGCTCGTGCGAGTGAGGGATCTGCGTTGGCAGGCTGCCAGAGCTCAGAAGCTACAGGGCTAATTGCCAGCACCTGGTGTCAGGTTAAGACTGAAAAGGTTCTGAGCAGCCCAGGGAAGACGCCAGAAACAATGTGCCATCCAGCTCACTATGTGTTTAGACCCTCTTGTGAACCTTGACCCCTTGGACTGCGACCTCAACCCTGTTTGCATCTAAAGTCCTACTCTGTGTCTGCGTGACTCAGCGCTGTCAGCATCTCAGGTAACCGAGAAATTCCAGCTGCAGTTTTTCTGGCTCGGCCTCCTCACTGATAAGGATAGTCATAAATCTCTGCTCTTAGCCAGCGAACGCTGACACTGAGTAATTTTATCAAGTGATTTAGCCTCTCGCTTGCAAACAACCCTGCTACCTCACATGGCATGGGGTTAATATGAAACTGGGTGCAATGCTAAACAATAGAATTTTAATAGCAGGCAGGACTTTTGTTTGTTGCGATAGCTATAAGTATTGCATATTGCACATGGTGCTGCAACATTAGCCACATGACATTGTGATATTTTGGCAATAAGAATTTCCTGGAAGTTTTGAGTGATGCTCAGTACAAAGAAATCAAGCCCCTTATCCCTGTGCATGACTACTATTACAAAGAAAAACCTATAAACTACAGACTCTTTCTTGACAGCTGAAGTCTCCCA
Source organism: Elgaria multicarinata webbii (assembly GCF_023053635.1). Lineage (NCBI taxonomy): Eukaryota > Metazoa > Chordata > Lepidosauria > Squamata > Anguidae > Elgaria > Elgaria multicarinata. The sequence goes on along the minus strand of NC_086177.1, from coordinate 76,132,532 downwards.
CTTAATAGAGATTAGAGGTCTTGGGGAAAAGGCTAATGTAAACTGTAGCGTTCTTTTGCTGTCTTAAAACACACACACATAAATTTATGATGCTGTCCTGGAGACAATCCTAAACATACTCTACAAACTCTTTTTAAAAAAAAGGAGTCCTTTTTCCAAGGAAATAACTCCATGTTCCAAAAGCTGGGTTGAGTGCATGGTGTTCATATTCAAAGCTTAGTTGAGGTAAATGTATTACAGTACTAGGCTTACCATACAGTCCATGTTTTAAAAGGGAATATTTTGTGGCTCTTGATGAAGTAGAACCAACTGGAGTGTTTTTAAATGAAACTGTTTGTAAATGTGAAGCTCTGCTTCATGATTTATGACATAAATACGATCACTGGTCACATTCAGGCCTGTTGTAAGCAAATTCAGGGTGGAGTGAAGAGAGAAGCTTGAACATGCTCCAGATCTGACCCTGGAAGGAGGAGATGTTCCCGATCCCTCATTTGTTTTGTCATCAATAAAAATTGATGGTTGGCAGCTTTGACAGCTCCTGAAAATATAGCATTAAATCCTGCCAAATCCCCAAATAGTCTTATATACTTGTTTAATTTTAACGAGGAGAGTAGACAGTATTTCTTTTCTCATATATTCTATCTAAAAATGTAAATTACACCAGAGGTGAAAGTTAACTCAATATTCTGAAAAACTGAATACTCTGGTTCTGTAACAGCTCTTCCCATTTAGTTACACTCCAATACATTAAAAGCAATGAGACTTGCATTAGTTATGAGACTAACTTGTTCCCAGTGTCAATGTGACTTCCAGGAGCCTATGATCTTCGCCACATGAGCGATTTGTTGCACATTCATGATTGGTCACTCACGGAAGTTTGCGAGTCCTTTTCATGGCATCGTCAACTTCCCATACCTCTTGCGCTGCTTCCAAGCGGGAATCTGTCATTTTATAAAAACTTTAAAATGCTGTAATAAATGGAATACACGCTACAAAACACTGCCATCTGCTGACGGTAGAATCAAAACCTATGGGGACGAACTGGCAAAAATGGGAGAGGGAAGTGTGTGTATTGTGCCAATTGTTAAATCGGTGAAGACTCCAGAAGACTTTGCTCTGGTAAGGCAGTAGGAGTTTTGCTGAATGTACAGACCCCTATGGCTGCTGCAATCCTATGCAGCATCCCTACCAGTAAGGCCCTTGAACACAGCAGGAAGATCTATACAATTGCATTACACATCACTAACTTTAGCTAGATCAGTCTCAAAGGGCTTGCTTTCTTCTTAACAGCCCACTTTGGTACTCACTTGAGCGGGTTCCCATCATCTTAGTTCCTTTACAGAGACTCAGGCCATAGCTAGACCTAAGGTTTATCCCTGGATCATCCAGGGGTCAAACCTGTTCATCTAGGTGACACACAGGGGATCCAGTGCTCAGGCAGGGGCGAACCCTGGATGATCCCAGGATAAACCTTAGGTCTAGCTGTGGCTTTAGATTACTTTAATACAATTGAATCTTCTTTTCCTTATTTTCTAGTGCTTGGGATTGTGACTGGAAATATGTTCAGACCCAAATGATCTGTATAGATGATCTTAATAAATAAGTGTACTCATTCAATGAATTGCTCCGATCTGAGTCACAGGTAGGTAGAAAGATGCATTTCTTTGCTTATTTTGAAGCCACTTCCAACATGCATTTTTTTAAAAATGAATGGGGAAATGTAACATCAGCAACTCCTTATTTATTTATTTATTTATTTATTTTGAAACGTTTCAAAGTATTGCTTAAAAAAAACATTTCCTCCAAATGTAGACTTAGAAAAACATTGCCATCTGGTGGTCATTTTGATTTTTCTGCTGTTGAATGTCAATTTCCATTCCAGGATGCAAGAGAATTAAAATGGAGGTAAGCGAAGGAACATAGTGTGCCCAAATAATTAACTTTCAGACAATTTTGGAATGGCAGACACTTTAATATGAGAGAAATGTGACCTTGTAGAATTTTAGAAATCTCTGGACAAAAGAATGGCATATTCATTTTCCTGAACTATAGTCAAGGAATAATATAATCTAATTTTACAATGTTCAGAGTAAATTGTGTTTTAATATTATATTTCAGAATCCCTAATCAAGATGATGCACCACTGTGGGTATCCAGTTTCAGAGTTCACTCTATGCATATGGATATTATCAGTAAATCCTGATTCGTTGCGGTATATTAGCAAAAATGCAAAAGCAAGGCTCCAATCCTAAGCACTTTTACCCAGAAGTAAGCTCCATTGAAAACAATTAGGCTTACTTCCAACTAAAGCTGCTTAGTACTGGAGGGTAAAGAAGATGCCAGCATATAATCAGTGTTGTTTAGTTAAATTAAACTATGTTTCTCTAAACAGAGCATAACCAATTCATCAGTATTGCCAAAATAACTGGGTCATGAAGTTAAATTATATTCATCTGTTTTTTACCACCTCCAAAAGCAGAAAAGCATTGTTCCTTAAGTTATTATGTTAAAAAGGAGAATGCTTTTACTTAGTGAGATTGAGCAGAGAATCAGAATGACATTTGTTAAATCATTAGTACTATTAAATAGTAACTAGTAATTTCAACTACTGAATTGTCATGTCAGCTTTGACAGTTATTTTCAATTGGCAGAGCAGTACCTCACTGATTGTGCCTAGCACCTTGTGAGGCTACAACAGCACCTGTTAGAGAGACAATGGCTCAATTAATTCATTTATTGGGCAGGTTTATATCTTACCTTTCTTCCATCATGGAATTCAAGATTGCATACATGGAATTCCCAGGTGGTTCCCTCATCCAGACACTGACCTGCTTGGCTTCTCCATATGTACTAAGACCATGTAACTTGGGACACTTCAGCCCCTTAAATGCTCAAGAACTTAACACTTCAATCCTTCTGAGTTTTTAGGCAACCATTATTTACAGAAGAAGCAAACAAGACATTTAGTTGCATCTGGGATTTTGTCCCATTACAGGACTCATTTGAGATTATGTCTGTGGAATGAGGCTGGGAGGATTCAATGGGAAATTGTTGTCTTAAGGTAAAAGGAGGCCTGTATATGTGAAATTGAGTTCTGCCCTTTTGTAGTCAGCACTGAAGCATATCAACAATATGCAGATGTGTTCTGCTCTTTCAAGCTATAATTATGTTATGTTCTATTTGAATCCATTTTCATACATTAAAGTTCGAAATGCATGCCAGTCATAGCTATAATGTGGGACTATGCCTGTGGCAACTACAGTCTGAAGCACAGATCACTACCTGGAAATACAAAACTTGGTTATCTCTTGTATATAACAATGATGGGATTCTCTATATATGTATCATATGCTGACTTTACTGAAAGCCAGTATGATGTGGTGCCATGCTTCTCAAACAGTAAGGAAGGCCCCTACTTGGGAAAGGAGGACATGAGAACCCTCAGGGAAGTGTAAAGGTTTGTTAGCTTGTTCATCCAGATTGACAATTTCTCTCAGCTGTATGAGTAACTTACAAGGGGGCAGCCGAGTATTTGTGGAGCGTGGAGTGCGCGAAATAACGAGACGGAGACATTAGCTGGGTTTTAAACAGGGCCACATTACAAGGGGGCATCCGAGTATTTCTAGCTGGGTAAGCAACAGGAAGAGAACAAGATGCCCTGCCTATCCCAGACCTTTGCTTGCTGATACCTCCATTTTGATGTGACAATGTGACATAATGGTGGGCCAGTGGGGACCAACTATTTGCAGCACAGAGTGAAGAAGAAGAGGTGCTTCACTGTGACAATCCAGCAAACCCCCTGTTCCTATATCTAGAATGGAAAGATACTTTGTGACAGGCAGTAGGCAATCTGGTTCTTCCAGCTGTTTTAGACTACCACTCCCATCAGCCCCAGTCAGCATGGATAATGATCAGGGACTATCAGACTTTTAGTTCAAAATATCTGAAGATGTCAGGTTGCCTACCACTGCTGTACAATATGGTAGGCCTGACCAAAACAACCCCAGCTTGGATTCCTTATTTTACTTTGCACTGAAGTACACAGAAAAGTACACAAGATCGGATAGAGCTGGTATGAGGAACCAACATCATCTGGCTCTCTGAACACTGCTGACCCACTTTTGCTGTCTTGGACTGCCCTTCTGGGAATCGCTTTACACTTCATGTGTATGTGGAAGAGAGGTGGGAACAGAAGGGATGGAGTGGCACATTGAAAGGGACATGCAGTGCTACAATCTCTGCCCAATTTTGGCTCTGGCTCCACCCATTACCAGATGTGGCTCTCCCAGAAGTGGTTGCATCTGCCACTGAACAATTTTTATCAGGAGTCAACAGCCTTCCAAGAGAAAAAGGTTCGCCATCTCTAGTCTAGAGCATCACTCGGAAGTCCAAAGGAGAATGGTGCAAGCAGGAATCTCAGCTGAAAAACCCATGTCTGTAAACCAGGATTGTGATATCTCTGGATTTTTTCCTTGGTACTACTATATCATATTAAATTTAAAGAACAGAACATAAGGAAAACAGAGGGGCTGATGAAGACAGCAATGGCAGGGTAAGCCAGTAGATACCAAGAAATCCCAGAGCAACAATCCTGTTGATGGTTACATGCTCCAGCAATGGAGGTTGGTGGCTCTGATGTCAGTGGGATCGCAAATCCACTCTGAGTTTCAGTCAGAACTCTAAAGGACCTATCCAAAGGGCTGAAACATATCTCTGAAATGGGTTCAGAACCTTGGATAGCTCCTTTTGAGTTCTGACTGAAACCCAGAGCAGATCAGTACCTCACTGACATAGGAGCCTCCAGCCTCCACTGCCATTGAGTGAAAACGGCCTCATGTACCAGAAACTCATGCATGGGAGCTTAACTACCAATGGCCGTTTCCTGGCCAGCAGAGCAAATATACCCTCCCCATGTCAGTTCTCTTGGGGAAGGGCTTGCATAGAAGAGGTTCCTTCTTCTGGAATCCTCAGGAGACCAGGGCTGTTTCTCCTCTTTGTACTAGGAGGGCCTATGTTTCAGTACTGAAGATCCTGCTCCATTGTTAAATGGCCTTCATGTCTTCCAAACCCATGCTATTAAGACAGCTGCTCCATTTTGAATTTGTGCTTAATAGCCAGTCTGCTCCTTGGTGGACTGATTTTAATTGCAAAAAGAAAAGAAAAAAGAACTACAGTTCATGGACACAACTCCATTTACAAATGTATTTATATTTTTGTTCTGAAGAGTCTAGATTTGTGGAGGAGACATTTTCTGAGGCACATGATGGACTACATTCAGACACAGGCGCAAAAGATATGCTTACATTAAAAAGAATTACACACTTATCATTTATACACACAATATCCAGTGCATGGTGCACAGTGCTTTTGAATGAACTGGCAGTACATGACACGCCTGTGCAAGGACTCATCAAGGCACAACTGCCATTTACGTACATATCTAATTCTCATAGAAAACCAGTACAGGACTGATTCCTAACTGTTATTTGTGCCCTGGAAACCTGCCAACCATATATCTAGTAACTATCTACTCATGCTTTTCATGTGCTTCCCTTATGTGATTTAAATATGTGCAGCAATGTCAACCTATATTTAACTAACTGGCCTTTTAGGAAAATGTGTTTGAATCCATTCACAGTGTAACAAACCATTAATGTAACAGGATGAAATTCATCCATATTTACAAGACTAATCTAAGTCCCATGTGGCATGCCCATCCCAGTGACATAATATATTCAAAGTGGTGAATCAGTCAAGGGCTGGCCATTCTGAACTGTCATAAATATGTATGTCAAACAACCATATTAAAATAAAATGTTAAGGAATGGCTTTGAGTAAAAGGGGAAGGAGAAGGAGGTGGTGGTGGAGGACTGTTTATTCTTTATAAACTGAAAAAGACATTATTGACTTGGATCTTGAGTACTGGGGGCAGAAGGAAGTTTGTGGGATTATCCCTCCCCTTCCTCACCCTCCTGAACAGAGTGAATTGACCAAAATTAAACAGAGCCACCTTGCATGAGTGGAGCTACATTTGTGCAAAGTCCAATTTGGGATAATTCCATCCTCCCCCATCAGTCCTGAGCACCACATCCCATGCTATTAAGAAGGCTTCTCCAATCCTCCAGAGAGACTTTTTCAGGGGTCCAAAAAGGCCTGATGGGGCCAGGAGGTGACAAGTCCCATTATATAGCCTCCTTCTGCTTACAGTACTCAGAATCTAAGCCATTGGCTCATTTTTTTCAGGATTTAATTGCCAATGTATTTCTGTAACAGCAGGAAGGTAATAACGTATGACAATATTTGGGTCCACTATCCCTCAAATCAACTTCTTTGGGGTATTAAGTTGTCTGTTCCCACAACCTGGCAAAGAAACACCTATGGATAACTTTGCCTTGGTCTAATTGATAGTAGCATGTTGGGAAATCTCCTCCGAAGACACACAAAAGCAATATACCCTATTCCTGCTAAGAAGCCAACCAAAAGAGTAGTGCCAAAAACCCTGGGCGCCCTCTTCTTGGCCACTCGGAATGCAGTTGGGAGAACTGCTGAGATTAATATGTTGTTCACATGTCCTAAAACCTTATGAAATGCTTTTCTCTTCAAGACGCGCTCATAGTAGGCTTCCAAATTAGGTCGCCTTCCATTCCCCCAGTTCCTCCTTGCCAATCCAATGAACTTCAGCCGATGCAATGTAACAGCAAGGGATACATCGGCCAAGCTGAAAAACTCACCACAGAGCCAAGCTTGGTGTCCATTTTCTACAGAAATAAAGACATGAAGAGTTAGATGCTAATAAATGCAATAGGATGCAAATGACTCCCAGTATTATGAGACGGTGACTGTTTTGTATACTGTATTCAAATACAGTATAGAATCATAGAATCATAGAATAGCAGAACTGGAAGGGGCCTACAAGGCCATTGAGTCCAACCCCCTGCTCAATGCAGGAATCCACCCTAAAGCATCCCTGACAGATGCTTGTCCAGCTGCCTCTTGAATGCCTCTAGTGTGGGAGAGCCCACAACCTCCCTAGGTAACTGATTCCACCGTCGCACTGCTCTAACAGTCAGGAAGTTTTTCCTGATGTCCAGATGGAATCTGGCTTCCTTTAACTTGAGCATCAAATACATCAAACCCAGATTGCTGCTGGCAAAGGCATGGGAAACAGATTGCCTTAAAGGTACCACTGCTCAGTTCAGATTCATGTTTTGTCTTAGCTCCCGATGCTGGATACATTCGTCAAAGGCTGACTTTGAAAGGTGCCTCAAAGTGGCCTACACAGTATTGGCCAAGCTCATGAAAAGTCTTCAAATTCTGAAGTTTCTCCTGGGTAGGAAATAATTCCTGAATCAATTTCACAATGAAAATACATCAGGGGCAGTGTTAATTTTCCTGGAATTCATACTATATTTCTGGCAGCTTATAATGGCACCCAGCCTAGGGTGCAGGGGAGGGAGAATGTGAAGGGGGAATTGGGGTGACAGGACACCTTTGGTAGAGTAGGGCACCTGTAGTGGGCTGTATGGGAAGCATCTGGGGGGATGCAGGTTGGCTATGGGGTGCCTTACATTGCATAAGCTGTATTACTATGCAGTCGCCCATCCTGTGACAATAACGCAAAAATGCAGAACCAGACATTTCTTAAGTCACATCTTAGCACCAGTCACATGCCTGAGTAATTCAACTAGATCTAAATAATACCTAAAATATAAACACCTGGTCTATAGCCAACTTCCACCAAATGATGGCATTGTAAAAAATACAATATAAGCAAGGTTAGCATATGATAGAAAATCCACAGAATGTTGTGACATTTTCTGGCATTGCTCCTTGGATTTCATTGCACTTGTCCTGGAAGCAACTTACAGAGAGCAATCCTAGGCATGTTTACTCAGAAGTAAGGACCACTGAACTCAATGTGGCTTACTCTCCGATAAATGTAAGATGTGTCTGTGTTTGTTTATTTACTTATTACTTTTTTATATACTGCCCAATAGCAGAAGCTCTCTGAGCTGTTCACAACAATTAAACCACAAAATCCACAATAAATAAAATGTAAAAATTTAAAACTACAGTATAAAAGTACAAAGCAAAATAAAACCTAGCAGGAATGGAAGGATTTAAAATATAATAACAGAGCTAAAAGACTAAAATGCCTGGTGAAATAAAAAGGTCTTCACCAGCCCTGGAAAGAGCATAACATGGGCTCAAGTTAAAGGAAGCCAGATTCCAGCTGGACATCAGGAAAAACTTCCTGACTGATAGAGCAGTACGACAATGGAATCAGTTACCTAGGGAGGTTGTGGGCTCTCCCACACTAGAAGCATTCAAGAGGCAGCTGGACAACCATCTGTCAGGGATGCTTTAGGGTAGATTCCTGCATTGAGCAGGGGGTTGGACTCAATGGCCTTATAGGCCCCTTTCAACTCTGCTATTCTATGATTCTATGGGCGCCAGATGAACCTTTCTGGGAAACTCATTCTATACCCAGGGTGCCATTGCGAAAAAGGCTCTCCTCCATGCTTCATCAGGTAAAGTGAGTAAGTATTGCTGCATTTCTGTACTGTCAGGGATGGGTGCTGCTCACATGGTATAGTAAGACCCATAATTCCATAATCAATGGAACATGAGCCACAATACCTTCTCCACTTCTAAGAGCAAGTACTGTTCTTTGAAGATTGCTTGCCATAAAACCATGTAGGGCTTAAGAACATAAGAAGAGCCAAGGGTCCATCTTGTCCAGCTGTCTGTGAGACAGGAGTAAAATAGCATCCTCCCAGCCATGTTCCCAGTTTTATTTGGCCTGTAAACTAACTGAAAGCCAGTGCTGCTCTGATAACAAAGAAGTTATATGACTTCTGCAACCTGTCCTCATTAAAGGAACCCGCTGCAGCTTCTGAACTATCTCCAAGGACAGAATGGATTGGGTAGTCCAATCCATCAATTATCACTGCATTAATCATCACTGTCAAATTAAGGCAACTATCTAATCAAGAATTGAATATGAAGGATGGCCTACCTGGTGTTTCTTCATTTCTTCTTTGCAACTCAGTCTCAACCTGATCCAAAACTTTTTCCAGTTCGTCCAATATTTTCTTCAAGTATTTTATGTTATCATGATCCATCAGTTTTGACTAAAGGGGGGAAAAAAACAGTTTATATATTTAGACTGCAATCCTATGTAAACTTACCTAGGAGTAAACTGTTTTCAACAGGGTGGGACTTACTTCTGAGGAATCACGCATGTAATTGTGCTGTAAGCCATGCCATCAGTGCACAACTAGGTACAAACAGTCATGCAGCAGGAATAGCAAATAGGATGTACACAAAATCAGAGTGATTACTAACAATTCCTCTTAAGATGGAACTGTTCTGAGGGTAAATGCTTGCACTGACAAGTGGCATCCCATATTAATATCACATCTCAAGCAACCCTAGCATGCTGTGCCATCTTCTTTTACCAGTCAGATTTATTGTATACTTACTTTGAGCCGTTTCTGTTTTGCTATATATGCATCTTGCAGATCTGGGTTTTCTTCAGCAAGTTTCTTTAATTCGGATTCAGTGTTACCTATTTGGCCTGAAAAAGCAACAGTAAGCCCATTAAAAGCTTATAGCAATCTCACTAAAATAAGATCATTAATGAGTTCACTAAAAATTAATGATCACATTCAGTCAAAATTTCTAATTAATACTATGACATAGTTAGCTTAAAACTGATGTGCCAGGAACTCTTTATTAACTGACCAACAGAGTGTTATCTCCCTACTGTAATATCTTACCCACTTGGCACAAACCCCACAGTCATTGATGCAGAAATAATTCCCCCATATCTAATATAATTTCATTTTATTGTTGCAATTTATATAATAATAATAATAATAATAATAATAATAATAATAATAATAATATAATGGGCAAGGTATTTTCTTCGGAAGATGCTTGGGTTTATAAGGGAGCTTTGTAATTTATGCAACCACCAATAGTGCCTTTTTATTTGTCAGTTTTGTATTTATTTATTATTTATTTATTATACTTATATCATGCTTTTTTTCCTCCTTAAGGAAACCAAGGGGGCATACATAATCCTCCTCCTCCTCTCCATTTTATCTTCTCTCCATTTTATCCTAACAACAACAACAACAACAACAACTCTATGAGGTAGGTTGGGCTGAGAGTCTATAACTGCACCAGTCACCCAGTGAGCTTTCCATGGCTGAGTGGGGACTAGAACCCATATTTCCTGATGCCCAGTCCAACACTCTAACCACTACACCACACTACGCTGTGCTCCCTGAAGTGTCTCTAAAATTTGAGGCCTCTGTTGGTATATAAGCATGCTGTGATCACAGCCAATGACCCTTAAAAGCAGCTACTGTATAAGACATCTTTCAAAATGGATGAATCTATGGGAATCACATGAAATAAAAAAAATTACCATGCAAACTGGCCTATGTATTGCTGCAATAAAACATGTGGATAATATAGTGAAGACAAGGAGGTGTCCCTGTTCTAATTACAGACTGCAAAATGACATCTAGGACCAAGGCATTGAAGACTTGAGAGATGAAAATCGGCACTTTGAAATGTAGTTGAAACACCACAGACGTAAATGCAGGCACATAAAATATTGTCAATATCTTAATGATACATACTTCGAATTCTAGTTGTGGCATAAGCTGGAATCATAGAGTCTACTGCTAATTCAGGATGTAAAATGCAACCATGTGTATAAGCATCCATAGGCAAGGAATCCAAGAGCTCCCTGTAATGTTGAACCCTCGGATAGTACATGCTTCCTTCTTCTGGCATTAACTTTGGAGTTTTGTCTGGGTGAAAAAAACAGGCATAGCTAACAGTTCAAACAAAATAAAAAGTATAATGATAAGAGTTAATGATACTGCAATTCCTTATCCATAGTTGGTAGTACTGCAACACTGTGATAGGAGAAGCCACAGCTGTCAAATTTCATCCTGACAGGCAGGTATAGGGGATAGGTCAATGGAAGAGCATCTGCTTTGCATGCAGAAGACCCCAGGTTCAATCCCTGGTGCCTATAGTGGAGGAAGCAATCCTATAGCTCCAAGTCAGCATCTGGGAGGTCATTGGATAGTTCAGATTCCACACACACACACAGACCCGAACTCAAAGTGGGGAACCCACAGTGTGGAAAGAACTGTGCCCAGTGGCCTCCAAAGTTGAGAGGAGGAGGAAAGGGAATGTATTGGTGGGTGGGGAGAAGAGAAGACCACACAGGCCAGGATATCAGCTATCCTGAGCCTCTGCCAGTTTCCTTTCCTCCATCTCCAAAATGCCTCTGCAAGCCAGGCAAAAAAGCCTGTGTAACAAAAACTTCAGGGTGGGAGGGCAGGGAGGCGAAGGTCTCCTCTGCCATGCCTCTCACCCTGCACTGGATGATCAGAAGTTTCCGAGTTTGTGAGCTTCTGATCATCAAAGGTGCAACCCAAAGCCTGGGCTCTAAGAGGATCAGGCTGCAGGTGAAGGGACAAGCCCCTGCCTAAGCCCCCCAAGAACCACTACCAGCCAATCCCGGGCAAGATAGACAAACATTCTGATGTGATAGAAGGAAAATTCCCATGTTCTCTGAAGGAGACAGAGGTCTGACTCTGAAGATGGCAGCCCATGTCTGACTGTAGTCATAATGTTTGTCCCCAATCCACCCTGAAAAGGTATTCCTAGCAGCCCATTTTTCTTTGCACTGAAAGGAATCAACTACATGTTACCTGTCCATCCTGACAACCTGCTCATGCCATATCATATAAGACCACCATACAGGAAGGTAAACAAACCCTTTCACATTAAGACATGCAACAGCTGCATGAACAAAAATCACATGTGCACTCCTGTTACCATTTGCAAAAGTCTCTTCAAGGTAATCAATAATTTGAGTTGCATCGCAAATGATGTTTTCTCTGTGAACGAGCACAGGGACTTCTCCAGACGCATTCAGTCGCATGAACCAAGGCTCATTGTGTTCACTCAGTGGAAGGCTTACATCATGCTCGTCACATTTCAGCCCCTTTTCAGCAATCACCAAACGCACCTGAAAAAGATGGATGAACTTTCCAAGTGAAGATATACAGCTGTCCCCAGCAATTAATACATCTCTAGTGGAAAGGTCCCATTTTAATCCTCAGCAATTCATATATCTCTAAGAGAAACGTCTTGTTCTGTAATGGTGCTTAGATAATGGGACAGGACATCCTCTCAGGGGAAATCCATCTGGTTTAGGGAGAAAAGAAGTCCTACAATTCCAGCATGCCCCAGCAAGAATGCTGGGAGTTGTAGGACATTTTTCTGTCGAAATACAGATAGGATTGCACCCTTAATTATTGTTTGCTTTTTGCAGGACAGTCAAAACTAACTTTCTTCAAAAGGCATTCTGTTCGTCATTTGAATATGATCTGCTGACACACACACCCTTGATGCTAGCGTATTTTTACACTGCTGCTGTCCAGTCTTTTTTAAATATATTTTATTGGATGTGTACTATATTGTTTTACTGTTATTTTGTAAGTTATTTGATTACCATAGATTCAAAACATACAGTAGAAAACCTCCGAAGTTTTGTTGTTGTTTTTTAAAACATGCAAAAGCTAACTAGTCCTTGCTATTTATCTCCTGGATTGTCTATACATCTCCAGACAGCAACTCTGAGAGCAACTAGAAGTCTGGGAGAGGGATAATTCTTAGTGGGAAACTTGTGCTGTCCAATCCAGATCACAAATGTATCACAGGATTGGGGCTCTGCTGGTGGCTTTTCTATCAAAATAAAATCTGCAGCATTAAGCATGCTTTTTCTAAAAGCATGATTAGTGTTAGCATGTTGTTTGTACCATTTTATCTCCATATACCACACCCAGCCAGTGTGGTGTAGTGGCTAAAGTGTTGAACTGGGAGTCAGAAGATCCGGGTTCTAGTCCCCACTCGGCCATGGAAACTCACTGAGTGACTTTGAGCCTGTCACAGACTCTCAGCCCAACCCACCTCACAGGGTTGTTGTTGTGAGGATGAAATGGAGGGAAGGAAGATTATGGGTTCCTTGGAGGAAAAAAGGCAGGATTTAAATGCAATAATAAACAAACCATATTCTTGGTGATTCCTGGCAGGAGACATACTCACAATGTGATAGAATATATCCATCAACTGGAGTGGGGCACCACTTGGCTTGGGAAGTCTGCTTTGGCAGCATATAGCAACCATATCATTTGCTCAGACATGTAGAGTGGAAGCTAGAAGTGTTTGCTGTGTACACATGCTGACTGGGTATGATGGGAGTTGCAGTCCCAACACCTTTGGGGAGTACCAGGTTGGGGAGGGCTGCTCTGTGGTTTCTGTGCAGAATTCCTTATATGAAGAAACTGGCTGAACATGTTCCTGTTTTTGCTGTTGAGTTCACAAATTCTTGGCAACAGATGATCATTTTTCAGTGGACCCTGGCAATGGTAAGGGCTTCGAGGCCTGTTTAGCAAGCCTCTTGGCCTACACATCCACCCTTTTCATTGCCTTCCCTTCCCTTCCCTCCTCTCCTCCCCAGAGGCAGGCACACAGCTTCACTTCAGTGCACAGCCCATGCAAGCACGGCAGCCGCCCTTAAGGTGGGCATGATAGGCAGAAGGAGCTGTCCGGGTTCTGAAACCTGACATTCCTGGAAACAGGCAGACTGACCACTCACCTTTTGGGAACTGAAGGACTGCGTCCAGTGATAGAGGATCAGTTTGGCCTCTGCCTTGGAATCCAGTTCAGCTGGAGGCATTTTGCCTGCCGTCTGGTCCTCCTTGCCTTCTGCCATTTCGCCTTTTCTCCCTGTTCAACTCACCACTCTGACACTCTGCCCGTGAGATTCCACACACACCCTCCTCCTCTTCTCGCTATTACTGAGTCTGCTCCATGGACGGAGCATGCTCATTGTTGGCAGCTGAAGCTTCTGTGCTGACGATGCCCTGAGTCTCCAGTAGAGAACCTGATTTGTAGTGAGATGGAGGAACTGTTGTCAAAATTGCCCTCCAAGTTTGAATCTCGAAGGGTGAAGAATATACACCAAGGGAAAGGGGGAGGGTCTTTCCTGGATCCTCTTCTCTGAATTGCAGAAAAAGAGACTTCAAGCAGCAGAAACCTTGCTGCCAGGCATCCCTTAAACGATCATATATGCTTTTTATGTTAGATAGTAGGTGAAAATCCACAAAACTTTTTTTTCAGGTCGCAGGCAAAGATGATGCTTATTTCTTGCAAGGTTTGTCCTTCGCTTTCTATCCTCCACAAATGCAATTTGATGAAACTGCTCCCATGAACTTTAATGGCTTAGAATTCTGCCCTATTGTGATTGATCGTGTGTGTGTGTGTGTTCAATGGTGCATATAATAATTTTCAGCACATATATTTTTAGTATTTCAGCATACGTGTACATTTAGTGGGCTTCAAGAAAGATATGTACTGCTGATAATATTATGGAAATAACAAACTGGAATGAATACATTTTAGGGACCTCAGGAGAAGTATCCAACAGGGCTCTTGCACTGGCACCAGAGGCCCACTGGTGGGGCTGTCCAAACACATTGCTACCCATGGGCCTGGGGCACCACTGTAAGGCACCCATTGGATACTACTCCTAAAGTCTGCAACTATTTGAGATTTATTATTGCTGCTATAGCCAGGCTATAATAAAAACAATCAAAACATGTTTAACAAATATTAAAAAAGAATAAGACTATATAGTTTAAAAGTTAATGTTAAACGGATTGAACAAAGTAAGTAGAGGGTGTATTGAGAGATGGCATCTACATTTGGATGTTTTGTGAGCCACTAGAGAGCCTCAGCTATTGGGCAGTATAGAAATGTGATTAAATATATAAATATCAAAATGTCAGTCTGGAATTCCATATCTGAAAATTTCCTTAAGGGTATCTATAGAAAAACTGCAAGTGTATCACCAATTAGAGCAATACTACAATTGAAAAAGTAAATTTTAGAAGCCTTATTTCAGCCCCCACCCCACCCAAAATACTAGGAGACTTGTATTACCTTGAAGTCTAATAAGTTTATTGCAGCATGCGCTACTAATGAAGTATGCTCTTGTTAGCTTATAGTAAAATAAATGTGATGGTCTTTAACATGTCTCTTGGGGCATGTCTACACCAGCCTTTTCCCCTGGGATTGTCCCGGGATTGTCCCTGTGCATTCAATAAATGACACACAGGCCTACACCTGCCTTTTTTCCAGGGATCATCCCGGGATCATCCCTGTGCATGCAAATGACACACAGGGGATCCCGGGAGCAGGCAGGGACGATCCCTCCATTTTCCTTGGATAATCCTTAGGTGTAAAAAGGGCCTTAGTTGTTTCTGGGGAAATAGTGTGTAACATAACTCGAGACAGTTCTTATCTCTGAATGGCCACAAGAGGTCTCCATATTTCTAGAAATGGTTGAAAAACGAAAGTTTGCTGAATCTGTGTCCTCCAGTGTAAACCAAATATTATTTGTATTTTAAAGTTAATGCCAGTGATTTTAAAGTTATCATTACATGTGAACTTCCCAGTTCACATGCTGTACACCACACAATTGTTGGAATTGTAAAGTTAGCCCCAGTAAATCTTCAGGGAGTACACAGCAGTCCGGTATGTTAATTGCTTTGTCCTATATACACACCCTTGTGTCCATATTTAAAATAACAATCAGTTATCCGTGTTTGGTCCATTTTCCCATGCATGTTCTTTTTGTATATTGCATTTTAGCATTGGCCACTGACGAAGACCCATTGTCAAAACGTGTTTGGCCTCTTTCTACGCGGTTTTAGCTACACATTGGACTGTGCAATATGTTATTGCACTTTTAATGCAGTATCATTGTTAATCTTTATTTTATATTTTTGTGTATTAAACATTATGGTGTGTATCCTTAACTTTTTGTTGAGCATCCCAGTTCACATGCAACATTAAATGATATTACATTATACATTAAAGGTAGAGTTGATTACAAGATTAAGATTTACATTACAACTGCATTTGTTCAAATCCACCTCATCAGGAGACTCAATTGAACTATTTGAGACATACTCTCTTAAATATTAAATACCACCCTATTACTGTTGCTCCCACCCCATTGCTGTCGATTAGCAGATTACAAGGGCCAGGTCAATTTCCAGAATACAACTACACAATACAAGGGTCCTTAAAGAACTCAGATATGAAATTGCTTATATTCTAACAAAAATATGCAACATGTCCCTAAGATCCTCCTCTGTACCAGAGGACTAGAATATGGCCACTGTAATACTATTATTATTTTTAAGTAATCCAGGGGGGAATCTGGGAAATTACAGGTCAGTTAACTTAACGTATGTTCTGTGTAAATTGTTTGAAAGCTTTATTAAAGATAAAACTAGTAAGCATATAAAAGGATGATCCCTGTTGAAAAAGCATTAGTACAGCTTCTGCAAAGATGAGGCCTGGCTCACAAATTGTTAGAGTTCTTTGAGATTGTCAATAAACATGTGGGCAGGGGTGATCTGTAGACATTGTTTACTTGGACTTCCAAAAGGCTTTTGACAAAGTCCTGAGCAAACTTAACAGACCCGGAATAAGATGAGAGTCAAAAAGGACCTCTCCAAACTGGGAGAATAGGCATCAAAAAGGGCAAATGTGGTTCAATATAAGCACGTGTAAAGTGATGCACATCATGGCAAAAAGTGTAAAGTGATGCACATTGGAACAAGTATAAACTGATGGGATCTGAACTAGCAGCGACTGACCAAAGAAGAGACCTTGGGGTTGTGTGTGGCTGCTGTGAAAAAGGCTGCCCTTGTTAGGCACAATTAGGAAAAGCTTTCAATGGACATATGCTATCTCTTGTATCAGAAGCAGTATGCCTATGCATACCAGTTGCTGGCAAATATGGGTGGGAGGGTGCTTTTGCATTTCTGTCACACTTGTGGGTTTCCTGTTGACAGCCACCCTGTGAACAGGATGCTGGACTAGAGGAACCCTTGGTCTGATCATGGCTCTTCTTGGTTTTAGTTCTTGAGGCAGCACATTCCAGAGTTTGGGGGCAATACAGGAGAATGCCCTTTCATGCATGCTGGACAAACACGCTGTAGTCTAAACCAGCTCCCAGTGAGTAGCCATACATGTCAACAAAAAAACACTGAAGTGCTGGTTTAGGAAAAGACTTTATTTGTGGTCAGCAGTCCAAGCAGGCAGGGAGAAGAAGGAAGTAGAGGGAGGAGATAGGAAAGGATAGAGCAAGCATCCCAGTAATCCTCACCCAACTTGTTCAGGTACACATTAACTCTTTAGCTTCAGGTTCGGTGACGTGTAGCCTAAGTCCTGCCAACACGGGTAATGGTGCCCTCAAAAATGCCTCTCCTGAAGATCTTAATATTTGAACAGGTTCATAGCAAGATAGATGCTCCCTTAAATAGGTCCTAAGCAATTTAGCGATTTAAAGGTTAACGCCAACACCTTGAATTGAGCCTGGAAACCAATTAGCAACCTGTACTGAGGAACATGGGGCAGGAGGGTGCCGTTGCACTCATGAACTGCTTGTGGGTTTCCCAGGGTGAGCTGCTTGGCCACTGTGAACAGAATGCTGGACTGGATGGGTCCTTGGTCTGATCCAGCATGGCTGTCTATTCTTACTTCAATATATATGGCCAGCCCAAGACATTTTGCTACCTGACAATAATGTGCCACCATCCTGTTCCACATACAGAAGTCAGCTAGATTGTCATTTGATTCTTACTTCAACGAAGGTGATAGGATAATGTCCTCCACCACACCTGAGGCAACAGGTTAATTTAGGGGATCAAGGACAGGTTGTGTGGCATACAGAGCTCTGTCCTCAGTCAAAAACAACTGGGGAGTTCAAATAATAATAATAAGCTCCTTCCTATCTCTCCTCTCTCATCTCACACTATTGCCCCGCTCGTGCTCTTCGCTCCTCTGATGCCATGTTTCTCGCCTGCCCAAGGGCCTCTACTTCCCTTGCTCGGCTTCGTCCATTTTCGTCTGCTGCCCCTTACGCCTGGAACGCTCTTCCAGAACATTTGAGAACTACAAGTTCAACCACAGCTTTTAAAGCTCAACTAAAAACTTTTCTTTTTCCTAAAGCTTTTAAAACTTAATGTTGTGCAGACTTCTACTGTTACTTTCTACTGTTAGTTTTTCCCCACCCTGTGCCTGCTTACCCTTCCCTGTACCTGTTGGCATTCTCTTCCCCTCCTTATTGTTTTACTATGATTTTATTAGATTGTAAGCCTATGCAGCAGGGTCTTGCTATTTACTGTTTTACTCTGTACAGCACCATGTACATTGATGGTGCTATATAAATAAATAATAATAATAATAATAATAATAACTGGAAAACTGCCACCGCCGCCACCCCAGCAACTACTGTCTGAGATTATTGCCTCACTCTGCCTAATGGCAGGGCATATTATCTCTTCTCCATGTGAACCCAATATGGAATCTGTTGTCTACCTGGCTGCCTTCCCATGTTCCCTAAGGAAATATTCCTGAGAAGAGATAGCTGCCATTTTGGAGGATGCTTCCTGTACTCCCACTTGTATACTATTGTATACCACAATGATAAGATCAAATCTAGAGCAGGGATGGGAAACCTTTTTTTTCTGTTGAGGGCCACCCTTGGTCTAGAGCAGCGGTTCTCAACCTGTGGGTCGCGACCCCTTTGGGGGTCGAATGACCCTTTCACAGGGGTCGCCTAAGACCATCAGAAAACACATATTTCATTTATTTGTAATTAGAAATAAATATTTCACAATATATAATTACATATTGTTTTTGTGATTAATCACTATGCTTTAATTATGTTCAATTTGTAACAATGAAAATACATCCTGCATATCAGATATTTACATTATGATTCATAACAGTAGCAAAATTACAGTTATGAAGTAGCAATGAAAATAATTTTATGGTTGGGGGTCACCACAACATGAGGAACTGTATTAAAGGGTCGCGGCATTAGGAAGGTTGAGAACCACTGGTCTAGAGTGATGAAAGAGCCTGAACAGAACTACTAAGTTAAACACCAACATTGATCATGGCTCTGTATGGACACTCATTGTGGCATTGTTTTGTCTACCCCCATCCTTCAGTTTCTAGTCTGAAAGTCATATATGTATTGCCAATAAAAGTGGCAACTGCTTCAATTTAATACCAGAAGTGCCATAAACTGGGGCTGTGTCTTATTGTGTGCTATCATATTGCATCAGGACTAATGTCACAATTCGGCTAAGATCTTTTTAAAACAACAACCCATTGTGGAAATTTGAAAAAATAGCAGCGAAAACACAATTTGAAAAAAATAGTAAGACAGGAATAAACACAGCAAAACAAAGATTGGACGCACAAATACAATACAAAAGCCATTTAGCTCTTTCCAATTTTGGGATCCTTTGCAATTCATAATATGAGTAAAGAAAGTAGCGTGAAATCCCAGTTGGCTATATTGTCCAGATTCAAAATTAGGAACTTGTCCTTCTAGGTGATAGTCTAAATATACTGAATAGTAAGATCCTTTGGCTCCCATAGGACTTACTCATGTGTGCGTAAGAGGCCTTTAAGATTGGGCCCAGGCAATCATTTGGGGTTTTTCCAATCTCTCTTACTCACTTGCTTTGTAATCTGTGCAAGTCACATAAGGTCCTGTTATGACTGCAATGTGAGAGTGGTATGTAAAACTGGAACATCTTACCCTCAGATCTGTTGCCTCTGTGGACTGAGGCTCAGATCTGATTACGTGCTACAAAACATGGGATGGGGGATTACTACATTTCATTTTAATTTTAAAAAGATATGTTCAAGAAGTCTACTGTTGAAAAATGTATAATAAAATATATTAATAGTAAGTGTACAGTACTTTCAGTATAACCAATGTTCTACTATTCTTAACTCACTTTAACCATAAGACTACTATTATTGTTATTTTTGTGTTGATGTTGTTAAAAAGCCTACACATTATGGCTGCAGATAATTTCTTCAGATTCAGGTTGCATTTTATCTTAGAGATGCAGGAGGGAGCAAAACCAGAGTGATCCTCTGCATATTTATTCAAAGATCCCACCAGCTTCAAAGTGACATATTCCTGGTAAGTGTGCTTAAGATGCAAACTAAGGCAGTGGAATGTGTGTTCTTTTAGGGAGCAATCCTATTCATGTTTAGATAAAAAAAAAAAATCCTACAACTCCCACCATTTTCCAGCCATGGACAGTTCCAGGTCTTTTTCCCCCCTGTCAAAACATGCATAGGATTACCATAAGACAATACAGTCGTCATGGTTGTACAAAGTTACACAAGAATATCATTTGGCAAAATTTATATTATACTGTATTTCTTGTAGCAACTCAGTAGAAAACACTTAGGACAGCTATTTAGGAAATTTACTAATTTCAGCACACCTTTCTGCATGATCTTGTCATTTTTTAAAAAAAAAATCTTGAAAATTCATTGTTCAGAATTTTAAACTCAAGCTTGAGTCGCTTTATGTCTTTAGTTTTTACGTTCATACCTGCTTTTCAACCCACGACAAATACCCAAAGCAACAAAGGTTGATCAACTCCAATTGGGCAGACTGTCTTTTGTCCACAATTTGCCCCCATCCCGCACTGCTTCTGTTCTCAGAAGAAGGAACTGCTCAGTGAAGACTACGGGCATGGCTAGACGAGAGGGGTTGAGGGGGATCATCTCATAATTTTATGATCGCGAGATCGTCCCCCTCATCTACACGTGACGCACGACATCCCAAGAGGAAGAGGATGTTGCGCCTGCTGTTTTGTTTTGTTTATAATCAGAAAGGAGCACAGGAGCGCTCCTGAGCAAAATGTGTTTAAAATAAAAAAAAAATCATGCTCCCCTCACCCCCAACCCCCCGATGGGCACAGAGCTCCTGAGGAGCTCCATGCCCCATGCCCTGTTCCCGGCTCCTTGCATTTACTCACAAAGAGCCGGGACAAAACTGTGACAGTGGGCCACACATCCCGCAGTCTCGGGATAATCCCAAGAACATGGGAAAAATCAAAATTGAAGGGTAGGGCGATATCCCAGGGCAAGAAAGGGATCGTCTCTCCCTGCTCCCAAGATGCCCTATGGACACACAGAGATGATCCCCGGGATATCGCCCTGTCTAGACATATCCCATGTGTGTTCAGGAGACACACAGTACTGACTATGCTGGCTATGGCTGATGAAAGCTATAGGCCAAAACATTTGAAGGGCCACATGTCCACCTATAATTTATTGAATTCTATAATATTCAACTATGCAGAGACAAGAGATATTGTTAAACGAAATGATAATGTTCAGTTATAAAGAGATATGAAGGCATTTGAATCCTGGGTTGTAACAGAGCACGAAGTAGACTGTATACCCTGTGTGAGAACAGGAGGGAAGAATTAAAATAGCAGAGGACAGTATGTGTCTGAAATAACAACATCCACAGTTGGTAACAGTACAGGCAGAGAAAGAAGCAAACAGAAAGTGTTCAAGAGGACTTCAAGCCATTTTTTCCTTCCAAATTACAGAGGAATATAGAGCCACAGAGGCAAACAAACACACACACACACACACACATACACTTGCTGGCATCTTACTACGTGCAGTGCATGCATCAGGGCGGCGAAAGGTAGCTGGTAAAGAGGATTTCAAAAGGAAAGGATTTCAATACGTACCTGCTCAGACCCTTAGGTCATCTTCAGAGGCCTCCTCCAGCTGCCCCCACTAAAGGAAACTAGGAGAGTGGCTACAAGAGAAGGCCTTCTCAGTTGTGGAACCCCACTTAAGGAATGACCTCCCAAAAGTGGTCCACTTGGCACCTACATTGTTATCTTTTCAGTGTCAGGCAAAGACCTTTCTTTTCTCTTTTCATGGTTTTTTTTTAATCTATATCCCAGTGCGGTTTGTTCTGTATTGTGTTTTATTCTTTTATTATATTTTTGTGTGGTATTTCAGTCTCTTAAATATTTGTAAATAGTGGGGGCCCACAGGGATCGGTATTGGGACCAATTCTTTTCAACTTGTTCGTAAATGATCTGGAATTATGAGTGAGCAGTGAAGTGGCCAAGTTTGCTGATGACACCAAATTATTTAAGGTTGTTAAAACACAAAGGGATTGTGAAGAGCTCCAAAGGGCTGGCAGATGTGGTTCAATGTGGTTCCAAGCTGGCAGATGTGGTTCAATGTAAGCAAGCATAAGGTGATGCATGTTGGGGCAAAAAAAACCAACTTCAAGTATAACCTAATGGGATCTGAGCTGGCAGTAACTGAACAAGAAAGAGATCTTGAGACTCGGGTGAATAGCTTGATGAAAATGTCCACCCAGTGTGCACCCGCTGGAAAGAAGGCAAATTCCATGTTAGGCATTATAAGAAAAGGAATTGAGAATAAAACGACCAGTATCATACTGCCCTTATACAAATCTATGGTGCGACCACTCTTAGAATACGGAGTACAGTTCTGGTCACCACACCTATAAAAGGATATTCTAGAGCTGGAAAAAGTGCAGAAAAGGGCAACTAAAATTATTAAGGGGCTGGAGCATCTCCCCTATGAGGGAAGGTTACATCAACTGGGATTGTTTAGCCTGGAAAAAAGGAGGCTAAAGGGAGACATGATGGAGGTGTACAAAATTATTCATGGTATGGAAAATGTAGATAGGGAGACATTTTTCTCCCTCTCTCAAAATACTAGAACCTGGGGTCATCCCATGAAGCTGATAGGTGGGAGATCCAGGACAAATAAAAAGAAGTAGTTCTTTACACAGCGAATAGTTAAATCATGGAACTCACTACCACAAGATGTAGCGATGGCCACTGTCACGACACAGGCCTCACACACCAGGCCTTGTCACATACAAACCCTCCTCAAGCCAAGTGCCACTTTCCCTCATATGAGAAGGTAAAGGCTAGAATCTGAAAAGGTTTTACTGTGTATATAAGGTGTTTATGATAGTAACTGTAGAGCAGGTGATAAAGCCAAGCAGACACGTGGTTTGAGGTAACAAAACAAAATAAAATGTTTATTTTTGTTTTGCAGATCTTAGTTACTTCAAATTCAAGTTAACCTGCTTAATCTACTAGTTTTAATAAAAACAGTAATCTTAAGTCTCTTAAAATCTTCTCCTTTCACTCTCCACACCAGTGACAATCCTAACTGACACTCCCAACTGCCCACCAACTAACCAACCCCATTTATACTCCTCCCCCCTTTCACAGCATCATCAGCCACACCCACTCAGTCCAACATTCTGCACTCACTAGACATACAAATCCAGACATACGTAAGAGCACAGAACTGTGGGGTAATGCCACGGCCACCAATTTAGATGGCTTTAAAAGGGGGTTGGATACATTCCTGGAGGCAAAGGCTATCAATCGCTACTAGCCCTGATGGTTGTGTGCTATCTCCAGTATTTGAGGCAGTAAGCCTGTGTGAACCAGCTGCTGGGGAACATGGGTGGGAAGGTGTTGTTGCACCATGTCTTGCTTGTTCATCCCTGGCCAATGGCTGTGAACAGAGTGCTGGACTAGATGGACCCTTGGTCTGATCCCGCATGGCACTTCTTATGTTCTTATTATGCAAGGAATTGCATGCTTCAGCCAGTGCCACAAATAACAGCAAGCTCTCATGGAGAACACTCTCCATATCTTGAAACACTGAGTCAGCTGCTGCTTTAATATATGGCCCAAGCAGCTTACACCCTTTGCTCAGGCACCATATGCCCTGATGTCAGCTTGATCAGGACAGGGAATTAAGTCTCCCTTAACCACAGCTACATTTGCAAATGTTTTATGAAAGCCTTTGAATGCCTGGCAGCCAATGGCCCCACTGGATACTGGGAATGTGATCTGAGTCTCCGAGCGGAGGAGCAGCATGACCATATTTACGGCTGTTGCTATTCTGGGGGCAGCATGCTGCCGCTTCTCTCCTTGGCACCGAAAGCACATTGCCTGTCCCTCCATCTTTCAACACTCACTTCTAGCAAGAGAGGATGAAGCGAAGCACACAGTTTACTTGGAGGAAAATTGCTTGCATGCGTCTGTCCTTTAGAAAAAAATAAAATATGTATCTTAGCAAGATAGAAAAACTATTTCTCCGCTGTACCTAATAACGTGGTTTAGAGGCAATTGAAATACACTTCTTGCATTTAAGCAGTATATATCTACAGCTTGCCCAGCCTGTTCTTTACATATAAAATACAGCTAATCTCAAGTGTTGGGTCATACAGGTTCAAGGCTGTGTTGGGTTATCAACACCTACCATATCTTGGCTTGCTGTCATATTTAGCAGACTGTATAAAGCAAGCATCAGCATGCTAGTTACATACATAATTCAAACTCTCCAAGGTGCTGCAAACATTGCAAAATCCCTACATGGGCAGCAGTGTTTTGCAGGAATTAGCATGCAACCCATTTCAATTCCTATGGCCACACACACATCTATTTGCAGCAGGAGAATCTCTTTCAGCCCAAGGGCCAAAGTGCATTTTGGAGTCGCTCACAGAGGCCACATTCCAATAGTGGGCAGGGGCTGATGGAGAGAAGAGGGTGGGGGCTAGAAGCAAAAGAGGGAACCAAAAATACCAGCATAGTTTAGCTTAAAGCTCTTACTGCCTGTAACTAACCCTTAAGAGAGGCATTTAAACCTTCTAGAACTGGGAGGAGGTGCAGACTGCAAAAGCCAGAAAACCAGTCAGGGAAATGGGGTGAGACCCGGGGGAGAGTATTATGGCTGTCTGGGGAGTCCTGGAGGGCCCTTTTGGGAATGAAAGGCCCGATATAGCCTGTGAACCTGAGCTTTATTTATTTATTTATTACATTTCTATACCGCCCAATAGCCGGAGTTCTCTGGGCAGTTCACAAAAATTAAAAACATTCAAAGTATAAAACAACAGTATAAAACCATAATATAAAATACGATATAAAAGCTCAACCAGATAAAAACAGCAGCAATGCAATTCAATACCTATAATATATAGGCACAGTAAAGTTGCAACACACACGGTTGTTTCCAAATTGAGGTACACATACGTATGGTTGGAGGCTGCAGATTAATTCCTGTGCACAGCGTAACTGCTTTTAGTATAGGATTTTTATATTATTTGAAGCAGTCCTCATTCCATGCAATGGCTCTAGCGTGTAGGAACGTCTGGTCAAATGGCACACTTTTTTCTGCATGCGTTTTTCAGACCGAAGCATTCTGCTTTATCATCCAATCCTGCACCAAAGTTTGCACCAGCACTTGAGAAGGTATGCTTGGGTTAAATTCAACCTATAGAGCAGTGAGAACAGACAACAGATATAGGCCTCTGGCCGTTTTCAGTGAGAGGCAGTAGGCCCCACTGCTGAAGAAAGAATGTGTTTGTTGCTGGAGAAAGCAGAGAGTAAAGGCTTCCTTTCCACAGAAATTTGATAAGTAGGGTCGGATGGTAGATTGAATGTTTGTAACATGCTGACTAATACCAGTTATGGAGCAAATACATTACAATGCCTATTCAGTAGACCTAAACAGCTTTCTTAAGTTCCTTTTGTTACAATAGAAATATGGTTGCGCAGAACACAAACTATTTTGCAGCGAAAATATAGTATATACTATTTCTAAGGAATGTTTGTCTGTGTGTTTGACAGCCTGAACTTCTGATTAGGGAAATCTCCCAAGTAGTGATGCTGGGCAACCTGTGCTCGTTTCAATGCTCCATTGCAAAATTCACACAGACGTTCAATGATATCATTGTTAAACATATACAATTTCCCCCCCGATATTTAATCTGAATTCCTGCTGTAATTCTATTTAATACAGTCAATGAAAACTGAATAGTCTTAAGGGTCAGCTTTAGCTGCACTAGTGCAAGCCATGGTAACAGCAAGTACACTATGCAACAAATTCATGGTCTTGCAGTTCTGTTCAACTCACTTTGGAAACCCCCTAAAATTCTCATTATTATAACAAATGTAGGATGCACCATTGCCACAAAGAACAACTTGCAGATTTTCTATCACTGCATTTGGATTAAAATAGGGTGACCATATGAAAAGGTCAGGGCTCCTGTACCTTTAACAGTTGCATAGAAAAGAAAATTTCAGTAGACGCAATTTTTATATATGGAGAACCTGGTGAAATTCCCTCTTCATCACCACAGTTAAGGCTGCAGGAGCTATACTAGAGTAACCAGATTTAAAAGAGGGCAGGGCACCTGCAGCTTTAACTAGTGTGATGATAAGGAAATTTCACCAGGTTCCCCATATATACAAATGACACCTGCTGAAATTTCCTTTTCAATACAACTGTTAAAGATACAGGAGCCCTGTCCTCCTTTCCATATGGTCACCCTAGTTAAAGCCAATGTTGCATGAACAGACGTCCACTCGTGCAATGGGATATCCCCAGTGGGTCTCCAAACTCTCCAGAGCAGATCTGTGTGGGCAGGGTGAAGGAGAAATCTGTTTTGCCAACTGTTTCTGACACTGTTGGATTCAAGCCTTAGGCTTCATACTAACCTGGGATTAAGCACCACTGAACATTGAAACTTACTTCTGAGTAAAGATGCTTAGGATTGCCCTGTTAATAAACAACAAAACTTCCTAGGCATCAAATTCTATCGAATATTTTGGGAATTAACTCTGGGCATGTCTACGCCTAGGGAGGGAGTGGGGAGTATCTCGCGATATGCTGATCGTGAAATCCTCCCCCTGGGTTCACATACGGTGTGCAGCATCCAGGGAGGAAGCAGGACATTGCACCTGCCATGTTTTTTTAAAAAAGGCAGGAGCTGGAGCACACTTGCGTTCCAGTGAAAAGTAAGTAAAAAAAAAAAAGGCCTAACCCCACTCCCCACCCACCCCTGATGTCCCTGGACTCCCCTCGTCACAGCTCCTTTCCTCTGCTGACCCCCACTACTCACAGGGAGGGAAGAAGCCGAGATGGGCACCCACACCACCCAAAGTCCTTGGTATCATCCTGGGAACGCTGGAAAACCTGGGGAAAACATGTCTGCAGATATCCCGGGGAAATAGAGGGATCATCCCTACCTGCTCCTGGAATCCCCTGTGCATCATGTGGACGCACAGGGACGATCCAGGGACAACCCCTGGGATAAAGACTGGTGTAGACATGTCCTCTGAATAAACATACCTAATATTTAATTCTCAACTATTTCCTTGTCAAGACACTTCTGTTCCATACATTCTAAAGAGGCTGGGATAGTTTCATTTTGGATATAATCTAACAAGAAATTAGCTAACATGATTTAAAATGCTAATGTTTAGCCACCTGCAATTAGATGTTGTAAATTCAAATGTAGATGTTGAACCTTAGGGCTCAAATGACTCTTTAGAACTGGTAAGTATCCTTGGGATACTTGGCTTCCGTCTCTCAAATACTTCTATCTCGGAAAGGCACTTTGATTACTGCCAATCTTCCCATATGACCTTTCTTGCAGAGTTGCAAGGAGTGTGGGAGTTTTCTTCCCCATCCTGATAAGCACATGGAGACAAAAGGAGAGGGGAAGAACACCATTTATACTGCTAACAAAGAGTACTTGGAAACAGCGTAATAGTGGAGCAATTATGATAACAGTTAATGCAGAATTAGAATCCTACCTAATTAATGTGTTTCAACATGGTAGGTGTTATTTAACGTGGTGGCTTGTTTAAATCACAGCATGTGCTGGACGCATTTGTGGCATGAGTTTCAAATAAGCCATATTTTGAATGGCCCATTAACTCAGTCATCCTTATACTACACCTTTGTAAGAGGCCAGGATTGTTACCTCCATATTTGACACTGAGCAAAGTGTTGCTTTCCCCAGACTACCTGGTAAGTTCATCAAAGAGGTGAGATTTGAACCTCATAGTTTACACACCTGGCCAGCCACAACACAAGCTCTCATTACTATTCTACTACAATACACACCCTATTGTTATTCCATTTGTGGGGATGTCATTTTTAACCCTGGACACCGTTATTCCTCCTTGTGGGTGGGGCAGTGACATTTAACTGTCATCCCACTTGTAGGACTGTCATTTAGCTGCCATCCCACTCTGAACACTCAATCCTTCTGGTTCCCATGACAACCTACATGTGATTCCATTGTTTCTCCAAGGCCCCCTTCCTGTACTTTTTATTTCTATTTTTTCCCTTGCCTGTCATACTTATTCCCCTCCTTCCCTTTTGTACCCTCCTATTGTTCTTCATCACCCATTCGTCAAACTGACCCATCTTCCTCTTCTACAGCTGTATTAGCTCTGATTTCTACAAAAAGCCATACAACCCAGGAAGGAAGTGCCACTGAGCATAAGGTAGACAGGCAAGTAGTTTATTTTGTACTAGCCATAAGGCATGGCCAATAAGAAATCATTCCCAGCACACAGGATAGCAGCCAAATTCACTTTTTAAAAAATTGCTTTTTAACTCCTGTTCCAGAATCCAGCTTTTTGCCATCCTTTTTAGCTATTGGGAATGCTAAAATCAGACTTTTGATTGCGACAGGGCTCACAAGTTATATTTATTTATTCAATTTATCTTGCTTTTCCTCCAAGGAAATCAGGCAGCATAGGTGGTTTTCCTACCCCATTGCCATTTTATCCTCACAACAACCCTGTGAGGTGGGTAAAGGTGAGAGATTGTGACTTGCCTAAAGTCATCCAAATGACTGTCATGGCTGACTAAGGATTTGAACCTAGGCCTCCACAATTTATAATATAAACAGATCATTGGCTTTCAATAGAAATTGCAGTCACCTGGGGCGGGGGGAAGGGTTAAAGCCCCCTACCCCTTATGCTGGTGTCCTGATCAGGATTTATTAATTATTTATTTATTGCATTTTTATACCGCCCAATAGCCGAAGCTCCCTGGGCGGTTCACAAAAATCAGGGCTCATGCACCTATTCTAAAGTAAGAATTTTAAAAGGCGTGGCCTACATTTGGCCTACTCCCATCAGCCTTACCTAGCATAACCAACGGTGAGGGTGATGGAACCTGTAGACAAAAATATCTGAAGAGCCCCAGGTTATCCACCACTATTTTTGGCAGGCTTTATACACCTATCAAAAGTATTATAGCATAGAAACAGTCAAGAGATGCAAATTTCCTTATCACTGCATTTCCATGGTGGAAGAAGTCTCACCTGATGAGTTTCTGGCTGTTACATAGCTGGGGGGGTTGCCAGAAAAAAAGGCAGCAACCCTAATCCTGGAACTGTTTCAGCCTGATCTACACATACAGCAGAATGAAGATGGAAGAGACAAGAGATGGCTGTATGGTTAGTAACTGCAATATTATTTCAGACTTGTGTGTGTGATTTCTAATGCTCCCTTGTGTATATAAGAAGAATTATACATGTACTAAATAAGGGGGAAAATCCCACAAGCAGAAAGTGAGCACAGCAGCAAGAAAGGTGCTAGCCAGCCAGCTTCCTGCTATGCTAATTTTCTATTTGCAAGGAAGTCCATTTGTTGTTATTATTTTAAACATGGAGACATTCACATTTGGAAGTGATACAATCCATTCTACAATCTCAGAATTCTATGTCCTTGTTTTGCTCTTTGTGTTAGAATGACTAAGGGAACCCTCCTTTCTTGGTTGGGATTGCATGTTAGTAGCCCAGAATTACTGATAGATGTTTCCTCCTTAATAGGAACTAAATATTGGAGATATCACTCTCAAATATTTGAAACTGAAAACCCAAGCCAACTACAAACTGGGAATTAATCAGCAAGGCTTTAAGCAAGCTTGACTCCTAGAAACATTCGTTTTGGAAATTAAGAGGTCAAAGAGAGAGAAACAGGTCAAAGAGAGAGAAACAGAGGTACTTCTGAAAGAACAGAGGAGGCTGGCAACAAGACCTTCTAAACTCACAGCTTTAACTTTTGAACTTAGATGCGTGAAGACAGATTGCAGAGCAAGAGTGGTGAAGTAAATGCACTCTGCACATGCTTATATTCATAAACTTCTCCTGTTAACCTTCAAAGCTTTTCACGGTCTAGCTCCTTCCTATCTCTCCTCTCTCATCTCACACTATTGCCCCGCTCGTGCTCTTCGCTCCTCTGATGCCATGTTTCTCGCCTGCCCAAGGGCCTCTACTTCCCTTGCTCGGCTTCGTCCATTTTCGTCTGCTGCCCCTTACGCCTGGAACGCTCTTCCAGAACATTTGAGAACTACAAGTTCAACCACAGCTTTTAAAGCTCAACTAAAAACTTTTCTTTTTCCTAAAGCTTTTAAAACTTAATGTTGTGCAGACTTCTACTGTTACTTTCTACTGTTAGTTTTTCCCTACCCTGTGCCTGCTTACCCTACCCTGTGCCTGTTTGCATTCTCTTCCCCTCCTTATTGTTTTACTATGATTTTATTAGATTGTAAGCCTATGCGGCAGGGTCTTGCTATTTACTGTTTTACTCTGTACAGCACCATGTACATTGATGGTGCTATATAAATAATAATAATAATAATAATCTTATATTTAAAAACAAAACAAAAGCAAAGTCAGACATATTAGCCATAAGAAAAATTCCAAAATCCATATAATGTAATATCTTTACTAGGCTAATTCAAAGACCAGCTTGCACATTTGTGGTAATCTTTGGGTTTGCCTAATAAAGATACTACAGTGTAATAATTGCACCGTACGTATTTTGGAATTTATCTTACATTATTACTTCCTATATTCCCAAAGCGCGATTCTGGCTGGCGTGCCAAAGGTGTCGGGGGCGTGGGAGTCAGTTAGCCCAACTTGAAAGCCGCCGCAAGCGCATTTCCCTGTCCCGCCGCAACCGTCGCCTGTGTCAAGTCTGGAGCCACCTGCCACAACTCTCCCTCACACCTCCGCGGTAGTTAGCTGAGGCAGGGCGACACCGCCTCTGCCACGACCACAAGCGGAAGGGACTCCGCGCGCGCCTTTTTCTGCGGAGTTCCCGGAACAGCAAGCCCTTCCCCGCACGCACACTCGCCCCCCGGTGGCACCTGCCCCCTCCCGGCTCCGCCTTGCCCCCCTCCCCCTCATTTCCTTTGCCCGGGGTGGGAGCCGGACGGTGGCCCGGCTTGGGTGTGGAAGGAGAGGACGGCGGAGGGGAGGAGCGGAGGGCGGGCGCCAGTGCCGAGCCGACGAGCGTTGCCTGGGACCGAGCCTTGGCATTTGTCGCGGGAGCCTGAGCAGGGGAAGCAGCGCGGCGCCCCGAGGAGGAGTAGCGGCGGTAGAAGGAGGAGGCGGCGAAGTCAGAGGTGGCGGAGGAGCCGAGCTCGGCCCGGGCGTGCCCCGCTCCCCCTGAATGACGGGCGGCAGGTTCGACTTCGACGATGGCGGCACCTACTGCGGCGGCTGGGAGGAGGGCAAAGCCCACGGGCACGGCATTTGCACCGGGCCCAAAGGGCAGGGCGAGTACGCGGGCTCGTGGGCGCACGGCTTCGAGGTGGTGGGCACGTACACCTGGCCCAGCGGCAATACCTACCACGGCTATTGGGCGCAGGGCAAACGCCACGGGCTGGGCGTGGAGACGAAGGGCAAGTGGATGTACCGCGGCGAGTGGTCGCACGGCTTCAAGGGCCGCTACGGCGTGCGCCAGAGCCTCACCACCCCGGCCCGCTACGAGGGCACCTGGAGCAACGGGCTGCAGGACGGCTACGGCGTCGAGACCTACGGGGACGGAGGTGAGTGGGTGAGCCGAGGAGCGGCCGCTGGGGGGCGCCCAGGGCCGGCGCGCGAGGGGGCGTGAGGAGCGCGGCGCTTCCACCCATGCGTGTGAAACCGCGGGGCGCAGGAGTGCAAAGCTGCGCTCAGCAGGTAACGAGTTTAGTTTTTCTCTCGCTCCCTCCCCCCCCCCCCGGCCCTCTTTCGAACCTACTACCGGGCTAAAACAAACGGGTAGATTCTTTGGAATACCTAGCTTGCCAAAGAAATGTGTGCTCACTCACCGTCGGAGGAACAAATGGGCTCATTCCCATCGACTCGTAACCAGTGCATTAGTCGCTTCTGTGTGACACTCAAAGCGAGCTACAAAGTTTAGCCTTTTTCATCAAAGAGTCTAACTTTTTCACATCTCCATAAATAGAACTGAACGATTTTTTTCCCCTTACATCGTGCTGGGCCTGGTTGAAAATCTATTTGTAACTTAAGATAAAAAAAAATGTTCTGTTGACATCCTATTACTGTTTATCGCCTACCTTCTAGTCCTTAGATGAGGACTAGAGCACAATTATTATTATTATTATTATTATTATTATTATTATTATTATTATTATTATTATTATTATTTTGCACATGAATTCTGCACCAGAAGCACAGCATCATACTTTCTTACCACTTGGTGTTAACAGTTGAATTAACCCATCACTTCCCCTGCAAGCAGATACTTTGAGCTGGAAAGTGCACCCTTTTAAGAGTGGTGCAATCTGTATTAAGTCATTTTGGCGAAGCATCCTTGGTTTCTCCTGTTATCTGCTCAGAGCCTATCGCACCAGACGATATATAGGCTGTGCTGCTAGAATTGAGTATGTCTAGTCTGATTTAAATTTAGAAGGTTGCCTAGGTTGTTTTGAGGAATATTTTTTCCACCTCAGCATTTCTGTATTATACAGCTGTTTAGGTCTCCCTTGAAAACACTCAAAGCAAATTCAGTTTACACCACATGTCTGAGGTCATCTTAAAATTAACTATAAAGATCCTGTATTTTCATGATCATCACTCTTCATTACTAGCTGTTGAGGTAAAACAGGAATATTCCTATCTGGAATGAAGTATGATAGCTAAAACATATTTGGATTATTTTCTGTCCCCTGCTTTTTCTGTCAGTTTACAGATAGCCCTGACACCTGGTTCATAACATTGTTAGGGAGTCTCATTGATTTCAGCTCAAACTGCATCAGTGTAGAGATCATATCGATGACCAAACTCTCCCAGGGTGAGATCTCAAACAGCAGGGCAGTACATATAAAATGTTCTGGTAGTAAACAACCAATAATATAGTTTCAATTAAAAAAATTTTTTAAAAAAGGTATCAACCATAAACCAACAAACTCGAACAGATTTTGTAAAACAGACAGACAACATGCTGAAATGCCTGATCCTGAAATGATACCAGGCTTGGTACCATGGAGTCTTCCTGGAGAAGACATTCCATAGATAGGGTGTCACAACCAAAAAGACCCTTTGAGGCCCCATGCCTAACTTCGAATGGTGGGGAGACCCCAAAAAAGGTCCAGAAATGAAGGACGGAAGGTTTGAGCAGATTCACATGAAAGATGGCACATGAATCTTCCAAGTAGGCAGGTCACAGGCCAGTTCAGGCTTTATAGGTAGTAATCAGAGCTTTGAATTGTGCCTAGAAATAGACCAGCAGCCGATGTAGCTGTTAATGTCTTCAAAAGTAACCCCATGTACAACAATGTGTTGCAGTAATCCAATTTGAAAGTTCAGCAGGGCATAGATGTGAACTGTAGCCAGGATCTCTGTATCCAGGAGGTGTCACAGTTAGTGCACTAGCTGCAGCTAGTTAAAGACATTGCATGCCATGAACACCCCATGAGGGTTTTAGCAAACTGAGGACCTGATTCTTTATAGGAGATTTGCAGCCCCATCCAGAACAGGTCGATCACCACTTTTCTGATTAGATGAACCAACTACCAAGAGAAACTCCATCTGGTTGGAATTAAGCTTCAATTTATTGGCTGTTATCCAATAAATTGCTTCCAGGCACTGATTCAAAACTTCCACACCATCATCTCTTATGTAAAGAAGAAGTAAACTTGAGTTTTATAAGCATATTGGTGACACTTAGCTGCAAATCTCCAAATGACGTAACTCATCAGTTTCATGTACAGTAGATTTTAAAAAGTATGGGAAACTAGATGGAATCTTGGGGAACCCCACAATATAAGTGCCATGAAGCCAGAGAGTAGTTTTCTAGTATTACCTTCTGGAATCCAAGTAGGAGCAGAATAATTCAAATACAGAATCCCAAAGCAAGCCTCTCCAGCATTGTAGCATGTTCATTGTATTGAAAGTTACTTCAGTCCAGAAAATAAGCATGGTAGCAGTTCCTATGTCCATCTCTCACTATAGGTCATCTATTGGATGACTAAGGCCACAGCTAGACCTAAGGTTTATCCTGGGATCATCCAGGGTTCACCCCTGCCTGAGCACTAGATCCCCTGTGTGTCACCTAGATGAACAGGTTTGACCCCTGGATGATCCAGGGATAAACCTTAGGTCTAGCTATGGCCAAAGACAGTTTTCATGCCCAAATGAGGCCTGAAACCAGATTGAAATGGGTTCAGAAAACTAGTTTAATGCAATAATGGAACTGAAGAATTGTAACTCGTTTTACCAAGAGGTTGGTATTTGTGACCAGACAATACTAGTTAAAATTATTGGGTCAAAAGAAGTTTTATTTAGGAGTAGCTTCACAACTGTCTCCTTCAAGGTGACCAAGACTACTCCCTGTCTTAAAAGAGTAAATTTTCTTAGCCTTGTTTTTATGTTGACTCTAATTATCTTAATTTTGTGAAGCACCTAGAGAGCTTTAGCTATTGGGCAACATAGAAATGCAGCAAATTAATTAATTAATTTATTTTATTTTATTTATTTTGCTGCTGTATTCTCTTTTTATTTTTAATTATTCTAATGCTTCTAATTATGTTTATTTTATTTATTTGAATGTTGTTAGCTGGCAAAGCAGGACATTTATTTATTTTTAACCCTGCAATCGTATACACACTTACCATAGAATTTCACCTGTTATTTACTGGGACTTATTTCTGTAAGATTGCACTGAAAATTACCTGTTGGACCTAGCTTCAAAGTATGAATTCATTTGATATATTACAAGAACCATATTTTTACAATATGTACCTGAATTTTAGGGGGCGCTTTTGTTTGTTTGTTGAAGAGAAAATATATTAACAATTAATCCCTGAATTTCTTCTGATATCAAAGTGAGCATAATAAGGAGTATTTAACAAAAGTTTATTCAGGTCAGGTCAGAGTACATCTTGTCCAGATAGATTGTTTCACTGACAAACTGTACTTGTGTCATTCTGAGCACTGTACAAAGAATAAAAATAGTCCAGATCCATGACATTTACAATGATGAAACTTACTTTAAACTGTTGAGCTGTTCTTGATTTATTCCACCCTAAAGATATAATTGGATCAATTCTTCTAAAAATGCAGTGTGTTACATAGATATTAATCTCACAGCCACCTCATGCTGTGGGAAAGCCATGATAAAAACATTTAAGTAAATAAATCTTGGGCATATTTATGTTACTTGCTTTGGCAATTAATGCTTCATAACTAGAGCGTAAGAGCTTGCTAGGCACATTACTCTACAAAATGTGGTTTGCATGTCAATATAATAAATATTGTTTTGATTCCTAATCCTGTGCCCTTTGACTTGAATAAAAATCCCATTGATTTCAATGAGGTTTGCTTTCAGGAAATTATAGCTTGGCTGATATCCTAACACCGGAATCCTCTCCATGTTTACTTGCACACATTTGATTGGCCTTACTCCCAGTGTGCATATAGGAACAAGCCCAGTTGAATCAGGACACAAACTTACATCTTGCCTATTAAAGCACCTAACCGTCCTCAGCACCTCTTCTTAAAGGCAAACGTGCATCAGGAGCAGGGAATCTAGAGCAGAAAAGTGGCAGGCTATGGGGTAGATGTGCAATCCTTTGCCCCACCCATAGCCTGCATTTCCCTGTTCCAAATAAGAATATAAGCGCTGTACTGGGTCAGACCAAAGGCCTATATAATTCAGCATTTAGAATCCTATGGGAGCCCACAAGCAGGACATGAGCTCAACATGCTTGTCAGCTACTGGTATTCAGAAGCATACTGCCTCTCATATACAGCAATCGTAGGCTGACCATATGAAAAGGAGGACAGGGCTCCTGTACGTTTAACAGTTGCATAGAAAAGGGAATTTCAGCAGGTGTCGTTTGTATGCATGCCACACCTCTCTTCATCACAAGGGTTAAAGATGCAGAAGTCCTGCCCTCTTTTGTATCTGGTCAAGAGGGCAGGGCTCCTGCAGCTTTAACTGTTGTGATGAAGAGGGAATTTCACCAGGTGCTGCATGAATACAAATGACACCTGCTGAAATCCCCTTTTCTGTGCAACTGTTAAAGGTACAGGAGCAGTATCCTCCTTTTCATATGGTTACTCTAAGCAATCGTGGCTTTAAAAGTAGTCATTACTTTAAAGGGGTAGCTAGCAACTACATCTTTCATTTTTACTCTAGGTGCAGGGCCCCCAATCCAGATTGAGACTCTATCTTGGGGATTAGCGCTTTAAAGCATGGGGCTTTAACCCCTCTCTCCACTCCCCACTATAATCCCAATCTAGATTGCAGGGCCCAGATCTCCGATTTCCGTTGCAAAACAGTGATTCATAAAGCAAATAGCCCTGCGTTCATGGCCATCACTACATCTTGTGGTAGCAAATTCCATAGTTTAACTATGTGCTTTGTGAAGTACTTCCTTTTATCTGTCTTGAATCTCTGACATTCAGCTTCATGGAATGATCCCGTAATTTTGTGGCCTAAGAGAGAGAGAGGGAGAAAGAGAAAGAAAACATTCTCAATCCACTTTTATTATTTATTTTATTTATTTTATTACATTTATATACCGCCCCCCAGACGAAGCTCTCTGGGCGGTTTACAACAATTAAACTGCCCAGAGTATCATTACATGTATCATTTTATACACCTCTATCATGTTCCCTCATAGGTGGCCTTCCCACCCCCACCCCCCATACATATAGAGTTTCAAATGTGTGTTTTTCCTCACAATATGATACATGGGTGGGGCGATAAAAAGTAAATATTAACTGTTAAAGGTTTAAATAAATCCTAATAAATACATTTCTGAAAGTTTAAATATTTAAACAATTTTAATACTTTCATTCTATTTTAAGCAGAAGATAGCCCAAATCTGCATCTACTTGTTCCAATATTTATAGTTTTTAAAGAGTTTATGTAAATTATTATATATTATAAAACCTATGGCTGAATTGTTTTACAGTTTATATAAACCACCTCAAATTCAAAATGTAAATGTACAGTAGTGTTCAGATTTGGATACTGGGATGCTTTTTTAATATATTTTTCATTCATTACAAATTTCAGGTATACAATAAAACATTTGTGTTGTAATCCTAAAGCTTTCTGTACACGGAATAATAGAATACTGAAATTAAAAAGTATACAATAAAAAGTTTAAACTCCAACCTGAAACTTTTTTTCACTTCACAGATTTTGTGTGTGTGTGTGTTGGCTGATATATATTTTTTACTTTTGGAAATAATAAACCGACACAGTCATGCTTCCAAATCTTTCAACAGAACACTAAATGGTAAACTGTAAAAATGTAGCGCAAGATGTGTGTAAACGTATAGCCATTCAAAATAGCGTCATTATTAGCAGTAAACATTTTAAACTAAAACAGTCTGATATTCTTGGTGTTTGGGGCCCTGCCCTTTTTGCCCGACCTCACCAGTACTAAGAGCTTCTCTAGAATGGAATTTGGCCATTTGGTTGAAAGGGATTCAGCACACTTGTTTTAGATGAACTTGCAGACATTGGGTGAGAAACTCAAATTAAGATCCCCTCTTGGCAGCTTTCTGAGTGGTCTTGGACAAGTCACTTTTAGTCTGAGTTACCTTACCCTTTTGTTGAAAGGGAAGAATGACTTAATGTTGTCTATGCATCATGACAGAGATCCACTGAGCTCTACAAGGCCTAATTTTCATTTGCCATCATCAAAAGATAGTCTTTGGGATTCCAACATGTGGGATGGGAGTTACAAGTGGCACCAGGGGTTTGTGGTGTGCTTGGACAGGAGCAGAAGAGCCTGTAGGCCTGGCTATGGCATAGAGTCTAGCCTTCTCTGCTAAATGCTGCTGGGCTCAGTAGACTGCAGGTAAACCCTACCCAGTGCTCAGATTGGGGAACGAACAGAGTGCACACTATCTTGTGGCACGCTTGTTAAAAAAATGTCTACCACTGAGTTAGCTTAGGGTTTATACTTACCCAGTAGATTTTTTTTTTTACTTTGATTAGCAGATTCCATGCAACATTGCAAACATTTTCAGTAATGTATATGATAGTAACATAGAAATATATAACCGTCCTCTCCTATCTAAATTATTTGTAAGAAAAAGAGAAGTGATTCTAGACCTAAGTTCATATTTTAGTGGTGAAAAATGAAGTTGAATATTCAGGACTATTAACACTATGAATATAAACATCAGATATTTACTGTTTCCTTCTTTTTATTTATTTGAAAAGGTACGTACCAGGGACAATGGACAGGAGGGATGAGACATGGCTATGGTATGCGGCAAAGTGTTCCTTACGGCATGGCGACGGTGATCCGTTCACCCCTCCGGACATCTCTATCTTCACTCCGTAGCGAGCAGAGCAATGGCACTGTTCTACATGACATTACTTCGGACAGTCCAGCTGGAACAAGAGGAGGGTTTGTGCTAAATTTTCACAGTGATCTTGAAGGTATTGGTAGTAAGAAAAAAGGAGGCTTGTTCAGAAGAGGATCCCTTCTTGGTAGTATAAAACTTAGAAAATCTGAATCAAAATCATCAATTTCTAGCAAACGTAGCTCTGTCAGGAGTGATGCTGCTATGAGCAGGATTAGTTCTAGTGATGCCAATTCTACTATTAGTTTCGGAGATGGCGATTGCGATTATTGCCCAGTAGAAGACCACGTAGATGCCACCACAACAGAAACGTACATGGGAGAATGGAAGAATGACAAGCGTAGTGGTTTTGGTATTAGCGAGCGCTCAAATGGTATGAAATACGAAGGGGAGTGGCTAAACAATAAGAGACATGGATATGGATGTACCATGTTTCCAGATGGCACCAAGGAAGAGGGAAAGTACAAAAACAATGTTTTGGTCCGTGGAATAAGGAAGCAGCTTATACCAATAAGGAACACAAAAACTAAAGAAAAAGTGGAACGAGCACTCGAGGGCGCCCAGCGTGCAGCTGCCATGTCAAGAACTAAAGTGGAAATTGCAAGTTCAAGGTATGTCGTTTCAAAGCAAACTTACTCCTTGCATCGGTGACACAAACTAGAAACGTTTTGTTAGTTATGAATTATTTTGGCAAATGTACAACTGCAAATTCAGATTTCAGTATTTTGAGTGCAATTACACTTGCTTCAGTAGATATGTGACTCCGAAGAGAATTTGGTTCAACAGTTTTGAGGAGCTTGAGGGCCTTGGAATGGGATTGCACTGGCATTATTAACATTCATTGTAATGATTCTTGGGTGAATAGATCTAGTTTATGAATACAGACGTTTATGCCTTTCCCATCCATTGATGTGCTCATCTTGAGTAGTTACATAGATACAGCCTTTGTAACCAGCTTGATTAAAAGGGTGTCTCTGTCAACTTCATTAAATGCCCTAACCACTTGAAAATCCCTGAAGCTTTCCTGTGTTGCATAGTTCATAATCTCTGAAGGAGGCCCCATGATTACAACATAGTAGGGAACTGGTTTAATATTTGGATTAGTCTGTTTTGCACTTTTTGTAATTACATGGGATGTACTTTGCCATAGGTGAGACCAAGCAAATACCTTTTGACATCCATATTAGTTTTCTGCAGGAGTGTCTTACATAATTG
Organism: Elgaria multicarinata webbii; assembly: GCF_023053635.1. NCBI lineage: Eukaryota > Metazoa > Chordata > Lepidosauria > Squamata > Anguidae > Elgaria > Elgaria multicarinata. Next base: position 76,092,856 of record NC_086177.1, on the reverse strand, counting down.
TATATGTGGAGCACTGTATTCATTTTTATTCTTGTGTTTTGCTAGCTACTTTGGAAGTGGTCATGCCAAAGGATGGAATAAAAATATTTGTCTAGTTAAATAAAGAGAATGGGTTGGATCCAGATTCAGGAATATTTATAGCAGAGCCACAGACTCCCATTGGTTTCAACAGGTCTACTCTATGTATAGATAAATCTGGATCAAACCCAGTTTATGACTTTGCTTATAAATTAATATAAGCTTATTTTTTGCAGTTCAAATTAACTTTTTGAGTCCCAATTTATGCCACTCACAAGTTAGATGCAGTTGCCACCTGGTAGACATTCTCTTTCAGATTTTCTGATATGGGCTAACTTTGTCAGAATGTTAACACAATGGGTAGGTAAGCCTTGCAAGCAACAATCTTATAACTTCCAATTATAAGTATCTTCTCAGCTGTGAATTAATTCTTTGGCAAGCTACACAGATCAGTGGGTTTCAGGAAAACCAATTTTTACAGGTAAGGTCAGGATATATTTCTGGGAAATGGTATAAAATTTTAAATTCCATTTCCCAACCCATTTATTTAGAATATTGTATGAAATGGTTGTGGAAGAATATTCTGAAGTATTTGCATTGCAGTCTTGGCAAGAAAATATTCTGTAACATAAATCGGAAGGATATGTTTGTATTACACTATTTAAAAAATGACCTTGTGCAACTGACCTCTGACATTTAGATTAAATCAACTTGCTTGTGGGCATTCTGAAGTGGTACATTCACTGTACATGCAGTAATGATGATTCTTAAACAGTTTGAGCTGGGACGAAGTTTCATATTTAAATGACATGGTAAAAAAACCAATTTTAAACAAATGTATAAGGCAACTGTGTATTATAGAACTCTGCTTTAGAGGTCTGCACCAAGAGAGGAAATGTACATGATTACACAATTTGCCCTCCAAGGAATGTTGGTAGCTTGATTCTGTAAAGAAGTCAGGAAGAACTTGGCAAGCATGATCAGCCAGTGGAGTACTGTATCGATAGCTTAGTCTATAATGTGTTCAAGGAAACATCTTATTAGACAACAGATTAACAGCTCAACCCTCATTTTGGTGTGTGTGTGTTTTCAAATTTTCAATAAAAAGCAATCTTCATAATGTGAGATTTGAAAAAATAAGATAGTACTTTGGATGAACATCTGTTGCATTTTTAAGAATCTTGCATTTTTAAAAGAGAAATTTGTTTTTTGTTAGGGTTTGTGAATGTTAGTTTTATGAGTACTGGTTCATATAGTCATTTATGAACCACTGGTTCATATAGTCCAGCACTATCTGCTGTAACTCGGGGGAGGCCAGCATTCCTGACCATTTGCAGTGCTGACAAGAGGTTCTGAGAGTTGAAATGCAAAACATCTGGAGATCTACCTTCTACCCACCTTTGCTCTAACTCACAAAAGCACTCCAAGGCCTCATTCAGAGATCCTTCCTAGTCCTGCAGCCAGTCATCCTTTTTCCAGAGATGCCAGCGATGAAAATAGGGACTGTCTATATGCAAAGCATGTTCTGCACAACTGAGTGATGGCTTGTACCCAAAAGGGCCTTTCTAAGCAAAAGAAACTACTTATTAAAAGAACAGATATGCAGAAGGGATATTATGCAAGGAACAACCATCCTTGAGCATATTCCATCATTTTGCTGCGTGGAAACTTGTGTAGTTCTAATGGGTTGAAATGATTAAAGATGATGATGGAGAAATAAATCCAAGGGCCAGAGTAGATGTTGCATAGTGGACACATACAACAGGCTCAACTTCTTGGTTGACAGTTTGTGCTGACAGTTTGACCAAAGGAATGACAAGGAAGCTGTTTAACCTTTTCCCAAAGTCCTTTGCAGGAGGAAAGGTATGGGTGGATGAGTAGAAGCCACTTTACCACTTACCTCTTTTCCACCTGTCCCTGGAAAAGCAGCTTTGGCATAGACTTGGATTCTGACTGGGTAAAATGTCAAGTGGGAAAAGTTGAAGCAACCCCTTTCCTCACTCCCCAGCCTCTGATATAAATTGCCATCTCCAGAAGCTTCTTTTTCGTTATCATAATTTTTAACAAGTGGGGAAACTCTTACACACATCCCCCAGGTAATTTTAGTTTTGGCCCTAAGTCTAAGCAAGGTAGGGCAGCAGCTTTCAAACTCTGGTAAAGGTTCTGCCAATACTTGATTCTCTCCCCAAATCAGCAAAAACATTTTGCTTTCCTTTTATCTGCATATGGCTCCCTAATTTTCCCATCTACTTCCTGATTTATTGTTCCCCCACCCACCCCATTCCCTGTTCTTGGGCTCATTTGCAGCAACCGAGAACCTTAGCAAAGTAGAAGCTGCTCATTGTGGCAGCTGTTTGTGCAGCCTCTCACCACGGGAATTTGTGCCTTTACATCACACCATGCCTTTCCCCAGCAATTTTGGGTGGTCAGCTCTTCCTGGGACAGCTGCTTACTACATGGATCAGCCTCCGCATACCTGCTTTTAAAGTGGCCACTGCTCGTCTGTGTTAATAGGCCTAGGTGTACACTGAGGAGCTAACTACATGTTATACACAGATAAATACTGTATTTGCATGTTTTATAGCTGGAGTAGTGTGTGGTGAGAAGATAAGAGTGGGCCTAGAAGCCAAGGCTCTGGTTCAAATAGGTATATATGTGGGCATAAGCTGATATAGCTGTTCTATAAATCGGGAAGCAGGTCTATAAAATTGAAATAATTGGCATAAGCCCAAGTTATGATAATCCTTGTAACTGGCTTCTTAAAGCTGCCAAAGCTTTTAAGAGAGCCGCCAAAAATGAATCATACCCATTCTTGTCCTTTCTAATGAACATCTTTTAGGGAACCCCCAGAAACCTACTTCCTCTCCACACAATGGTAGTACTGAACAAGAGCAAAATACACTATTTATTAATACGCCTGTATGGGATCATTATAGAAGTAAAGGAGAGACAAGGCACCAGAAACACATCCCTAAAAACTAGGAAAAGTCAGAAAAACCTGGCACCCCCATATTTAATTAGCATGCCACTGCCATGGGTTTTCCAACAGTGTAATCAACTATCCAACAATATGGATGCACACAGAAGCAGAGTCATGTCTGCTTCACCATTCATTGTGCTGAGGCACTTCACCCTGCAAAATCCATTTACGATTGAGGCTTTTAAGGCTGTAATCCAGGGCAAATGTATTTGGAAGTATGTCATAAGACCTACTTCTGAATAAAGATACAGAGGATCAGTCTACAAGCATCTTTGCAGGGCATATGCTTCATGCTAATTTATCTATTTGCAAAGTTCCTGGTACATCTGAGTCTAGACTCCCTAATTTTAGGTTTGGAAGTTGTTCACTGTTAATAATCAACAATTACTCCAGGCCTTTTTAAAGTTGGCTAAGGTGCCCATGGCTTATTATTCAAACATGACTTTGGTTTGTAAGCACGTCTGTTAGGGTGTATTCAGTTTTTATTCTGTTGTTGTTGTTGTATTTTTGGTTGTGTTTTAATGTATTTGTTTTTACTATTGTTTTAATCAAGTTTTATTTGTGATTGAGGCTTAACAATACAGTAGCAATATTTACATTACCTTGACATGAAGATGGAGCAGCAGAGTTTTGTACAATCCTTTTATTGATGGCTATTGATTCCTTTTATTGATACCATGTCCAAGGCCCATTTCACATACTACACTTTGAGATGAACACCAAAGTTGTTCTAAGCTTATATCTAATAAAGTAAAATATATTTGAGCTGAACACCTATATCAGATAAACACAGTTATTGGGAAGCTGTGATTGGCTGCAGTTTCCTCTTGAATCTATGCTCAATGGCAAATTTGGGTTTGCCTCTGCCTAGTGAACTGGCACTGAGGCCTTAGCTAGACCAGGCCTATATCCCAGGATCATCCCGGGATCATCCCTCTGCATCCAAATGACACACAGGGGATCCTGGGAGCAGGCAGAAATGACCCCTCCATTTGCCTGGGATAATCCTTAGGTCTAGCTAAGGCCTGAGACTTGACAAAGCAGAAACAGTCTTTGAACTGGCACAAGACTGTGGATGCACAGTTCACTTATTCCTAACTGCTAAAGTTTGGGAATGTTTCTCTGTCATTATTCTTTCCCTGCCTTAGTGAGGATCACACGGCAACTCAAGACTAGAAAATACATCCAGTTTCAACTATGTTACTACATTAAGAGAAAGTCCTTCATCCTTCATTATTATCTATACTACATTTGGTTCCAAAATACCTTCTATGCAGCTTCACTCTACACCCCCTCACACTCATATCAGAGAATGGTATTTCAAAATCCTATTAACCTGAAGTATTTAATTTCATAATGTAGGCATGTTTCAAACTTCCTTGGCCTTTACTGGGTCTAGATGCCCAGTAAAGTTATTTTTACCAGCTTGTGTAATACACATATCATTGTAATACTTATTTGAGAACATGTAATGAAGGAGGTAGAGCTGAAAGTATGCACATGTGCCACCCCTTGCATCTGATTTGCCAGGGGGGCATTGTGTTGGGGGGAGGAAGAACAGGACACTTGGCTTGCCCCCATTGGTGGACGCAAGGTGGTGCTACTGGCTGTGGGAGGGGTCCACAAGATCACATTAGTCGTTGGGGCCCTTATTATAGCCTCTTATGGTACATAAAGTCTGCAAAGGTTTAATTTAAAGAAATAGTATTGTGGACCTTTTCAGTAGCTATGGATATGTGTTACAGCTTTACAGAGATCTGTAAAGCTGTAACACATCTATAGACTATGGGAAAGTACCACAATACTATTTCTTCAAATTAAACCTTTGCAGACTTTATGTACCGTCTTCCTATTTTTGGGCCAACAGAAACACAGATTTTAATTTATCGATTCATATAACTAGAAGGGAAAGGAGGGTACCGATTTTCAACTTCAAAAACTGACCCTGTCCAGACAACATGCTGAACCATGGTGGTTAACCATTTTGAGCTAAATGTTATGGCCTAGCTTCCAACTCTGATATTCTATAATTCTATGATTCCATGTCATGTGAACCATGACAGAATGTTATGTGAAGCATTCCTAACCATAGTGGCTACACAACCATGGTTTAAACATGCTCACTAAGAATTTACTGCAAAAGGATCTAACCATGGTTTAGCATGTTGCATAACAGGCCCAATAATCTGAATACATTCACTGGTAGTATTGCTGTGGCTTAGACGTAGGCTTCAGATAAAAATACAACTAAGTTCACACTTGTGTATATGGATACTTAAGTCAGTATGAGCATCTCTCACTACCCTAAAGTGACTAGTTTCTGGGGTAAGGAAGGAAGGGTCACTTCCAGTAGCAGATGCCACATAGCTATAATTAACCAGGCTTTCTTTCTGTCTTCACCTGCAATACCTTCTGATAGGAAATTTAAACACATAGTCCTTGGTGTGGTGGCAGAGAAACAGAAAAGTGTAGCAAGCCGTAATTATTTAAAGATTTTACCTTTCAACAAAAAATTGCCAAGGCAGCTAACAATGGGTTTTAAAACAGTAACAATAAAAACAGCATCATAACTCTCAAAAGCCATTTAAAACCACTAAAAGCCAAACAAAAAAAAAAAACAAAGGCCTGAGAAAACAGAATTATTTGACCAGGCATCTAAAAGTCAATAGATTTGGTGCCAAGTAATCAGATTGGGGTGGGTGGGAGTTAAGGCACCACTACCAGGAGGGAACTACGTATCTCTAGTAGCCAACCTCACTTCACAAGGTGAAAGTGTCAGGCAGGTTCACCTTGCTGTAGGCCGTCCTTCAAATATTCAGTTCCTAGAGTTGAGGGGGTGGGTGACAGCATGCAGGAAGTGTTCATCCTTCCTTCAGTTGTGGGAATTAGGATTTTTTTTAAAAAAAAAAACTTAAATGGGTATTAATGGATTTTTTTCTCCTTTTCTGAAGCTTAAGTGCTTCATGGAACTGAGGAGATGAGGCCTCAGCCCATATCAGAAGACCCTGTGGGCCATATCTGATCCCATGCCACCAATTCCCCACTCACATATGAGAGCATTTAGGACTTTAAGGATGTGATTCCTTAAAGATTGTGCCCTCGATGATTGTAATTCTGACCACTCCAGTCTCCTACCCTCGCCACCCACAGGATGGGGAGGGGGTGTCAGATCTAGGGCCCATAAGATTGCTCCCTGAACGTTAGAATAAATACTTTGATTTGTGCACGGAAACAAACTCATAATCGATGAAGACCTTAAGCACTGACAAGGTACCATTTTTCAAGAAAGGTTGCAGCTAGGAGACATGCAAAGCTGGTTAAAAGCATTTCATGCTACAGCAAATACTTGAACATTTATCTGCAAAGCTGAATCTAATAGTATCCTCAAGATGTGGACTTGGTCCATTAGAGCAGTGTAATTTCATCTGTGACAACCTGAACCTCCATTTCCTGGTCAACTATTGCCAACCAACTATACCTTGGTGTTGTCTGGATTGAGCTTCAGCTTATTTGTCTTCCTACAGAGCATTACTGATTCCAGGCACCTGTGTGGAACATCCACAGCATCACCTGAATTTGGTGTAAAGTAGAAATGGAGCTGGGTATCATCAGCATACAGATGAAACTTCACTCCCAAGTCCCCAAACAACCTTTTACAGTGGTTTCATGTAGCTGTTAAACAGCATCAGAGCCCAAATGAAAACTTGTAGAATCCCATAGCATAAATACTGTAGGGCAGAGCAACCATCACCCATCACCATCAGTTAGAAACAGTCATGTAGGAACAAAACCACTGAAATGCATCACCTCCAGTTACTTACTCAAAATGTAGCATGCTGCAATTACAGTTGCATCCGAAGTTGCCTGTTCAGTTTCATTGGGCAATAGACATACAGGCACCTGCACAGGAGTTATTTGTTTGTAAAGGTCTTGTGGAAGAGACTAGATACCCTTTGCTACTGTTATGCATCTCAGCACACCTGATTTCTAAGCTACTTTCAGATTGCACCATGCTATGATCATAGTAGTTGTCTGTCATGTATATTTTTGAGCTAGATCAGAGGTTTCAACTGTGATGCAGATGACTCTTAAGAAATTCATCCATTCCTTAATTTTAGCATCACTTCGTTAAATTTCAAGAGTTAACAGGATTTAGAATAATGTTGCTTGTTAAGCAGTTTCAATATAATTTTCTGCTTTGTTGTTTTTTGTTTGATGACCTAGATTTCTCAAAGGCATTCTACTTCAGATTCTGCCCCCAATGAACATTAGCAACTAACCCTGCCAAACGGTGTGGAATTATGTGCAGGGCAGACAACTTTCCACTCTGGATTAAGCTGACGCTACCAGTCTCACTTTACGCAAGACACTAAACTGGGCACTTGCAAGACTAGTGCCTTGCACATCTTTAAAATGCTTTACTTATTATAGATGCAATATGAACATTGTGTTTAGGAATAGGATTCAGCTGATGCTAATGGTATTAATATAAGTTGCCTGCTTTTGTGCTAACTTGATGGCACTTTTGAACACAAAGAATGTAGAATACAATAATTTGTAAGGGTATATGCTTTGATTGGTAGCCCAAGAATAAGTACAATCTCTGGGATTTGCAGTTCTTGAATGACCTGTGACCAAGTAGCCACATAGTTTAATTACCCGCCTCCTCTGGAAGTCATGAATATGATTAAACAAACGTGTCTGAAATTCTGGTTACACAATAACAGTTGAATGGCAGAATAAAAAATATTGATCACTTTGTGTACAGTCATGTTTAATTTAATATTATTTTTACTCCAAAAATAAAGGATCCGTTCTCACTAATAATAACATCTTTAATATTCTGATTTATGCAAATTCAATTGGTCATTAGCCCAGAAATGTGACATGTGTAATTTAAGTTGAAGGTGAATTCAGTATTCTTCACAATATGTTACTTCAATAGAAACATAAACATATTTCTTGTTTATCCAGAATTTCTAAATATGTTACTGAAATTTAAGAAGAGTTAATTACGCCGAACTAATGATCAGTTATAAGTTCTAACTATATTGTTTTTATTTTATGTATTTGCCGCTTTTCAGTTGTTTTCAAACTGGCTTAGTAAAGATGAATAATAATAAAATACGTAGTTAACTATTTGTACTGGCCTGGTTCCTCTGATATCGGTGAAAATAGCTGATTAATCTTCACTCTGGAAATGTGTATAGGAATCTTGACAACAGAAGGTGCTGTTACGGTATAGTACTAACAGTAGTGGTGAACTCACACTTTTGACTGAGAGATTAGCTATGCCAGTATTTACTGTAAGTACTTGCTTTTCTCTCTTCCACTTGCCATCCAAAACCAAATCACTGTAGTACAGGACCAGAGACAGTTGTGCCCTCAAGTATATTTGTGCAGTTTCCATTGATTTTTGTGGAAGTCGATAATGCATGTGTGAGGACAGATTGGATTGATTTGAACTGGAACAGCAGAACCTGCTAAAACATGAAACATTTTCACACCATGGGAATCTAAGAATTTACTGGTTTCAGATGACAGGTACATTTTCGTAAAGACATCTGAATGCTTGTGATAGGTCTTGTGGTTGCACTACTCAAGGCCATTTTATCATTTCTCTTTATAGGCTGTTGAATTCCAGCCCTCATTTGCCAAACACTTTCATTCATTCAGAACCCCATTAAAGTCAATGGGATATGAGCAAGCTCAAAGCACAGCATATTGATCAGTCTCTTTTCCTGGTATGTATGTGTTTTTCTCAATAACAGAACTCAAACAAATTGACAAAGGGATATCTCTGTCTTAAGTTGAGTGTTCATGGTGACATTATTACTGTTTGTACAATGTTTGCCCAGAGACCGCTACTATTGTGAAATGTTCCTAGGCTATATTGGTTCACCCATTTATACAGGGTATTTCTGAGGACAAAGGTATTGTTTTCTTTTATTGATGTTATAAATAACATCATTGCCTGGAGTCAAGAAAAGTGCAATGATGTCCTGGAAACTGGGACAACACTAGAGTAGGAAGGAGGCACATCAAAGGCTGCTCCCACATGATCTGCAGTTATGACATTAGCAAAACAGCACAGGACGAACATGCGCTGTAGCATCTGCCATGTCACAAATGAAATGTTAAAAGGGTTAGACTAAAAAAATTGCCTGAGTGATGTTGGACAACCATTCACGCCTTGAGATGTGTCTCACATTCATGAAGAGCACTGTTTCCCTTTGGCAAAGCAATCAAATATTGGTATAATTGTTTCCACTAATTGCAAACTCACAATTGTTTGCTATTTAAGGGATCCTGACAGGACTGTAGCCAACATGGAAGCCACTGAAAAACAAGGAGACATTGGCCTTAGCTAGACCTACCTTTTGTTCTGAGGGAGAGGAGAGGAGAGGAGACCTTGCATTGGGATTAATGTGAGATCTTGCCCCCGTTTACACGTAAGGCACAACGACCTCAGGAAGAGAAGCGTTGCGCCCGCCATTTTTTTAATTTTTAAAGCTCATGTGCTGAAGGTAGGTGCTTTTTAATATTTCATTTCATTTCCCCACCCCACCCCCACTCTGACCCAGATGGGCGCAGTGCTCCTGAGGAGTGCTGGGCCCCATGTGCGGCTCCAGGCTCCGCACAAGTAATTGTGCGGAGCAGGATCAAGCTGCGGAAACGGACCACACGTTCCACAGTCTAGGGCTCAGCTTGGGACCATGGAAAAACCGGGCCCAAAGGGGAGGGCTATATCCTGGGGCAAGGGTGGGATGATCCCTCCCTGATCCTGGGATCCCCTGTGCGTCATGTGGACGCACAGGGACGATCCCGGGGTTCGCCCCGGAATATAGCCTGGTCTAGCTAAGGCCATTGACATACTTGGGAGAATCCCAAAGTTTGCAGAAGTATACAAAATTCTTAGGAAGGGAGAATCTAAAGGGGGGAAACTCTAATAAGAAATTAGCATTCCCATTGGCCACAGAATGCTGAGGATTTGTTTTGGTGAAGCAAGGAGGCAGGGCAAATGGAATGGATATCCTGGCTGGTTCCCTGACAGGCAACAAATCAATTGGTGAGGAAGTGGGGGTGCTTTTTATCTGATTCCGATCTAGGAAACCTCCATGCTTCATAACCTTGAGGCTTGATTATTCTAATGCAGGTTCTACTTTTATGTCTGTCTGGTATATCTGATGATATCAGCTGGTACAGAAAGTAGTAGTCTGCCTCTCAGTAGGTGAATTGGAAAAGCATGTTACTCCAGAGCTCCAGTGAGTGCACTGGTTTCATATTAATTTCCAGGCATAGTGTAATGTGTGCATTTAAAATTATCAAGTCCTAACCAACCCATTGCTCATAATAAACTTCTCCTGTTAACCTACAGAGCTTTTCACTGTCTAGCTCCTTCCTATCTTTCCTCTCTCATCTCACACTATCGCCCCGCTCATGCTCTTCGCTCCTCTAATGCCATGTTTCTCACCTGCCCAAGGGTCTCTACTTCCCTTGCTCGGCTTCGTCCATTTTCTTCTGCTGCCCCTTACGCCTGGAAAGCTCTTCCAGAACATTTGAGAACTACAAGTTCAATCGCAGCTTTTAAAGCTCAGCTAAAAACTTTTCTTTTTCCTAAAGCTTTTAAAACTTGATTTTGTTCTGACTTTTATACTGTTAGTTTTACTCTACCCTGTGCCTGTTTGGTGCACTCTCTTTCCCTTCCTATTGTTTTATTATGATTTTATTAGAATGTAAGCCTATGCGGCAGGGTTTTGCTATTTTATTGTTTTATTCTGTACAGCACCATGTACATTGATGGTGCTATATAAACAAATAAATAAATAAATAATGTTTGGCAAGGTTGGGCACTTGCTGTAACCCAGGCTATTTTTAATTTATTTAAATTTTAAAAAATTAATTTAATTTACTTTAAAAAAAAATGTAAAAAAACTTTTGAGCAAATGTCTAGGATGTTTAAAGCACCCCTCCAAGCCTGAGAGCACTGCCAACCCAATGCCAGGCCCACTGAGCCAGCTGTGCTGAATGGCGCATGGTTTACATGCACTACTATCAAAGGAGTATGCAGTTGGTGGAGAGGGAAGAGCAATTTTATTAGATAGTACCGAAATGTGATGATAAAAATCTTTTATAATTCTTTTATAATTGCTTAAATGTTCTTGAAGACTACTTAGAAAAGAGTCATCAAAAATTGTGATTGCAAGCATGTTTGTTTAGCTCACAGGTAGCCAACTTGCAAAATGAGTACCATAAACAGCAGAGGAAAGGGGACATTTTTGCCCTACCTAAAAGGGTCATAACAGTTTCAGAAAGACAAGCACATATTTATCTTGTAAACTCGCCCTTAAGAACTGCTACCTCAGCCTTATCAATTCATGCAGCTGCTTCTGGGCATGGAGCAATGTGAGTCAATGCAGTTACAGAGGCATCCTATGTGAAATAGCTTATTATGTACTTACACTGTATAAGACATATACATATGTGCATTATTTTCCACTTTTACTGTGCTGGTAGTTGATTTGATTTAATGGAATTATTCCACATTCCACTGTAGATTAAATGGAAACAGCAATGGATTTGGCTTGTTTGACAGATCAATTAAGAGCACCTCCTTGCTTATCACAAAGAAGTTAACTGTGGGTTAATGTGTAACAGAACCAAAGCAATTAACAGTGAATGGTATTTAGTAAGTACTGATAATTCTGGCTCCTGCAGCCCAAAATTCAAAGTAAGGAGTATCAGATCCATCTTTAACGTCTCTGATAATCAAGAACATCTTGATTATTTATATTTATTTATTACATTAATAAACTGTCCCATAGCTGAAGCTCTCTGGGCGGTTTACAAAGGTTAAAAACAGTAAACATTAAAACATATACAAATTTAAAACCATCAAAAGCACAAAAACAACAATATCCATTTAAAAGAACAACTGTAATCCTTTAGGTTGGGAAGATCTTGTATTCTTCTCCCCCTGTGTTATGATTTTGCTGTTTTGTATTGTTGTTTAAATTGTTTTATTTATTTTAGTGCCATTTTTTGTTGTATCAATATGCTGTTCACTGCTCTGGAGGTATAATTTTAAGAAGACAAAACATAAACAGTTCCACAAGAACATTGCATTCAAAACTTGCTGTCAAATGTAAAGCCTTTCAGACACAGAATCATTGTTTGGCCATTCTGCAATCAACATATCTCTCTGGTATTTCTTCTCGTCCAACACCCCCACCCCCTGCAAATTGGTAAATTTACTGCCAGTGGAGCGAGAAAATGAATGCCAAACAAAGCTCTTTCTGTGTGTGAAAAATAAACACCGCATAGGCCACATCCTTCTGTGAATATATTAATGCCATTAGTGCCAAAGGGGGCTTAGAAATAAATAGAGCTGGATGGTTGTTTTAATGGAGAGTTTAATTGCGAGAGTTTCTTCAGGTTTCTCTGCAAACTGTTTTTGAAGATCTGCAAATAAGGTCATGACTGCAAGAATGGGCTCTATGCGAGTTTGCAACATGATTAAGTAAATATTTGTATACATTCAATATTTTCATTCTAAACACCTTTACCTTTTTAAATCTACACAATCAATGTGAAACTTCCTTCCAGTTAATTTCTTTCCTACCCCAGCCACAGAAGAAGACAAAAATGTTCCAACTACCATAAACCAAATGCTAGAGAGGAGGTATAAAGACAGACAAACAGACAGAAAGAAATGGAGGAAGGGATGGAGATAGGGGGAGAGTCATGGGTGATAGGGTATTTAAGAGGGTTTAAATGGATTGATTTCATGGTTACATGTGGAAAATATTTCGTATAGAAATTAAGTTCAGGAACAAAGACCGTGGAGGTCATCTACACCAAGCAGATATTGCACTATGAAAGTGGTATGAAAGCAGTATATAAAAGGCAGGAGCCACACTACTGCTTTATAGTGGTACTGAAGTGCACTGACGACTGTTGGGATCCATGACCCATACCACATATGCTACTTTCACAGTATTATATCCTGCTTGGTGTTGTCAGTGCACTTCATTACCACTATAAAGCAGTGGTATAGATCCTGCGGTGCACTTCAATATCACTATAAAGCAGTAGTGTGGCTCCTGCCTTTTTTATACCACTTTCATACTGCTTTCATAGTGGAATATCCTGCTTGGTGTAGATGAGCCCCATATTTCTTCAGCAGTTTCTGTCGTCTATTTCAAGTTGTTGTGTGGGGTTTCACTTTAATAAACAAATCCAGTAGATCTTCAATCCATCGTTCTAACTTTGGGAGTCTTTCCTTCCTTCCAGTGCTGAAATATCATATGGTTAGCTACAAGCTAAAGTTTACAGGGAGCGCAAAGAACAAAAGGCGCAACATTTCATTTAAAAGGGAAAAAACTATTCAAAGGCAAAATTAAGATGGGAGAAATTAATTAACACTGTACAGGATCCTTTCTTACAGAATCCAGTAACATATAATAAAAACCCAAATAGGTCTAACTTGATAAAATATATTTTATAAACGAATGTTTTAACAAAAAAGTCTTCGTTGGTGGTCTAATGATGCAGACATTGTGTTGAAATGTGTTTGGCTATTATATGTTACTAGATTTGGTAATAAAATATTACTTGCAGAAAAAGGCCCATACTTCTCTCTGTGCACATTATCGCTTTCTGGTGGGTCAGCAGAGAAGTCTGTCTAAATAAGGAAATGAATGAAATTGGCTTATCAGCATTTGACAAGAATATAGCCCACGAGTAGCTGATATAGTAGCTCATCGTTTAACTGCTATCACCAGCGCTGTCTTCCTTATATCCTATGTATTTTATCACCTACTTTGTTGCTAAATGAATGTAAAACTTTTATCTTCTGTATTTAAAAAGAGTAAGGTATTATTTGACTTCATATGCTAGCTTTAACTTCTTAAAAGAATCACCTATTTAAAAAAACATAATGGTTTGTTTTTTTAATTGCCATTTAAAATGTGTATTTTCTAACAAAGGAATATACATGTTCCAAGTCAATGGTGGGCATCTCAGGCTTTCTTTATAAGTGTTTTATGCTGAGAATGTTACAGAGGAACTTAATGGTTACATATTTCGACAGTACAACTGCCAGTACTAGCTAAATTGGAAGACACTATGTTCTAATATCCATAATACACACCACTGTAATACAAAGCAACTCTGTGATGTTCGCAATCTGATGCTCTTACTGCATTCCTGGGAATCTGGTTCTGCAGCCAGCTACTTCCACTAAAATGAATGACAAGAGTTTCTGTAAGAACATCTTTGTTCACATAGTTAAGGACATTTTTGTTTCAGCTTTTCGTTTAATGTTAGCGTTTGTTACACAATCCCATCTGATTGAGTGAATGTTCTCTTCTAATGTAAGGATTAGAACAACGTGGTTAAATAACCTCTCCCATATTCAGCAAAGCAAGCCGTTTTAGTGGTTAATAATTTATTTATCTTAAAATTATAATTAAATGTATAGGCTGCATTTTGGTCATAGGTTCTCAAGATAATCATTAAAAACATAAGATAATGTTATAAATCTATTTAAGGGCTTGAGCCAGTTAGAAGCAACAACAAAAAATCCAACCACAAACAAAATTTCAGGAAAAACTGCAAGAGGACCAGCTGTATAGACAAAAAAGATCTTTAATTCCCAGTACATTTTGAACACTTGTCTTTTTCATAGTAGAAATTGTTTTACAAATAATAAGGCAATTGGGTCTGTTCACCCATTCAATAAGAGCATTCCTCTTAGTATATAGATATATTTCTAAGACTTTTAAAAAGTTATTTGAGAGGCCACCTCATCCCTTACGCTCCTGCCCTCTGGGTATTACTTTAATATCTGCTCTTGAGTGTATGTAGTCAACTTGCAACACAGAGATATCTTATAATGGTTACCTTACATTTATCTGATATGGTAAGCAACCTTTGAAAATTTCTGAAGAGAGGAGCAGCTTATAAATATCTATTTGCTTCCCAAGAGAGAGAGCCAGCACACTAACTGGTTCTGCATGCTCCCTAGATTCCTCTGGCAGCCACTCCCCAAAGGGCGTTTAGCGTAGTTGCTCCTACCCCCTAGAATTAAGATATGTGCTACTGATTGTGAGCTTCAGGCGCATGCTAAAAACATTTGTTTTTCACTCACACCTTTTTCAGTTTAATTTTTATCGATCAAGTACTATCTACTGTTTATCTGCCATGCTACTGGTTACTCGTTTAGATATGTATATGTTGAAATGGATATTTTACTATCCTTACATTGCATTTTATTGTGTTTGTGATTATGTTTTTGTATTGCACGTTGCTTTGGTAAATTATTTTGTTAAGCAGTAAAAGAAGACTCCTAAGAGTGATATAACTGTTCAAATAGATCACAGATCTAGTCACTAAATGTAATGCACTGGGCAGGTCAAAGCAACATGGTCACAATGCCTGCATAAGGAAGGATCCTGGTAGGGCACAAAGAGAGACCGGTTCCTGCCCCATGTTAGCACGTGGTCCTTTGACTAAGGCCTTAGCTAGACCTACCTCATAGTCCACGAAGGAGGAGGGAAAATCTTGCGTTGTGATTAACGCAAGATCCCTCCTCTGTTTCCACGTGAGGTGTGACAACCTCAGGAGGAGAGGCTTCATGTCCGCCATTTTTTTTTAAAGAGGAAGGAGCACATGAACGCTCGTGCGCTAAAGGTAAGGTTTTTTTTAAAATTTTAATTACTTTTCCCACTCCTCCACCCTACCCCCAATGGGTGCAGCTCCCAGCTCCGCACGAGGAATCGCGTGGAGCCGGGTCAAACCACAGCAACGGGCCACATGTTCCGCGGTCTTGGGCTCAGCCCAGGACCGCAGAAAAAGCAGGCCCAAAGGGGAGGGCGAGATCCTAGGGCAAAGGAGAGATGATCCCTCCCTGATCCCGGGATCCCCTGTGCATCATGTGGATGCACAGGGACGATCCCAGGATTTGACCCAGGATTTCGCCCAGTCTAGCTAAGGCCTTAGTCTACTGTTATGGGGAATGGGAGGCTGGTGCATTTCTTCTAGCCTGTCCCCCACCCTGAGCTTGTGTTCCTTGTCTGAAATAAGTGGGTGAGCTAGACTGGGGATATGGGAGACATGTTTAGATCTTATATTTCCCATAATGAGCTTATGTAGAGAAGGACCTGTGAGAATTATCAATAATACACAGATAGCTTCATGAGATTGCAGAAGGGATTATTACTTTTTTCTTTTATATTGTTTCCTACCCTGAAGCTTAAAGGAAGTGTGGGATAAAAAGTTGTAATAATTAATGTTGAAATCAGTGTCAATTAAAACATGAAAAAGAAATCATGTGTCTCAGTAGTTGTAGTGTTTCTGATTTTCAGCTTTAACCTTGTATTGTTACTCTCCTCAGATTAATGGCAAATCCCACTGGGTTCTTCTGGTGTTGGGTTTCTTTTCTTTTCTTTTGTGCTGTGTCTCTCCCTGGAGAATATTCATTTACTTAAAGGTTCTTATCTGTGCTGTGGAGTGCTTTAATTTGAAACTTCCTGGTATGTTTACAACACATATTTGAGGTTTTTATTTTTGTTTTAAGCTTGGTTTTTAAAATTTTGTTTAATTTTGATTATGTATCAGTAACTGCCTTGGCCATCTTTTCAACATAAAAGTAGAATATAAACATTTCAACAAAATAACCTGCAATAATCATTTTGCAAGGCAGTTCACTACCTTTATTTTCACTATCACAACAAACTTGGGTTGGTCACCTTTCTCACTGAAGCCAAAATAGTAGCTAGGGAAGGTCCATAATGCATATTTATCCAGTGTGTAGAACTTGGTTCTGGACACAGGACTGTCTAGTTAGGCCTCTAAATTTTTCAGATGATAAAGCCTTGGGATAGAGCTATTGCTCTATTAAGATAAGTGTAAGACATAAGATTGGGTTTTTAAAAGCACTAAAGTACCAGTTTTAGAACAACTTGTTTTCTGATCTTCTGTACTACAGAATCTTGCAAGTTTATAAAGGGTTCCTTTATTCAAAATATGCACCAGTTACCAGAGCCGCACACTGCAATAAGAGAATTGGTCCCTCTGGGTATTACTGTAATATCTGCTCTTGAGTGTATGTAGTCAACTTGCAACACAGAGATATCTCATAATGGTTACCTTATATTTATCTGATATGGTAAGCAACCTTTGAAAAATTCTGAAGAGAGGAGCAGCTTATAAATATCTATTTGCTTCCCAAGAGAGAGAGCCAGCACACTAACTGTGTGCTGAAATGTAAAAGCTGCTTTAAAATTCATTTAACATATGTATTGCTTATCATAACTTTCACTCATTCATGTCCACAGCAATGTTATCCAATTTTCATTTGTATCCTCAAATAAAGCATATTGGTAGGAGCAAGGCAATTCGCTCACATAACACCTATACTGTGCCAGCCGCGCCAGCTCCACTGGTTACCAATGTGTTTCCGAGCCCAATTCAAAGTGCTTGTTTTGACCTTTAAAGCTCCAAACGGTTTGGGACCAAATTACTTGAAGAACCACCTTCATCCATATCAGCCTGTCCACACTTTAAGATCAGAAAGAGAGGCCCTTCTCATATGCCCACCTGTGAGAGCAATTAGGTGGGTGATCACATGGGAGATGGCCTTCTCAGTAGTGGCCCTCACACCTGTAGAACAAATTCCCATCGGAGGTCCTCCATGCACCATCCTTGCAGGCTTTTAAGAAGGTCTTGAAAACATTTTATTTTACTGTGGCCTTCCCATGATGAGTTCTGTGATTGCTGCAATTTTTGTTCTTGCTGGTTTATTGTTGGTTTTATTGATTTATTGCTATTATATTCGTGTTTTTAATATTTTAGATTGTGTTTTTAATATTTAATATTAGATTGTGTTTTTAATATTTTAACAATTTTAATGTATTTTATTGTTGCAAGCCACCTTGTGAGGACTTCTGCCCTGAAAGGCGGCTAAGAAATGTTTTCAGTATTAAGGGTTGTTGTTTTGAAACCTGAAAAATAAATGTAAAGATGTACTTTTTGTGAACCGCCCAGAGAGCTTCAGCTATTGAGCAGTATAAAAGTGAAATAAATACATAATATCCCTATTTGATTAGCTGTGTCTAGGCTAAAGAATACTTTGATGAATCTTACAACCTCTGAGTTTGATTGAGGTAACTCATTGTGCAAAGACACAATGATGCTATTGCATTGTTTGAGTCTCAAGTGTGAGCATTAAGCTTATTGTAAACTCAAAGAGGTGTGAATGAATGAGCTAACAGTGTGATATGTGGAAGGTGAGATGGGAAGACACTTTTTCTACTCCAGGGTTTCAAATATAAATTCATGGTGCTTATTTGAAGCCATATGTGTCTTTATATTATTATTAAGTATTCGGGTGAACACCATGAAAAGTTAGATATCTACCTAGGGCAACATTTTGCTTAGTTCATTTCATGTGGTGTAAGAGAGACGGGAGACATTTTTCTTCTCAATACTTCATTGACCAGGTTTGAAGCATTGATAGGTGGAGCCTATCAGGTTTTTATATCAATGTTTATTAGTGACATGTCAGAAGGAAGCGATGGGGGGGGGGAACACCGTATAAAACTATAAAGAGAATAAGAGGAATAGTATACAGCCACTGTCTAAGGAAGGAATTAACATTGACTGAATTATGGATATGAAGAATCAATAATAGATATGAAAATCCATATTCTGCTTCATCACTTCCTGAAAGATACATTAAAGGCACAATCCTATGCATCTTTAGGCAGAAAAAAGTCATACAAATCCCAGTATCCTAGAATTTGTAGGATGTTTTTCTGTCTAAATTTGTATAGGATTGCATCCTTACTGTCAATCTTCATATCATTGACCTATATATTTCTATTTTGTCATACATATAAAGTAACTTGGAACTGAATTAAAAGGATCGTTCCAGCTGAGCAGCAATTTCACTCTCTACTGCTTCATCTGCAGTATTCATTACATTATCCCACTCTAAGCGCTGTGAATACCTGTGGATAATTTACTCTTGGTGCATCTTTATCTGTGAAATGCAGTGTAGAGAACCCTATGATTTACCTCTGAAACTTGGCATGTGACCAGCACACAATAAGTCAGCATGAATGCAAGTCAAGTTCTAGCATGACACTAAGCTAGAATTAATATAGCCCAAATGTCACAGCTGTGTTTTAAAGGAATTTAAGCTTATTCTGTAATAAAAACGAGGATCTTCACTATCCAGGAGAATCATCAGATGAAAAGCCATATATTTAGCTAGGTAATAAATGGAAGGGTTGCTCCAAAATCAGTCTGACTGAGTGAGAGCTGAGAGTATAAATACCATTGTGGAAGGTTCTAGGCACCTTTATTACAGCGCATGTTTAAATTACATTAGCTGGTGCTCATCTGTGACATTTAGGCTGTATTAATTTAATGCCATGCTAGAGCCCGCATTCATTCTTCCTATGTTGTGAATTTAGTTGGCCTTCTGCATGGTATGCCTTTTTTGAATGGTGTACTGCTTTTAATGATGCACTGGTTTTAAACGTTTGAATTAGTTTTATGTATTTTATGGTGTTTTTATTTGTGTTGTACCCCGCCTCAATCCAGAGGGAGAGGTGGGTAACAAATAAATATTATTTATTTTATTTATTTATTTATTTATTTATTACATTTTTATACCGCCCAATAGCTGAAGCTCTCTGGGCGGTTCACAAATATTATTATTATTATCATCATCATCATCATCATCCACAAAATAGGGCTGCAAGGATAGTACAAGTATGCTCCACATTCTTTGTACTCAGTGCCTTCACCATGCACATCTAATTAGAATAGAGGCATTCAAGAGGCAGCTGGACAACCATCTATCGGGGATGCTTTAAGGTAGATTCCTGCACTGAGCAGGGAGGGGTTGGACTCGATGGTCTTATAGTCCCCTTCCAACTCTACTGTTCTATGATTCTATGAACCCATTCTTCCAAATAAGTATAGCTTTAGATCTTGAATATGTTGCCTTGAGAGAGTTGCCTTTTTTCTACAAAACTTCAAACACTTTCCCATTCCCATCGAACAAAGGGTAATTCTAAAGCTGTTTGGTTGTTTTAATGGATTGGTTCTGAATGAGTTTAATTTTACAAAAGTTCAAACTTTGCCATCAAACAAAAGGGTAATTCTAAAGCTGCCGAACATGATCTTTTTGCATGCTGAGATGTGCCGGCTCTTGGGAACATGGCTGGCCTGGCTTTCTGATCAAGGGCTGACTTGAAATTTGGTAATGTGGTAAAGCAACCAACTGAGCGTTGAGCCATATGTAGGAGGCTGCTTTATAGCTGGTCAGACTATTTGTTCATCCAGTTCAGTGTCAACTATTCTGACAGAGGTTCTCAGGCAGAGGACTTTCCCACTAAACAGCCTTAATGTGAGGAGTGAATTTAGTGGTTTTCCAACCGTCATAAAACTCGTTACTGCCTTCATAAATATTTAAAAGTTGAAGATGAAATAAGAGTATTTATACATGTAGTTCTGAAATAATTTGGTCTGTATTTTTTGAATTTTTTATGAGGTTAATGAGGGTTTTAAACACAAACTTAAATTAGTTTCCTTATTGCAGCATGCTTTCTTTTTAATATACAGCTGCTTTAAAATTAAATATATCCAAATGCTACTTTGTAAGCTGTTCTGCAATTACACCATGATTATCAAGCTGCTTGGTAATTAAAGCAATTTCAAATATGCCTTGCTGTGTAGTGTCTTGTATAATTATGTTGTTCATCCAGCTAGAATGCATACCTAAAGTGTGTGTGTGTGTGCATGCGTTCGTACAGAAACCTTTTTAAACTATAATGGTGTATTCACATTTTTTCTGCAGGCTTTATCATACTAGCACTGCATATATGCAGTAATAGGCAGTTGTAGAAAAAAAATGCCAGTACACGCTGACCCTTTATTCATCCCTTCACAGTGCAAGCAATCAAATCAGGAAGTCTTCAATTAACTGTCTTTTCCCACTTTACTGAAACCAAAAAACTATAGATTTGTAAGAAGCCAGGATATTAAACTGGGGCTGTTTTAACATCCTGGCTTCTTCTGAAGGCTTCCTGGTTGGTTGGTCGGTTGGCTGGCTGGCTGGCTGGCTGGCTGGCTTGCATTGTGAAGGGACTGTGTGTGTAAGCCAATATATGGTCCTCCAAGTGTTCCAAAGAAAGCAGATGGATTGCTACATACTCCCTGATGTCCACTCCTATAGGCCTCCACAAAAGCCTCAGGCAAAATTTTAAATTGCCTTGAGAGAGCTGCCACTTTTCTACAAAAGTTCAGACACTTTTCCATTGCCATTGAACAAATGGTAATTCTAAAGCTGTTTGGTTGTTGTAATTGATTGGTTATGGATTAGTTTGATTTTTTGATTAGTATATATATTGACTTTTGTTTATATTGCTGAGTTTTGTATGTTTCGGTTAATTGGAATGCACTCTATAGAGCACAATATAAAACTGTATTATATTATTATTATTATTATTATTATTATTATTATTATTATTATATTTGCAAGCACTGATGCATTACTACCTGGGAACAGATTATTTCCTACTCAACTCCAACCTAAAGAAGGAACCTTCCTTTTACCATTACCAGTCCATGACAGTAATTCCCTAGGTCTTTATGTAAGTCCATTACCCCCATACAGCTTGTGCGGGAGAATCAGGACCTCCATAGGACCTCCTATGCCTTTGGAGGTCCTCCCACCTCATCTACTCAGAGTTCTACAGCTTTGAGTGGTGATGACGTGGGGTGGTCTCCCCACACTCTCGAAGTGTCATATAAGAGAGAGGCTGGATTTACCCGACTCTTGGCTTACGAGAGTGGCTTCCCCATAATGCCAGGCAAGGTGCCTGAGGTAAGGACATATAGATTCCCGCACTTTTCACATGCAGCTCCAGGAGGGGTTGAATATCCCTTATTGTAATAAAGAGGCCCTAATTTATCCCAAACTCTGGTGTCTGTGTCTTTATTCTCCACTCACAAAGCACTTCTATGAGGACCACTGTCACAGGTACCAGCCCAATCAGTGAGGGCAGTTCCTGAGATGACTAGGAAATGTGGTGGTGACAACTACTAGGTCCCAATCTGGCTTGGCTTTTATGGTGCCATTGCCCTGCCTCATTCATGAAATTTTGCAATGGGCCCAAACATTGGTGTCATCTTCTGCTCGTAAATGACCGATGTTTTCCCACTGCTGGGTCCCCATTTTTACTTTTATTTCTACTTGATACTACTACTGCAGGGTGGATTTGATTTAAATCAATTTGACTTAAATAATGGTTTAAATCACGATTTAAATCACTACTCAGAAAGATGCGATTTAATCATGTGACTTCCCCCTCCCTCCGAAAAAAGTGCACTCTTCCTCGCTATATTTTAGAGTTACCAAAGACTCATTCTTGCTGGTATAATCTTAATATTTAAAACCAGATGAAGGTTTCATTTTTAGAATAGCAACTTTTCAGATTAGTTTTACAGTTATATATAAAAAAATATTGATTTGGTTATACTATTAGAAACACATCATAGATAGATAATTATGAAATTATTGTGAGGTGAACTATCTCCAGTTTAATAGGTTAATCATTCATATTTGGACAACTTTCCTGATGCACTTTATTGGAAGGAGAAAAATAATCTTACAGAAACCTCTGGAAGAGCATGACATTGTGAATGGAGTAATGGAAATCATTTACCAAAAAATTTAAACAGCCTCATGCTACATAATTAAAAACTAATCCTTATTTCATGATGAATAACCTTTGGACTATAATGTATCTTAAATAGAAAACTATCTTTAGATAGATTTTCCCTCAAAAAGCATTTTATTAAAAAAAAATCCAATTTAAATTAAAAAAATCCAATTTAAATTAAAAAAATCCAATTTAAATTTAAAAAATCCAATTTAAATAAAAAATTGATTTTTTTTTTTAAATAAATCATTGATTTTTATCCACCCTGCTTAGGAGTGACAGGTGTGAAGTTGCATCTGTATAATTCTGGGAGACTTGCATACGTGAAATTTCTGGTAGAATGTTTATTTTTAGCTAGGTACAAGACAGCATCTTGATGTTACCAACTGATACCTTGCTAGTAAGTTCTGATAATTTCCCATGGAATATATGTTCATGATTTGTACTCCTACCCAGACTATTTGTTTTAAACCTTTCCCAATTTTGTTGTTGCTGTTCCTGTTTGGTTGTTTTTTAAACACTTACTGCATTCTTTTAACCATATTAACTCCCAGGGTTATTCTCTATTATTTAAGGGAGTTAGCTGTCTTGTTCGCTATGCCCTCAAATTTAAGACACTTTAAAAACCTTCATTTCCCTAGGGGAAGAAATAATTAAACGTTTGCAACTCAGAAGTTGTGATCCCATCTGTAACTAAACGCATGTATAGGAACTGTGAATCATGGCAAGAGATTTTTCAGCCCAGACTGAAATACCCGATTTTGCCACAATTGAGGATATATTTTCACTTGCTAATTAGGCTATATAAAAAAGTACTTGTGCTTGTCAAATGTTCTTTGCCACATCCCTTTTTAAATCCAGTCTAATGAATGAATGTGAATACTAATACCTCTATAATGTGTCTTTTGCACCGTGCTGTGTGTTGATAATGTGTTAACACACAGTGGGCATGATCCATCACAAGTGCAGTGCATATACACAGAGAATTCCTGTAGGTTCAAAAGAGCAGTGTCACTGTCATTAGGAAGAATGAAAGGCTGCATAGTAAGTGGCGAATGATAGTGCTGTGCTGAAAATTACTCCCACATTTTCTTCAACCATTCTCATTCAGTTTGATAAAAAAGAAATTCCTTTCAAAAAGAAGTTCAAAGGAGAAGAAATCTCAGAGAAATTCTCATGCATTTGGTTTAGGGTTCTTGTGCTTACCTGGCTGAGGAGTTTGCACAAATGCCCTGTCTTTCATTGTATAATCTCTCTGGCACCTTTTAGCTTCCTCAGCTTCCCACACTTCAAGCAAGGAAGCCAGGGCGGTAAACTCTTCCCTTCCCTACTCAGAGTAAATAACTTTAAATTAAAACCAACCAAGATACACTAAGCTGGACTTGCCCAGGACCTAATACAAGATGTAAATATTGTTGAACCAATCGGTAACAGTGACCACAGTGCTATCAGATTCAATATATACTTAAGTGGGAAATCCAACAAATTCATACTTGACTTCAAAAGACAAAACTTCTCTAAAATGAGGGAACTAGTGGAAAGAAAGTTGAAAGGGGGAATCAAGAGGGTTAAATCCTTGGAAAATGCATGGAGCTTACTCAAAAACACAATAATAGAAGCTCAACTAAAATGTATTCCACAGGTTGAGAAAGATAGCACCAAGTCCAAGAGGTCACCAGCATGGTTAACAAGAAGTGTCAAAGAAGCTATTGTAGAAAAGAGGGCTTCCTTCAAAAAAATGGAAGTCTTGCTCAAGTGAGGAAAATAAAAGGGAGCAAAAAAACATTTCAAAGAGCACATTGCTAATAATATCAAGTCCAACAATAAAGAATTATTTAAATATATCAAAAGCAGGAAAACAGCTAGGGAAGCAATTGGACCTTTGGATGACAATGGAGTTAAGGGAGTACTAAAGAGGACAGGGAAATTGCAGAGAAGCTGAATGAATTCTTTGCATCAGTGTTCACTGCAGAGGATACAGGACAGATGCCTGTGCCTGAACTGATGTTTTCAGGAAGGGAGTCTGAGGAACTGAGGCAAACAGTGGTGACAAAAGATGAAGTTCTCAACCTTATTGACAAATTGAAAGCAAATAAATCACCAGGCCCAGATGGTATCCATCCTAGAGTTCTCAAAGAACTCAAATATAAAATTGCAGACCTCCTCACAAAAATATGCAACATGTCCCTAAGCTCAGCCTCTGTACCAGGGGACTGGAAGATGGCCAATGTAACACCAATTTTCAAAATGGGATCCAGGGGAGTTCCAGGAAATTACAGGCTGGTTAGCTTGACATGTGTTATGAGTGAATTGGTTGGAAGCATTATGAAAGACAAAATTAGAAAGCATATAGAAGGGCAGGTCCTGCTGAACAGAGTGTGAACAGAGTGCTGGACTAGATGGACCCTTGGTCTGATCCAGCATGGCACTTCTTACGTTCTTATGTTCTTAATTTAATATAATGACCACCTTCCCTCTGTTCCCCCCAATGCTCTGGAACAAGCTTATATGATAGTTACGGGACTTTGTGGAGAATATAAAATGGGGGGCCAGGCAGGTGGCTTTCTTCCCCCACTCTTCTAACCCTCAAACCCCTTAGGAAAGGAGAAGTAAGCTGTGCTACAACTGCCAGTGATGAGCCCTACTTGTGAGAAACCTTTGAAGAATATCTTCTCCCCCTGGAGAAATTTAGTGAATTGTTCTCCCAATTTCTCCATCCACGAATAGGATGGAGAATTTTGAGAGGCCTTTTGTGCACAGCTCCAGTGAATGATGCAGATCC
This sequence comes from Elgaria multicarinata webbii, assembly GCF_023053635.1. Taxonomy (NCBI): domain Eukaryota; kingdom Metazoa; phylum Chordata; class Lepidosauria; order Squamata; family Anguidae; genus Elgaria; species Elgaria multicarinata. Next base: position 76,067,337 of record NC_086177.1, on the reverse strand, counting down.
TCTAGCAGTGTGCCTTCCAGCAGCTGTTATCCTAACTGTGTTGTTGTTGTTTATTCGTTCAGTCGCTTCCGACTCTTCGGACTTCGTGGACCAGCCCACGCCAGAGCTTTCTGTCGGCCATTGCCACCTCTAGCTCCCCCAAGGTCCTAACTGTATCCTAACTGTACTATCTACAATTGGGATAAAGCAGTTTATGTGATTTAAGTTTAGTTAATTAAAACAACAACGCATTACTTAAGCATCACATACTTTATTTTGGCAAATTATTAGAACACAGGTACCAAGTTGGCACAAATTTATTGGGTTGGATGCAAATAAATAAGCGGTACATTAGACCAGTGGTACCAAACCTTGAGACCCTAGATGGTGGATTACAACTCTCATCCCCAGCAAGCATGGCTAATGTTCTGGGATTATGCGAGTAGTAATCCAACATCTGGGAACCACTGGTTTAGATCCTTTGTAACCAATGGGATGTGTTAATCATGACTAAAATATGATTATCTTATTCTGGATCAAGTCCATGGAAAACAATTCTGTTACACACAAAACTTGTATGAAAGCTAGCTTTTATATCCTATTACAACATAGAGCAGTTTGGTGAATCGACTTTTCCACTCGTGCTGTTGCCTGTGTAGTAATTTACGTATATGCTGCATTTTTTTGCCATTGCAATGCAACCGTCCCCAATCTGGTGTCCTGCTAATGTGTTGGATTACAACTGCAATAACCACAGGCATCAGGGACATTGACACTACTAGGTGGGATGATGGGAATTGTAGTCTGAATCATCTGGAGGGGCCCAGATTGGGGAAGGCTATTATTATGAAATAAATAACTTTCCTCTTAAATGCAAGATGTATGCTAATTTCACTGAGGTACATTGTAGGCAGAAATCACAATACACAGTGACTGGGTTCAGACAACATGATAACCAGTGGTGGTTTAAATAGTGAGTTAACGTGTTGTCTGGAGGGAGTTTTTTTTTAACCAACAGTTGCTTATTTGTCTGAAATAACCAACTCTGTGCAGAGTTGGCTATTTGAACCACCATTGGTTATCGTGTTGTTTGGAGGGCACCGTTGGTTATTTCATCAGCCACCATTGGTTATTTCATCAGCCACAGCATCTCAAGGCAAGAGCAGTCAAAGCAGTGGCTGCTGCTCTAGTCCAGCTGGCAGGAGAGAGTCCCATCAGCAAGGGCTGATCGGATAATACTGGGAGGACTGAGGGGTGAGAGAGGGTGGGAATTGAGTAAATCAACTCAGCGTGGACTGATAGTTAACACTGATCCTAATCTACACCACAGTTAATTATTATCATGTTGTGGGGAGTACCCCATAGATAAACAGCTGTTGAGTTATTACCCCACCGATGACTATTGTGTTGTCTGAACACAGCCAGTGCCAAGGGTGCCTCTGATGTGGTCGCAACCTTATTTGTTTTTGTTCACACCAAGGTGACTAGTCATTTAAAATCCCTAAATCTGGTATCAGAATGAAGCTGTTTACATGGGCAAGGAGCGAAGACAGTTGTGTCCTTCCTTCCCCCTTTCTCTCTTAAAAGATAGATTGTTGCTATGGTGATTGCAGTTTCCATCTCATCAGCTATAACCTGGTTTTCCACATCAACTGAATTGCTGCAAGCAAAACATTATCTTTACACCATCATTAAAAATAATATTTTATTATTGTTTGGGAGTTGACACAGTCACTTTAAATATTAGTTCTCATAGCATATACTCATATGTAGCTTATATTTATTAAAATAAGCCCACATTTATATAGAATGATTTATACTGGAACTTTTAAACATGAGCCAATGACAAAAATTAAACCATTAGCTGCATATCAAAACAAATAGAAGATAATCTCCACAAGGTAACTGCAGTCTGGGGAAAATGCAGTCAAAGCAATTTTTCAGTTCCTTTAACTTAAACCCTACCTTTTTAGGCATTATTATAAGACTTCTATAAACCCATGTAAATCTTAACTTTTTAAGCTTAGATTTCATTAGTTTTGTTTCTGGCATTTGTAAAGCACTGAAGTGTTGTAGGAAAATAAATAACAGGTTCCATGCCAAAACAGCATCTGTGTCCTACAGCTTGAAGTCATTTCCATCAACTTAATCTCGCCACTTGAGTTGGAGCACTCCTTATCACAGATTCCACTATGAGACTCTCTCTGCTTCCAGCAATATTTCAGAAGAGTTCAAAAAAAGGTTGGAATTCCCTCCAGTGCACTAAATGTGCCTTAATAAAGACATTCAAATTATAAGATGAATCTTATTAGTAGTGGTTTGTTTCTAATTATTTCCTGGCAAGGCAGTGTAAATCATATGTAATTTAATAAATTACAATTATTTTTAAAAGCAGGGATGTCTGACCTGCATTTGCCCATGCTTGATGCCATTCTCCTTCTTAAATATCTAAGGAGGCTGGGTACCACCACATTTGGATGATCATGTTTGAGCAGCCTTGCCCTGTGCTCACAAACTGTCTGATTGATGTTAATAAAGTTGTTTTCTGTTTTCTTCAGCCTAGTAATGTGTGTGGGCTCTCCTTTGTTCTTCCATTTTTCACTCCAGGCATAAGACAAACATTATCTTTTAAATACACACAGGAAATATGCATGTTAGCTAAGTGCATGTTAAGTAGATGTACATGGAATATGCGTGTTAACTACATGATGGTGTGTGGTCTGTGGTGTGCCATCTGTGGTGTGTTACCCTACCCTATGCCTGTTTGGTGCATTCTCTTCCCCTCCTTATTGTTTTATTATGATTTTATTAGAATGTAAGCCTATGCGGCAGGGTCTTGCTATTTACTGTTTTACTCTGTACAGCACCATGTGCATTGATGGTGCTATATAAATAAATAATAATAATAATAATAATAATAATCTGTGGTTAACGATTTTAATAAATCACAGTATGTATAATTTCAAGTGCAACTTATCAGATGTTGCACTCTTAAAGATACCAGCACTTTGTTTTGCTTATATATATTCACATAGTACTAGACGCTTAAAAGAATAAACCCTTCAGTTTGAGTGAAAATGAAACTGTGTTTCAGGAAAGATAGGGCATGTCAAGACCTAGGGAGGGGAGGGGAAGGATCTCCCAATATGGTGATCGTGAGATCCTCCCCTCAGTCCACATGCGGCGCGCGATGTCCTGGGAGGAAAAGGATGTCGTGCCTGCCATTTTGGGGTTTTGGAGGGGGGTTGGAAGATGGGCGTACAAGCGCTACATCACTAAGTTGTTGTTTTTTTAAAAAAAGATCCCGTTTCGCCCCTTCCCGCCCAATGGGCATGGAACTCCTTGCTTTTACTCGCGAGGAGCTGGGACAAAACCGGGACGGCTGCCCACACGTCCCACAGTCTCAGGATAATCCCAAAACCACGGGAAAGGTTGGGATTAAAGCAATCCCGATTATCCCGGGGAAAGGGAGGGATGATCCCTCCCTGCCACCAGGCTCCCCTGTGCGTCATGTGGACGCACAAGGATGATCCCAGGCAATACCCAGGATAATCCCTCGTGTATACATGCCCATAGTTTCCCCAAAGAACACATCACACTAACGTGATATAATGTATTAAAAAAATATGAATCATTTGGAAGGCTGTGAAGAAAGATTTTGTTTCTTTTTGTTTACGTGGGTTGGGTTTTTTGTTTTGTTCTCTGAGTAAACTGAAATGCTAAGTGTACAATGATTATTTTTCCCTGGCTGTGGTAGGTTTCTGAAATTTCACTGAAATTTTCATATTTAGATATATTAGTTTCTAAAATCTATTTTATGGTGAGGCCACAATCATGCTGATTTTTTTTTTAAGGGAAACATGTAATGACAAAAAAAAGAAATCTGAAAGGCACAATGTTTTAGCTTGATATGGGCCCATGAATGTGACGTATTTCAGGATTGTGATTGGACAATCAAAATAATATGTCCAAATTATTTCTTACCTTGCAAAAAGGGCCAGTTTACCTTGCTAAAAGGGTCAGCGTTACTCATTGCTGTCATATTGTGCTATCAAATATCTCACTTGATTGAACCTAGTGCAACCTCACAACTGAGAGCACTGTACTGTTTGACTTCCTATGCAACGATATCCGTTGATGCCGATCTACCAGCTGTTATGTCTTTGCCTTATCTGGTGTACAGTGGAGCCACATAGTATTAGGGTTATCTTTTATTTCTTTTTTCTGACAGAGAACTCTCTTGCTTTCCCAAGTGCACAATAATTTCCCAGCACACAGATGCAATGTTGAGATAAGCGACATGTTTTGACCTTCTATCTGTCAATCAAGTATAGGCATAGGAGACTATAGAAAGAGAGAAAGGATGGGCAGCCTGATATAAAGCCATGGCATAACAGCAGAGGCAGCAGGATAGCAATAGGTCCATCATATCACTGGCTTCATTGCACATTCTTTAGGCTTCTGGATGTTGGTGTACACTCCTCCTCCCCCAACATCCAGCAAGAAGGGCAGAGCCAGACAGCTATTGCCCAGTTGCTAGGCGTGCTCTGCTGCTTTACCAGTAGCCATTCAAGCTTCTGTTTAATTCTCAGTGTCGTTAAAGTGTCTTATAACAGAATCAAGAGAAGAATATAATCAGATAATAGTAATCTTGCTACCCATAGTAGTTCTTTGTGGGCCAAGTAGGTGCAATACTATAATTTGCATATATTCACTTATTTTACAGATTTTGTTCTGCTAGTTTGGAGGCAGGGAGTGTACCTGCCTACTCATCCCTAGCATGACTATTTTATTATGCTAGTTTCATGCTTTTCACATCAATCATGAGAGGTATTGTCTTGTTTTTAAAAGAAAATATGAACACATATGTTTTTAGTTATACAGTGCTCTGCCAAATGCATGCCCCCAGGTATAGGTTCTTCCATTTGATTGTTTTTCCTGAAGGTGTTCTGAAATCTTCCTCTGAAAATATTTTTCATGTGGAAGCAATTTTGTTATGGTGAATGCGTTCACATGTCACTTTAACCAAGGGATCCTTTCTTAAACCACAGTGAACAAACAGCAAGCTGATGCACACAGTCTGTTCACTCCTGCTTCACACAGACAAGTGAATAAATCTGGAAGAAGTAGCTTTGCATTGCATCCAGGATTATGATTAAGTGCATACAAACAAGCTAGGATTGTAAACCAGCTTTAAATGGGGTTTGTAGGCTTATGAATTCTGGCTTTGGGGGGCATACTTAACCATAATATCAGGTTCTGATGTAATACTAAGCTGTTCCTCCTTGGTTTGTTTACCCACTCGTGTGAAAGGGAAAGCAAAGCAAGAGCAAACAGGCTGCATGGAGAAACATACTAGTCATTCACATTGTGTTTTATTAAACCAGTGATGTGCAAATGCAGATGGTTTCTTTAACAAATATTGATATTCCAGTCTTAAATTATCATTGTCTATATACACCATTCTTCTCAATACAATGCATCCTAGATGTAAGCCTCACCATATAATCGGCTTCATTCCCCAAAATTGTACATAGGATCTAAATTAAATCTGCAATTTGAATCTGTTCCTTGAGCTTTGGAGAAAAGCTACTTCTCTTCTCTAGAACACCATTTTCTATTATTTGTGAAGACTTCTTTATTATCCTAAGTATTCTTCTGAAGTTTCTGACAATAGATCTTCTCAATGTGTGCTCTTGACCCATATTTGCAGTGAAACATTTTTGCCAAGTAGTGTTAAACACCATCTCTTAGCCAAATAATATTTCATAGGATGTATTATGACTCATCCTTTGAACAAGTATAAATGTAACATTATTCAGTGTTTGTTTCAACAAGATCTTCTTAATATGGTTTGAAGCTTAACAAAGATAACTTTGAGTATCCAGAATGTTTTAATCTTCTGGGGGCCCTGTTGGGTTAATACCCATAGCCTACTCCTGCTGTCCGTTTTTTCTGGCAAAAATATCAAAAGTCTTTAGAAGGTGTAGAATATTTCCTACGTAGGTTGTTGAACAAAAGATATAGTTTATTTTAAATACATCATGTTTACAATTACATCACTGTAATACTGGCTCTGTTTGACATAATGCTAAACCAGGGGTGAAAACTCGAAATGGCTGACCTCCCATCCCACACGCTCTGGGCCTGATGATGCCAGGGGCTGTGGCTGTGATGTCATTCATTTCCCAGCCAAACTGCTGGCTGGAATCACTTTAGCCAGCACGTCAGCCAAGGATCAAGCACTGGCTGCCTGTACATTCCTGTACTGGGGAAGATGTGGGGTGGGCGAAGCCACCCTGACCGAAGCAACAGGTGGACAAAACATTTGGTACAGGATGCAGTTTTGTTATGCATGGTTTTCTCTTGCTGGGAAAAGCCCGTACACAGTGAAGCCACCCAACCAAGTCACCAGGTGGAAAAGCACTCCTCCATCCTGCACCTTAAGTGGGTGGTTTTGCCAGCCCTGTGCTTTCTCTGATTGGGAAATATGCAGAGCAGGTAAAGCTCTTAGCACACCACTCACCCTCCCATTGGGACAGTGACCCACTATTCTCACTATTATAGCAGAGATTCCTCTTCCTGCTTGCTCTGAAGGGCTGGAGCTTGACGAGGGGGTTCAGGAGAGGCCCCAGGACTGAATTGGCCAGGGAGCCAGAGGTTCCCCACCAGAGGTTGGCATTACAAGACCAAATCGCAACAAGTCTTGGACTCACACAATACCATCTCACATAGCCACCTGGAATTTTTATTACATTTAAAAATCTGCCTGATTAATTGGTATTAGCGTCTTCTTAGTCAATCAAATGTTTGTTTAAAAAACAACAACCTAATTGATTATATGTTGATGCCCTGGGTTTTTTTACCACTGAGGTTTAGAGATCTGCTGACATATTAAAGATTTAATATGTATTTATCATATTCTGAAACAGTAAACATGACCAGATGTCTCATTCGCTTTTCTGTTTGTTTTTTGTTCTGGGTGGTCACTTCAGAACCAATATGTGGTTAACCAATCTCTGGACGTCTGTGCTGAAAAGATACGTGACAAAACAGATTCACTTTCAGTTAAACTGTGCTTCTCAATCTGGATAGGACACTTACTCTTTAAAGTAATTTTTAAAGAATTCTCTAGCATTATCTGCTCACATCTACAGCCTGAGCTGAACAATATTTATTTGCAAAGTTACTTCTTAATGGAAGTATTTCCTTCCTTCCACCTCAAGGATTCAAAATTAATATTCTTTTCCTGAAACTTGGGCATAAAATATTTTCCACATTTCTCTATGAGTTAATTCGATGAAGAAAAAAGTATGCTATGTTTTTATGAAAGAGCAAATATTTCCAATACTTGAGCTGAACAACAATTATCTGTGACATGTATTCTATATCCTCCTTAAGTGTGCTCTTTTCTGTAATTCTGAATCTTTTGTCTCTTGTTTTCTCTCTGCTATGTAAACCACTATTGTCTCCTGGGTCTATTTGATACTGCCGTGTGTATATAAATGTGTCGTAAAGATCCATTTTTCAAAATCAAAGCATAACCCATTAGCTTCTCCCAGTCTTTCAACATGGTGTTTCATTTTAAAGCAGCTGGCCTCTAGAAGCTTTTATTCTTTCCAGGAATCAAATCATCTGTCCTTTTCCAGGTGCCTTTAATTGCCTCATGAAAATTCTTCAAGCTTAAGCCTATTAACGTGAATGTCTGCCACAGTCAATACTGTGCAGCCGTTTGAATATTAATATTTTCCTTTTAGGATTGAAATCTGATTTAACTTTGGGCATGTCTAGATGGGGTGATATCCCGGGGATCGTCCCGGGATCATTCCTGTGCATCCACTTGATGCACAGGGCATCCCGGGATCAGGGAGGGATGATCCCTCCCTTGGCCTGGGATATTGCCCTACCATTAAATTCCGATTTTTCCGCAGTCTCGGGATGATCCCGAGACTGCGGAACGTGTGACCCACTGTCCCATTTTCATCCCGACTCCTTGTGAGTAACCACGAGGAGCTGGGTACAGGGCATGGAGCTCCTTAGGAGCTCTGTGCCCATCGGGTGTGGGGTGGGGGGAGCAGGAGTTTTTCTTTAAAAAAAAACTTACATTTTGACAGGAGTGCTCCTGCACTCTTTTCTGATTAAAAAAAACCACACAAAATGGTGGGCGTGACATCCTCTTCCTCCCAGGACGTCACGTGCGCACGTGTAGACAAGGGGGATGATTTCATGATCATAAAATCACGAAATCATACCCCTCCACCCTCCTTGTCGAGACATGCCCTTTGTTGCTCTACATTCTAAAGTTGTTTTCTCAGAACTTCTGTAATGCTGGCAATAGATCTGCCTGATGGAGAGGACTCAACCAAGATGGAAGCTGTATCCTTCCTGACCAATAACTTTGATGTTCTTTACAATGTTTGTTCAAATTGATTTCCTTTTGAAAGGAAGAGTAACTGAGGCTGTTCCAGCTGCAGAATTATAAAGCCTGCAGCAAATCTCCATTTCAAGCAGGAGGCTGGAATCCTCCTAGCCAGCAAACCTACTCATGAGTAAGCAACCCAAGGAAGGAATAATTTGTTCCTGCCCAAATTCTAGATGTGGTACACCCAAACTCTTGAATTTTTGTGCCTGTCGCTTCTGTAGTATCCCATAGCAATTGCTTCCATTAGTGATGAGGCTGGCTGAGTATACTTTCGAGGATCTTTCTGTCTTTTCTTATAAGTTCTTTAGAGTAGGCATCTGTGTGTGCACGTGGAAATTGAATGTGACTTCATTGTCAACCACTAGTCTTTAGATTAAAAGGAGAAAAGATGCTTCATTTGGCTTTTCGACACGAGCAATTTATTGCATGCTCATGATTGGTCACCCATGGAAGTTAGCAGGTCCTTTACATGATGTTGTCAACCTCCAGGATGTCTCTCACACTTTCTCCCCTTTCTCTCATTTTCAAAGAGATCAGAGATAATACAAAAACAGATGTTATTCCGATCTATCAGCTATGTGAAAAGCGGGCATAGTGCTATAATGCACTATGATGATAGCACCGTTTAGTGAGTAAGTTGAAACATACAGAACTTGCTGGAGAAGGACTTTCCCTGATTCAAACCACGTGTCCGCCTTGTAAAGGAACCCATCATAATCCTGCAAAGAAACCAAAAGCATAAAGCCTAGTAAGGAGGTAGTTGTAGAGAAGCTCATTTTGTGCTAATTCAAAATCTCTTTTCTTAGTGTATATCATTCTGAAATCATTCTCTATTTGATTATATAATTCCTATTAATAGAAAAGTTCAGGGGTGCATGCTAATAATTATGTAGCCAAAACAGAACCAACCAGGAAGATCAGAGAGATATCATAGAATCATAGAATCATAGAATAGCAGAGTTGGAAGGGGCCTACAAGGCCATCGAGTCCAACCCCCTGCTCAATGCAGGAATCCACCCTAAAGCATCCCTGACAGATGGTTGTCCAGCTGCCTCTTGAATGCCTCTAGTGTGGGAGAGCCCACAACCTCCCTAGGTAGCTGATTCCACTGTCGCACTGCTCTAACAGTCAGGAAGTTTTTCCTGATGTCCAGCCGGAATCTGGCTTCCTTTAACTTGAGCCCGTTATTCCGTGTCCTGCACTCTGGGAGAATCGAGAAGAGATCCTGGCCCTCCTCTGTGTGACAACCTTTTAAGTATTTGAAGAGTGCTATCATGTCTCCCCTCAATCTTCTCTTCTCCAGGCTAAACATGCCCAGTTCTTTCAGTCTCTCTTCATAGGGCTTTGTTTCTAGACCTCTGATCATCCTCGTTGCCCTCTTCTGAACACGCTCCAGCTTGTCTGCGTCCCTCTTGAATTGTGGAGCCCAGAACTGGACGCAATACTCTAGATGAGGCCTAACCAGGGCCGAATAGAGAGGAACCAGTACCTCACGTGATTTGGAAGCTATACTTCTATTAATGCAGCCCAAAATAGCATTTGCCTTTCTTGCAGCCATATCGCACTGTTGGCTCATATTCAGCTTGTGATCTACAACAATTCCAAGATCTTTCTCATTTGTAGTATTGCTGAGCCAAGTGTCCCCCATCTTGTAACTGTGCATTTGGTTTCTATTCCCTAAATGTAGAACTTGGCATTTATCCCTATTAAATTTCATTCTGTTGTTTTCAGCCCAGCACTCCAGCCTATCAAGATCACTTTGAAGTTTGTTTCTGTCTTCCAGGGTATTAGCTATCCCACCCAATTTGGTGTCATCTGCAAATTTGATCAGCGTTCCCTGCACCTCCTCGTCCAAATCATTAATAAAAATGTTGAAGAGCACTGGGCCCAGGACTGAGCCCTGCGGCACCCCACTCGTTGCCTCTCCCCAGTTTGAGAAGGTTCCATTGATAAGTACTCTTTGAGTCCGATTCTGTAGCCAACTGTGGATCCACCTAATAGTTGTTCCATCTAGCCCACTTTTAGCTAGTTTGTTAATCAGAATGTCATGTGGTACTTTGTCAAAAGCTTTGCTGAAGTCAAGATATATGACATCCACAGCATATATCAGCATGCTCAGGGGAATCCTGAGGTTTGCAAAAGTAGAAATGAGAAAATAAACTCTTATGGGGTACCCCACCCCTAAAAAATAAATAAATCAGTAAGTGGCCAGTTTTTCTTCTGTTTGGTCATGCAGAGGAAAGGGGAGGGAGGAAGAAGCAGATATCAAATTTAGAAGTACAGACTGTGCAGCCAAGACACTCACACACACACACCTCAGAGGATAAGCTGGATTCAAACTGCAGAGGAGGAAAGATTCTGTTAGCAGGTGGAGCAGGGAGAAAGTACATAGAAAGCAGCAGGAGAAATAAGGGGAAGGTGGGTGAGGATGTGGAGCAACTAGATGTTTTGTGTGAGGCACAAAAAATCTTTGAAAACAAAACAAAAAAGGGGTCAACCCACCCACCCCCAACAAAAATAAGACTGACAATGCTCAGTAGCTGCAGCAGATTGGCTGTCCATTGGGAAAGAGAAACACAAAAGTAAGGTAGTGATGAAATGGACTAAGCTGGAGCAAAGCCTAGCTGACTGGCTGACTGGAACCTTGAACAGGAGCATCACACATTGCAACATTTTGTTGCAGGCCCCACTGGTATTTTCATATTTTCTTAATGCTTCCATCTGGGGATCCGCTGCTATTCTATCTGTCTTATGACTGCAGTTAAGGGAACATCTCTAAGAGTAGTTTTGAAATCTATGCTAATGTATCATCTTACGTAACTGTACAAATCATTCCTGATTATATCATCATCTTTATTTTAAAAACCTGATCAAATTCCTCAGTTTTTCCATATTGATTACATGCTTCTGATATAATTTTTCCTTTGCCCTCTTAAGAGTACACACATGCCTAATTTCTTTTAAGGCCTGTTGTGATCTTCATTGCTCCCATTTGAATCATTCTTAATTTGTTTACATCAGCCAGGGGGAACCACCAGCTCGTGATTGCCCATTGCAGAGCTCCTGGCTGGAAATACCCCCTTCCTGTGACTCCACCATCTTACTATTGATTGTGGCATGCTGAGGGGTGAAGATCAGATCCTTCTGTAACTTGGCTTAGTTGCAGAAAGGTCTCAGTCTTGTTGCCTGTGTGCCATGACGAGGAAAAACATTGGTATCTCTCAACTCAGGTGATCAGTAGCGCTGCAGAGAGGTTCAAGTTTTATTCCCATCATGACATACGGAGGATGAAAATTTGAACCTCTCCATTCGTCAGCTGAACTGTAGAGAAATCCCAGTCTTTATCCCCTTCATGGCATGCTGGATGAGGAGGCTTAAACACATGAACCCACCACTACTAATGATGCATGTAGTTTCTTCACCACCACTAGATCACTTAGCAACTTCCCCTCTAGGCCCACTTCAGAGCTGATCGGAGAGGAGGCAGGCTAGGAAAGAAGTTGGTGGGCAGATCAGCTGCCTAGTCTTTGCATGGGCTGTGGTTTGTGCATTGTTGATATGGAAGAAGGCACATCTCTGATCCCTGCTAAGCCCTGAGAAAGACAGCCTTTTTCAGTACTCAGTAAGGAAACACCCTTATTTCCAATCATCTGCTTATTAGAAATAACAGCTTTTTCGTGCTAGGAGAAGAGGTAGTCTAGGAAAGAAGCTGGTGAACAGATCAGCTGGGCAGTGGGAGGGAAATGGTCAGCATGCTGCTGGCTTTGTGTGGACGGTACCAAAAGTGGCCATAGACCATGCATCCCTGATATAGAAGAAGCCACATGGGTTGCTCCACTTAAAAAAAAAAAATTGGGCACAAGGCCAAGGTGAAGTCCATTGGACTCCCCATTCACCCCTCCCTCTCCCCTCTCCCTGCTTGCCCCCAGAGCCAGAACCGCTGCCCATGGGACTTACCTTAGCCTTAACTTTTGTAAACCACCCAGAGAGCTTCGGCTATGGGGCGGTATATAAATTTAATTAACTAAATAAATACATTCTCAATTAGAGCCACCATTTTACATGAAGATGGGGCTCTGTAGTTTTCCTAGATCTACAGTCGCAAATGGCTATTTATGGCTGCCATAGTTTGCGACTGTAGAGCTTTTTCCAGATTTAAATGTTCCAAAGCACCTGAATGCAATGGAATTTTATTCTCCTGTAGGTAAAGAAAAATAGTATTTTGGAAAATGTTGCCCTACAGTTTTGCATTCTGATCGTGAAGTCAGCTCTTGCCTACTAAAGCTTATGCTATAATTAATGTTTTAGTCTTTACAAAGCAATAGGACTCTTTGTCTCAAATCAAACATTCATTTCTGAACAATATCTCATATGATGCTGCACTAGATCTATGCCACGGATAGGCATAGATCTGGTGCCCCCGAGAATGGTCAAGGATTATGGAAGTTGTCATCCAAAATATCTGTAAAACATCAGATAGTTTACCCCTAATCTATGTGTGCCTGGAGTCTTTTATTTGTTCGCTTATTTATTCTAAGTATAGGTCCTATGGTGGTCATGTTTTAAGATTCAGTGGTGCTTTTCAAATAGAGTTTACTACACAGAGTTAAGTATTTACCTCGCTCAGAATGTTAAGAGTTTGCTTTAAATGATCCAGTTGACATGTATTTGGATTTGTGACATTTTTTCCCATTTGTTTAATGGTAGCTAGTTTGAAATGTGTTTGTAGTTTTACTTCACTTGCTGAAGTAACACATATCCAAATATACCATACATCTTTTGAAATTATTTGATTGTAAACACAGGATGATCGTGGGAAATAACATTTTAAAATATTTATCTTGAGCAGGTGACACCAAGGGCTTGGGTCAATTCTATCAACTTGGGAAAGCATGATGCAGGAATATCAAAGCTAATGCACCAGTAAAATTTGCACCTAGAGAATGGCCCTGACTTTCTTTGATCAAATGAACTTCTCTATATAAATCTTATAATTCCCCTTTACCTAAAGCTTTTAATATCACTTTTCTGAATGAGAGTACATTCAGATAGCTTAATATTTTGGTGAATCAGTCACCCAAACATGAGTCTCAATTTATGTAAGAAAATTAAGTGGGTAAGGATAGGGACCATGAAACCATGGAGATGAAGGCCAGGCTATGCTAGGATTCTTGATATCCTTCAGAGTGCACTTTTAGTTTTTTTTAATTTAATCTTTTGAATATCATAAAGATAGGAAATAATTTTTTTAAGTGATTAAAGTTTCAGTGCTGCATGTAGATAGGTTGCTTAAATCCTATTGACCAGTTGGCATAATTCAGTGCATAGTTAAGTAGACTTACATTTTGTTGTGTTCAGGATGGCAACTATTCATGCTTACTCATACTGAAATAAACTAGGCCAAAATAATTTGCTATCAAAATGATGAGATAATCTGAAATAGAAGAAAAATGCATTCTTAGAATAGCAAAAAAAAATTTTTTAATGTAAATATGGTAGATGGGACACAACATTGTTGCTCTGATGACAGAAGGGCCCCTTCTGTGAGTACAACTGTCCTTCCATGAACGGAGCAGGAACACTAGATCCCACTCAGTAGCAGCATGTTCTTCTAATAAAAGTAATATTTCATTTAGAAAAATTATTGGCTAATGTCTAATACAATAGGCAAGCAGACCCTCCAGCCGATTCTGTTCTGCAAGCGAGACCTACTGCTTGCACAATGGAAATTTAATGCATCCTATGGGAAGCCCTTTCCCACCCATTCCAGAAGCAAGCAGTGTTTCTGCTTACTCCCAGAAGTGATAAATCTCCATCGTTCAAGCAGTGGATCCCACTTGTGGAATGGAATCAGTGGGAATGCAACAGAATTGGCAAGGGTGCAGTGCTCCATTGGATACTGCCCTTAGATTACTGAAAGAAAGAAAAAAAGAAAGAAAGAAAGAAGTTGGTTACCCAACATTCGGTTAACAGCCACCTTGTTCCATACCTAGCCACATACCTCCTTTCCCAAGATTCTTTCTTCACTTATCTTGCATTGCAAATCCCTGTTTTACAAACAACTTTCTCTAACTAGCACCCACTCACCCAAAAAAGCCCTCCTTCCTGGAATTCACCTTTGTTGTCCCTAACTCTACTGGTAGGTTTTATACTTGGTCCTGCTCTCTCCTTTCCTACTGTTTCTTCTTGTTCATAAAAGTCCATGCCAGGCAGCAGAAATAATCCTTGAAAGTTGAGCAGAATTATCACTTGACTCTGTTCAGTCTTCCTCTTAATTAATTCACTTGGAACTTGCCTTCTGGCATCAAAAATTGGAGCAGAAGAGTTATGACAGGAAGGCCCAGCCTTATGGAGCAATATTCGTCTGAGGGTAAATACAGACAGGCACCCCAGAATGAGCACACATTTACTGCATTTCAGGGCTTTTGTTTTCTTCAGAGCAGAGAAGGTGTGTTCAGAACACTTCTCTTAGGACATTACTTTAAAGTGTCTAGCAGCTCTGTCTTCTTTTCATTTTTACTCTAGAGTAGGTGCAGGATCCATGTTTTGGATCTTTAAAATCCCCTTACACCCCACACTAGGGCCCTAATTTGGATCAGGGCCCCTGTACCTACTCTAGAGTAAAAATGGGGTGCAGCTGCATCTTTGGGAAGTTTTGGCCCTCAAGTGTGTATTACTCATAATTTAGGGTATATTTCTGCAACCTGTGTCAGCCTTGTCCAGGTGGAGGTGTCATTGTCTAATACACGAAGGAGGCAGAATATAGAAACTATTTAACATATTAGGAATTAAAAGTCTTGTAGCCACTTGAAGTCCAGCAGACTAACATGGCTGTCCTTATGTTCCAGATTGTCCTTTGTTACTGAAACATGCAAACTAGTTCAATGTACTGAAAATAATCTATTGATTTTAATACATTTTAATGCCAGCCTATTTTAAAAAGTGAAAGCTGGAGAGGTTCTTTTTATAAGAAGTGTAGTTATACTCATAACGGTGATGACAGAAACAGCACATTCTTATTCCATCTGTCAGTACTTTCTGTACAAAGTTGTGACGCACAAGAGTTTTGATAAATGGCCCAGTGCGTAGGTGTTTGCTAGAAGGATGAACTATGCAACAGAGTCATGCTGCCAGTAATCACCTCACTACTGTTGCTAGGCTTACCAGGAAGGCCCCCTGTTGTACCGAGTACCATACTGACCAAATGCTTAGACCACAGAACTGTCCCTCTCCCAAAGAGCCCAAGAAGGGGCAACCAGCCCATAACAACAGCAGGGAATAGCAAGGCTCATTTACCTTTACCTTTACAACACCTAGCAAAGTCTCAGGCATGACTCATGGCAAGATTGATGAGGTGTTTTCCATCGTTTTCCAGTCACACACACCTGCCAGGTGTCAATATAGACTGACTTATGTGGATGGTTACAGGTAAAATTTCCCTTTCTTTCAACAATGAAAGGGGGTTTCTTCCAACTGTGATATGGATGTGGAGAAATCCATTTTAAGATGGTGGAGAGCGATAATCCAAAATAGGATATGTAGTACATTGTTATATAACATTGTTATTAAAGTCAGCTGTAAAATATTTTAAATATCAATGTATTATATATAAATTTACCTACAATAGAAGTAAGATATTGGTGGTGGTGGTGGTGATGATGATGATGATGATGATGGTTTATTATGATGAAAATAGTTACCTTGCCAGGATTCCAATGATGCTTTGCTGGTGGTCTTAGATTATTAAAGAATTTAAGTGAAATGTCTTGTCAGAAATCGAGTTTTTCTAGTGCTTTATATCTGGCTGTTCATGCCCAGTAAGATAAACAAGAAATCACATTTTTCCCATAAGAGCCTGACCATCTCTATAGAGACCCTCTTGTCATTTGCAAACTATATTTGGTTGAAAGAAAGGAGAAACCTTCTCTATTGCTATATCCAGTCTTTGCAACTCTCTACCAAGGAGGATAATTTTGCTCTCTCCTGGTTGACCTTCCTATTTAGGAAGGCCTTTGGCCTTTAGCGGCTGGGTTTTTATTGTTTGTGTACCATAATTCTATGTAATCCTACTGGGTTTTTACTCTCATTTTTCATTCTGGCTCTTTATTACCCTTTATGATGCTGCAATTGCTTTTAAACTGTTTTATATCTAGCTTTGATTGTTATTTGTTCCTTTTCTGCATCACTGTTTGTATTGTGTTTTATTTTTGCAAGCCATCTGTATGAGGAACGGCAATGAAGTATAAATATTTTAAAGAAAATAAATAAATCCCAGGTTGAGTTGGCCAGGGGTGGGGAAGTGCCTGTATCTTCCAAACATTTATATATGTCACATGTACACACAGCAAATTACATCTGTGTGTGATTGGGGCACAAGTTTTACTCTGCCAGGTATCTGTATAGGAAATCCTTAATGTGTGAAGTAGCTCTAGGATGAAAGTAAAGACAGAATGAGTCAAAAGAAGGATTACAACTTGTGTTTAACAGAATTAGCTGAGATTGGGAATGCGAAAGGAACAGGGTAAGTCTTAGAGTCTAAGACTTCTGCAAAGAGTAGGGGAAATTAAAATGAACCTCAAATGCCACTCTCTACTTACTGATTTGGCAGAGAGTGATAGACCAAATGTCAGGAAGAATGCGTGGGAGCTATGTGCTATGAGAGACCATAGAAGAAGAAAGCCAAAGAGAATACAGGGGCTTTAACATTGGAGGAACAGCTGGTCAGAGAGAAAGTGAGGAACTGATAATATGCCAGGCCTTGGCAGTTAGTATGTGTAGAATGGAATAAATACTCAATTGATAGAAGCCCAGAGAGCTTTGGCTATTGGGCGGTATAAAAATGTAATAAATAAATAGAAGGAATGGGAAGAATAGTAAAAAAGGAGGAGAAACTCAGATGATATAAGTGGGAAATTGTGTGTGTGTGTGTGTGCACAGGAATCTTCTTTTGCTCCTGATGCCATATATGATGGCATACTAATTTAGCATAAGTATTGCTCCCATGGGAGGAATCAAAGCAAGCTACATGCAAATCCCTTGTGGCCAGCCTGACAAGAATGTATAAGCATCCCTAAAACTTTGGGAAATGCAGTGAGAATGTGCTTTTACTTAGATAATGTCCTAAGTAAATAGGGCATAAGGAACTCTTGGGTTTGTAGATCAGGATAGCGAAGGCAATCATCTCCTGTTTCACAGTGAAGAAGTATTTCAAAGATTTCTGTTTATATAACTTGCATCGGTTTAGAATCTTCATTCTGGCTGGGTGATGGGAAAAATGTGCATATGTTTTGTTTTAATTACTGGTGGAAAAATAGGTACTAAAATTAATAAAATGTAAATAATAATATTAAAAAGCTTCTGCATTCTGGTAACATCTCATTAAAAAACTTGTATTAACATGGATACGTACGCACAGAAACATATATACTAGAGCCCCATCCAACCATTCTTCTGCACTCAATGGTAATTTCATGGATGCTGGGGGTAGGGCCCCACCAGCCCCTGCCCCGGCCCCACCATTGCGTCTCTGCCTCTCCCACTGACTTCACGTTGTGGGGAAGGTCTGAAGTGAGGAGCCTACTTTCTGTGCCCAGGCTTACCAGTGATGTGTAGGGCTGTCCAACGCAGGGGTGCCTATGTCCATAGCACAGGATCCCC
This sequence comes from Elgaria multicarinata webbii, assembly GCF_023053635.1. Classification (NCBI taxonomy): domain Eukaryota; kingdom Metazoa; phylum Chordata; class Lepidosauria; order Squamata; family Anguidae; genus Elgaria; species Elgaria multicarinata. The sequence continues at coordinate 76,049,279 of NC_086177.1, read as the reverse complement.
TCTTTAGACCTTTGCCCAATTTTATTATTCATATACAGGTTGCTTGATAAATGGTGTACGGTTGAGAAACATGCACATATTTCAGATACTTTCTTCAGATATTTCCTGCCTCCTACTTTATCTGTGACCATTACTCTCATGTCTATGTAGCTTCTTCACTTATTGTAGTGGTTTGACCTATTAACCAAGAGCATCAATGTTTCTGAGATAAGAGGAAATGCATGCAAGGTTAAATAAGGTTTCAGGCATTGATCCATCTTTTTGTTGTGTTACATTTCTTGCTGCGTTTATTCCTTCAAAATGATGTGCAACTGTTTATAACCACCTTTTAAATCAGTCCACAGTGCTTAATGTTATATGTCAAATGCTTTGGATAAAATTAAAATAGTATAACATTAGCAAACATCCACCTTTATGTCATCCTGTTTCTCTGCCTGCAGTGACAGTCTCCTGTACTTACTATACTATTTGCCTTCTAAAAAAAAATAGCACAGTGCAGTTTTATGGAATGATTTATATAGTCTATTTGATTAATCAGAGAAGGCAGTAGGCCTTATATTTGTGCATTTACTGGTGTTAAATATTGCCTAATAAAATGTTGTTATTGTACATCTATTGGCTTATTATGCTAAAGTAGGATTGTATCATACTTTAAGAATAGTAAAGAATACTTCATAGTGAGAAAAAGAGGGCATGTCTGTTCTCTCCCTCTCTCTCTCTCTTTCTCTCTCTCCGGCCTTAGCTAGACCTAAGGTTTATCCCAGGATCATCCCGGGGTCATCCCTGTTCATGTAAATGACACACAGGATATCCCGGGAGCAGGCAGGGATGACCCCGGGACGACCTCAGGATAAACCTTAGGTCTAGCTAAAGCCTCACTCTCTCTCTTACTTTGGAGCATTGTATATAATTGTATATCATTGTATATAACTTGCCCAGAATGCCTTTACATGACTTGTGTTTCCTTTTTGGAACTGTATTCTTTGTCCATACACAGTCGGATTCATTCTGGGGCAACTATATTTTGTCTTCATAGGGACTATTACAGTTTGATATAAGCAGATACCAAAAAGAAAAATTAAACAGCAGTTTAGTGATTAATACATTGAAACCATATTAGGCAGTCAATGCATTTTATGAAATACTATATTTTGATTTCCAACATATTTTTATTGCAAGACCTGCTTTTCAAAAGAGATGCATAAATTTTAGATGAAATGTAATTATTTTACTTCTCAAACGTATACACCTATTAGTTTCTGGGCGAAGTATAAAGTGTTGGTTATCACCTTTAAAGCCCTACATGGTTGGGGTCCAGGCTACCTGCGGGATCGCCTTCTCCCGTACAATCCACCCCGCACACTCAGGTCCTCTGGAAAGAATTTTTGCTGTGCCAACAAAAACAAGGCTGACAACTATTACCCAGAGGACCTTTTCTTCTGCCGCTCCCAGTTTGTGGAATGGCTTGCCGGGAGAGATTCATCAACGTAACAGCCTTCCAGAAATTAAGAAAGCCATAAAGACTGATCTCTTCCTGCAGGCCTACCCAGTTGAATTTTAAGATGTCTTTTAATAATGTGCTGCTTTTAATAATGTATTAGTTTTAAATGTTTTAATTAGTTATATGTATTTTATGGTGTTTGCATTTGTATTGTACCCCGCCTCGATCCAGGGAGAGAGGCGGGTAACAAATAAATAATAAAATTATTATTATTATTATCATCATCATCATCCGTGAAAGAAGAAAGATGCAAATTTAGACATATCGGTTTTTATATATAGTTTCATTCTTCTGGAAGACTTGATTTATAGCAGCTGTATTTTCTTTTGGTACTGTTGAATTTGGTGTGGATACATTGGGCTAAATGTATGTACTTGTACAGTGAAAGGGGTAGGGAAAACAGGAAGGGCAGGGGAGAACTGGGACTGTAAACAAGAGTTGCAAGTAGCTTGCATCAAGCAGCTGTAACATTCTAGTTATAGGTGTAGCTTCATGTATGACAGTCGGTGCATTTTACGAAATGTAGGTGTTGTTACAGTTGTCATTAAGGGATTTGACAGTGATGGAAATGGGCTAAACTTTGTAGTCTTGAGTTTCCTGTTTAGTCTAACTTTGGCAGAAGCTGCCCTGCAATTAGCATACAAAGTATTAATAGTCTGTAAGGTGGATATGCTTTACACTAAGGCCTTTGCTAGACCAGGCTTTATCATGGGGCGAACCCCAGGGTCATCCCTGTGCGTCCACATGACACACAGGGGATCCCGGGATCAGGGAGGGATCATCTCTCCCTTGCCCCAGGATAGAGCCCTCCACGTGTGGCCCGTTGCCACGGTTTGACCCAGCTCCTTGCGATTCGTCGCATGGAGCCAGGAGCTGCATCCATCAGGGGTAGGGTGAGGAGAGTGGGGAAATTAAGTTATTTTTTTATAAAAGACCTACCTTAAGCGCACAAGCGTTCATGCGCTGCTTCTCCTTTAAAATAAAAAATGGCAGGCGCAACACCTCTCTTCCTGAGGTGGTCACACCTCACGTGTAAATGTAGGAGGGATCTCATGTTAATCACAACGTGAGATCTTCCCTCCATCCTGGATTATCGGGTAGGTCTAGCTAAGGCCTAAGAGTGAGCATAATTATTTATTTTATTTTATTTTATTTTATTTATAATACATTTCTATACCGCCCAATAGCTGGAGCTCTAATGAAAAATACTGATTTGGTTACTTATTAGTGTGGCACTTGCAGCTATCAGGGTGTGGCTGGAGCTTCAGTTTCCTCGGGATCCTTCCAAATTTCCAAAGCCTCTCCCAACTGCAGACAGAAGTTGGTAGTGGAAGCTACTCTAAATAGTCTCCCTAGTTCAGACTTCCAAGCTGCTTTTTTAATATATTGATATAGTTATAGATAAGGATTTGTTTATACAACTGCTTATAGTCCCAAACATGCTTGAAATTTCGCTAAGTTTCACAGGAAGCATTACACCTTTTTTTTATTTACACAATGTTACTTTTTAACTTCTTTTTAGTTCAAATTTTTGACCAAGCACCTTATTCAACAGCTGAAACTCTTGATATATATCTCTTGAGTTTATATACTTAAAAAATAGGTTTGAAAAATGTTTTTTATTATTTAATCGTAGGACGGAATCCTACTAGTTTCCCTCCAACAATGGAAGGCTTCCATCAGAATTAGAAGGGGGGATTTTCAACAACTCATCTTCCTCCTTGCAGCCCCTTTCACTTCCCCCAAAACTGAACTAATTTCTTAAAGTGTCTCAAAAAATAAAACAAAAAAGCACTGTACAGTGTGTAACATTGGCAATGACAAAACCTTGATAGCTGGCTTAAAATCCAAATAAACAGTTGCAAGTTGAAACAGGAGGAAGAGATGATAAGGAAAGACAATGGAGAAAGAGAGAGAAACAGAGTTAAAATTTCAGCAAAGATCTGGCCTGGGAAAATAGATGTGTCTCAGGGTATTCAGTGTAAGGGACAGAAGAATAGAAATATCTGGAAGCAATGAGTTCCAAAGATAAGATACTACCAAAGAGAATGAATGTGTCCTGCTTAAAAGTGGGATGATGATGGGATGATGATGTTTTCCTGTCCATATGTCAGGAAAACCCAGATTTGTTAGAATTTTTGGCAAAAAAAATAATAATCCAGGAACGGGAGGATTATGAAATTTGAAGAAAAATCTGGATTTTTTTCCATCCTCCCTACCCAAAGGGCAGCTCTACTTTAATGGGAATTAACAAAAATGCTTACAGCTCATCATTTTTAAAGATAAAGAGATGAAACTTGGCACCATGATAGCTCTTAGGTACGGCTTTAGCCATGCCAAGTTTGAATCAGAACTATTCATCTGTTGTATTTTAGGAGCTTTTAAAATTTTTAGTTTTTAAAACTTTTTTTTTTTTAAAAAAAAAGTCATATTTAAAGGTTAAGTGATGAAACTTGGCACCATGATAGCTCTTAGGTAGGGCTTTAGCCATGCCAGATTTGAAGCACATCCATTCATCTGTTGACTTTTTAGGATTTTTTTTGAAGTTTGAGGATTTATAACTATTTTTAAAAACCACTGGAGCCATATCCTTCAAACTCAGGTTGTCAAGCCCCCTCTTTAGGGTCTTACACCTTGAGAAGTTTCAGCCCTTGGCATCAAGGGGACCTCCAGTTGTTAGCTAAGAAGTTCTGGGTGAGCAGGGCACCTTTCCTGTTGTAGATTTCGTGGGCAGTCGGACACCTGGAGCTCAGCAGAGGTGAGGCATCCACAAATCAAAATGTGGGAAAGGAGAGGTCAGTTAAAGCAGCCCACAGGGCAAAACAGAGTGGGCCAGAGGTCTTTTTCTCAGAATTCCACATCATGGGCAATGAAGGGTCATCCTTAGAGAAAAACTCTCATGACCAACAGTGAGGTGCCAGTCGAGAGAGAGTCTCTCACCTTTGCAGATGCCCTGATGCGGCAGATGTTGGAACCTGGCATGTCATTGCTTTGCTTCGCTACCCCTTCCCTTCCACTTCACTTTGTTCACTTGTGAGCTAGGCTCTGCCTGCACTGCTGGGATGCGGTGAAGTGTGCGTTAGAGAAAAATGGATAGATTTGCGGCTTTGGTTGGCTGGCATATCTCATAAAGACAGAGTTAGACTGAAGACACAACTCAGAGATGGCTGTAGCTGAGCCCTGAGAGGCTGGTGTGCCACACAGAGCCTTTAAAGAGCATCTCAGAATCAAATGTTGGTGCAGGCGTTGGCTGGCTGGAGACTTTGGCTGGCATCAGTTTCAGTCAGATTCACAACTCAGAGACAGCTGTAGCTTAGCCCTGAGAGGCTGGTGTTCCACAAAAAGGCCTTTTAAGAGTGCATCAGAGTCGAGCAGTGGTGCGGGAGGAGAGGAGGTGGAGGTGGCTGGCAGCAGAAGTTTTTAAAGTAAGTCACCAGACATGACCAAACAATAAGCTGGAAAAAGCAATACCCCGTCCACAAGTGCACAGCCTGGCTGGACTGTCAGGAGTCTTCAGCAGAAAGAGTTGGGGGAGGGAGATTGTTTGAGGCTGGAGGCTTTGGCTGCAATGACTTAGAGAGAGAGACAACAGAGGCTGCACAGACAACCAGGAGACACATGTTGTAACTTAGCCCCACAGTGCTGGCATGCAACGCAGGGCATTAGGAAGAGGGTCTCAGAGTCACACGTTTGTGCAAGAAGTAGTCAGGAGTTCAAAGTCTGGATGTGCGAAGTGATGCCAATGCACAAGCCTTGAGAAGCTAATGTATATAAGTGAGAAGTGTGAATGGGCAAAGTAGTGTCCGCTGCCCACAACACTCACCCTAATGTTAGAGTAGAGAAACTTGTGACAATCATACACAAGGTTTTTTTAAAAAAAGAAATAAATTTTAAACTAAGAAAGCCAGCCAGCCAGCAGCAAAACCCATTAACAGCAGCAGCAGCTTGCAGCAGAGTGAGGATACAGTCAGAAAAAATATTTGAAGGAAGGGGAGAATGTATCACATAGCAAAAGCTACAAAAGTAGGAGTAAGTGAAGTTAATTTCAGATACATTGAATGTCTCACTTGTTCTTTATTTCTGTGATTTTAACTTTAAGATGTTATGTAGAACAGATTTGTCTTAACTATGTGCTGTAAAATCAGATAAGGCTATGTTCAGGTGGGCACGCCCCTTTGCTGCTGTACATGCCCCCTGGGGTCGGACATGTTGATGGACACGCCCCCTTGGGGGCCGACCATGTTGTCCTCCTTTTGGGTTTCCAAAATGATGGAAGTAACGTGGAAGTTTTACTTTAAATCTAATTAAAATTGGGTTTATGCTGGAAATTTATGCTGGAAAGGTTATATATTCCTATTGTAGCTATAAGGATATATAACTGTATTCTTATATATTTGGAGGAATGAAATTTTATCAGAGCTAGTAGCAAGGATGATGCACAGTGTGGTTTGGGGCTCGCCCAAGCATGGGGAAGGATATTCACTCTCCCCCACCCCCCATGCACATGCTTGGGCAAGTCCTGCCACCCTACTTCCTTGCAGCTATCTCCAATCTCACATCAGAGATAGCAGTGGAGATAAGGGGCTTTGGAGCTTTCCTGCACAGAGAAGAGCAGCTGCTCTCCCGGTGCAGGTGAACTAGGCTCAGATCACCTAACAACTCAAGCCCAGCCCTGGACACAGAGCCTAAGGGCTCATCTGGGGCCCATTGACACATACCATATACTGCTTTCAACCCACTATATCCTGCTTGGTGTGGCTCCTGCCTTTTATATACTGCTTTCCTAGTGGAATATCCAGCTTGGTGTAGATGAGCCCTAAGTCTAGTCCTGGAAGAACCCCAAGAAGCAGTGTGGGCTGGATTGAGGTGCTACGTGGGCCAGATTAGGCCATGGGTGGGATGTTCTGCATCCCTGCTATAGCCTTTGCAACGTGGAATTCACCAGGCTGGATTTGTGGCCTTCTAGGCACCTAACAAAACCAGAAGAGTTAACAAGCCACCATACATGACATGAGTCAATTCAAGTTGGAGGGGTTACAGCTTTGCAGATGTGATCTATAGTCATATATATTTACCAGTATGGTATCAGATTTAATTCATAAGGAAAGTGTTCATGATGTGTTTCCATCTGGCCCGCAGATTTGTGTAAGACTGTAAGAAGAGCCCTGCTGGATCGCACCAAATACTCATGTACTTCAGCATCCTATTTCACACAGTGGCCAACTAAATGCCTCTCAGAAGCCCAGAAGTAGGACTTTAGGTCCACAGCACTCTCCCTTTGTTGTTTCCTAGCAACTGCTATTCAGACACATATGACTGACTGCTATTCAGAATGAAGCTATCATTATTTGTGGAGTCTATCCAGTCCTTGCCCCTTGCTTGCGTTTTTCTGAGCTAAAAAGCCCTAAAGATGTCTGACTTTCCTCACATGGGAATCCCCCTGATAATTTTGGTAATAAAGCTATGTATTCCATAATATCAGGAAATGATAGAAATACATCGATACTGATGCTGTATAAGAGTTTCAAAAGTTATTTTATACCAGGAGGAAAGATCTCGCATAAATACATTTTTATTACTTATTTCCCAGAACAGAAATATTTATATTAATTACTTGCATTAAAAAAAACACCAACACTATGTTTATAAACACTTTTTAATGTCTTCTGCAGGACTGCACATGCAAGAGCAAAAGCCGATGCTTCTGATCAAGCTGCCCAGTCTGCTCGTCAGGAGTGCGATATTGCCAGAGCCGTCGCCAGAGACCTTTCCCCAGGTTTCTACCAACCAGGTAACATTATGTTTGCATTTTACTGGAATGATGCGATCTGTTGCATTTAAAGGGTGTGAATTTATAATTCAGGAACTGCCCAGCCATGCCACTGAAAAGGGGTTGGAAGGTCATTGCATTGCTAAGCTAGAAAACATTGTGTTATTGCATTATGACAGCTTTTACAGCTTCTTTACTGGGTAATATTTATGTAATAAAGTACAAGTGAATTTAGCCGTGTTTTCATTAGGCTTACATTCTGTATATTTTACAAGTAATATGCAGTAAACGCTCTATAGCCACAGTGGTTAAGTAGAGTTATTAACAAATAAATGCTTTTCAATGAAGACAACTGGAATAATGCCACTACCTAATCATATACACCCTATTCTGGCATTGCATCTCTTATCTAAAGCAAAATGGAATGGGCCTGCACCAAATAGCCCTGATACATACCCAGGAGGAGGGTGTGCTTGTCATGTGTGATATCAGGGAAGGAGCTGTTCAGATGGCCCCGCTCTTGTGTTGCTTTATAATGCTTGAATAGAGCTATTGTGGCATTCGATTTTTGTCATTGCAATAGACTGTATTTTGTGATTTGATGAAACAGTCACTTACCACTGCAGGAGGGCTACAGAAAGATACAAATTGAGACACTGCCCAGCTACCCCTGCAGAGGTGATGGCTGTAATTGATAAGGTGTCATGTACTTTCCAGTGGTACAAATTGTGAAGTGGAACATTTTAAGTGGAGGCAACCTTTTGCTTGACAGGAAACCCTCTATCCAGCAAGAGTGAATCAAACATTTATTCCATGTAATTGTAATAAAACTTTTATGGTTTAAAGAAGTGCTATGATGAAAAAGTTCTCCTTCATGCCCCTAAAATCATAAAAAGAGTGACTAAAATTTCAAATGCTAGGGTGAAAAGGAAAGGATTGCATGCTCCACAGAATATCTGCCTGTGAGGTTCATGTCACAGGTTCAGCATGCTCTGGCATATCTTCTTGGTTCCGGATTCAAATTTCTCTCACTGATACAAGTGTTGAGCAAGATCTGTCCCCAAAAGACTGTACTACCTAAATTTATTCATATGTGGGATTACATATTTGAGAATAAGCAAATGCAGCATATGATTCCCACATATGTGTCTTCATGGAATCAGTTTCAAAAGAGCATACGGAAAACCCCTGTTACCAAGCAATATCATCTTCATATTACAAGGGTGGGGGAAGCTTAAGGCTAGTAGAGAGTGGCTTGCCTCAGGCCAGTGAGAATTTGTAACTGACTGGAGATCTGAACTGGAGCTTCCATGCTGTTCTTAATGCTACACCAGCTGCCTGAATGTATATCAGTTTCTCCATATATGAGAAGACACATGAGCCTCTACTAATGCCACTGTAAAGCCCTTGCAATGTTACTTATTAATAGATAGATTTTGACAATACTTCATGTTAAAGGTTTGAAATATTTGCTCACTTTTTCTAGAGTTGGCCCATATTATTTAACCATATTTCTGATGTAGCATGTACATGCATGAAGACTCTTAATTACAACAAAAACCCCAAAGCCTTACAAATAAGTTCAAATAAAACACATTTTTTTAAAAAAAAAAATCCTGGAATTATTTATGTTTGAAAGAAAAGAGGCTTGGAGCTTTTCTTCATTGAAACCCATTGTCGGCTGTATCTATTTCCCAAGCCAATTAGGGTGTAGAACAGGTTGCTATGAGATATTAAAGAACAATGGTTTATCGTATATTCTCAATCTCCATCTCAGTGTAGGAGCCACACAAGATGAAACAAGATGAGCAGATTTATTGACTCTTTCAATTTTGTTAAATAGGCACAGTGGGGCCAATATAGATCACCTTCTCCACAACTGCTAGAAAAAACAATAGGCGTGCCTTCTCATTTCATTGGGCAACTGCAGGGTAAGGAGCTGACAGCTAGAAGTCTGAATTTATGTTCTGTAGCCCAACAAGCACTGTGGAAACTGCTGTTGCCCCAGTAAAGTCCTAACTTGATCTAGAACCCTTTATAGTTCTTCCAGGTTAAATGGGTTTCCTGGATGGGTGGAATTGCCCTGGAATCCACAGACTACAACCTGAGCCCTGGCAGATCATCATATGTGACAGCAGCACATATGGTCCCCATTTCTAGGCCCAACAGTTCTCTATGCTTCCTGAACTTGTAGCTAGGCAATATCCTCTTGTCATGTCAAATTGTCCTGAAAGACAATATTGTGTGGAAATGTTTCTTTACTCTTTTCTTGGCTAGAAGAGCTTAAAGTGAAAAGCAAGTAATTTGTCCGTCAATGACTGCACATAGGAAATCAATAGGACTGCTTTTAAAAAAGAAAGAAAGAAAGAAACAGAGGACAACTAACATCTTGCCTTGTTTGGGAGTCTTTTCCACCATTCTTTAATAGAAGTGAATGCTAACCCAGCTAAGGCCTGGAATCTATACGCCAGCCTTCTCCAATGTAGTGTCCTCCAGATATTAGACTACAACTCCTATCATCCTCATGGGAAAGAAGAGAGTAATTGGAGGGCAGGTGTCAAAAGTAGGCATGGTGGGGCACTGCTGAGGGCCGACAACCAAGCAGAGCCCACTGACAAGAGACCCTGGAATTACTCCTTCTCTTCACCATTGTAAGACAGTGGTGATGATGAGAAGAAGGAGCAGTAGATGCCCCTGCCTACTTGCTCACTGGCTGGCTGCCCTCTTAACCAAGCAAGTGGTAGCAATGATGAGAAAGACGATGAGGAGCATGAGCAGTTGGTGACAATGACAGTGAAAAGATAGACCCAGTGGGAAGGGGCCCCACTGAGGATGTCTTGCCAAAGGGCCCTCAAACCATGGAGCCAGCACTGACCAGGAGGAAAACTTTTTTACAATTTGGTGTTTCTGTCACCTTTGGAGCAGCTTGGCATCTTTTCACTGTTTACCAGTTGCCATATTTTTGAGGTAAAGCTTTTTGAAATGCATCATGTCATAATATAAATTTTGTCAAACTGAAATACAAATTTCAGCTGCTATATAAATATTAAGAAATAGTTCTATATTCTACAGTTTAAAAAGCAGCAGGCTCTTATAACATTTAGATATTTCTTTTAATTTTTACAAGCACATGTGCTTTTACACTATCCAGTATAATTCAGGCATTTGTTAGTTAACATTCTCTCAATCAGTTGTTGTACAGAGCTATGAAAGGGAGACTACTTTAAGTACAGAAAAAACCTTTGATTTTCACAAAATACAACTTTATTTTGTTTTTCTTCTGAAGCTTGTTAGAAGAAACCTAACTTAAATTTCAAGTACAATTTATGAACACAATTTGTGAATGTTAAGCTTCAGCATAGATGTGGTCTAATATGGCCTCCCATCAGCCTCAGGGAGCATGGCTAGTGGTCAAGAATGCTGAGCACTGTAGTCTAAAGCATTTGGAGTGCATTGAGTTGGGGAGGGCTGCTTTAGGAACACAAAGGCTGTAGTTTTAAACTGCATTGATTTTCCTTTTGGATTCAGGAAAGGTAATAGTACCTTTAAGTTTTCTTTGTTCTTTGCTATGAAACTATGAATAAAGGGTTTATTCTCCCAAAAGCTACATCTTCAACAAAAGTGCTCAGCATCAGAATGCATAATTAAAAAAGAATAAGTTGGCTGCATTTTCTCATCCTTTCTCACATTAATCTTTTAACATGCCCATGAGCCAAGGACAGAAAGGCTTCTGCTTAGGACTGCTGCCAGAACATATTTCAGAAACATTTTTATACATCTCTGTTTATAATTGTCATAAATATTTGTTCGAAGTTGAAACCTTGCTTACAAAGACTGTGAAAAGAGTTTGCCTGTTTATATTCATTTGTTTTAAGAACATTCTTTTGTTGGTTTCAACTTGCAGAGGGGTAGCGAAGTTAATCTGTAGGGTGGCAAAATAAACAAAGAGGGTTTTTGGGGCACCTTAGACAAACATATTTATTATGGCATGAGCTTTCATGGACTAGAGTCCACTCTAGTCCAAAATGCTTGTGCCATAATAAATTTGTTACAGAACAGTTTTAAGCCCTAGGTTGAGCTAGCTGGGATGGGTTAGGAAGCCAGATTCCGTCTGGTCATCAGGAAAATCTTCCTGACTGTTAGACAATGGAACCAGTTACCTAGGGAGGCGGTGGGCTCTCCTACACTAGAAGCATTCAAGAGGCAGCTGGACAACCATCTGTCAGGTATGCTTTAGGGTGGATTCCTGCATTGAGCAGGGGGTTGGACTCAATGGCATTGTAGGCCCCTTCCAACTCTACTATTCTATGATTCTATGATTCCATGGGTGTAGCTGCACTCCCCAACAGTGTTTCTGTTGGTAGTAACCAACAGAAGGCTCCAATGTGGATATTGTAAGGGTAGGGGCAGCCTCAGACTGGCCACATCCAAAGCTCCACCATCACTCTGACAGGCCCCTCAGCTACGCCAGGTTGGAGCTGGTGTAGGAATTTCCTCTTCCATTTAACCAACAGGAGGTTTTTTGTTTTTATTTTTTAAAGAAAGGAAAGGGGGGAAAAGAAAACCTGAACTACTGGGAAGAAAATTAATTACTATTGTCCCCATCCACCCTGGACAGCGTGAGATGGCAATTTTTGGATGAGGTGGTAGATCTGCCTAGAGATGTAAACTTTCCAGAATTTTTGAGCCATGAGAAAAAAATGTTTTGGCTTATTTTTGTGTGGGGAAATGGAAATTTTGGAAAAATTGAAAAATAAGCGCAATATCTAGTTTTGTTTTGTTTTGTTTTGTTTTGTTAGCACTCTTAGAGATCCGAAGTCACTTTGTGGTGTTTAGACAGTCTTCCCCAAACTGGTGCCCTCCAGATATGTTGGACTTCAGGTCCCATCAGCCTCAGGCAGCATGGCTAGTGGTCAAAAATGCCGAGCACTGAAGTCCAAAACATTTGGAGGGCATCAAGTTGGGGAGTGCTGCTTTAGGAACACAAAGCAGCCTTTCTGTTCCTAAAGTTATTTTATGTATAACTTGGAAAGGAAAGGAACCTCTCATACAAAGCACTTGAGTCATTGCTGACTCCTAGAGGCACGCCTGCTTTCGCTGACGTTTTCTTGACAGACTTTGTTTTGGGGGGTGGTTTGCCATTGCCTTCCCCAGTCGCAGTTACCTTATTGTATAACTTAGTTTGCTCATAAAGTTATCATAATATTTTAAAACTTTTAAAAGTAAACTCAGTTAGTAAATTTGTCATTATTGTCTCAATAGATTAGAACTACATTAAATGATAGCTACACCATCAGGGCTGAGAGAAGGTTGGGTCTGAATTGGAGGAGACCCATGTGTGTTTGCTGCTCTCCTCCCTTACCAAGCCCAGGACTCTATAGAACAAAACCCAAACTGTCAAAATGCATAATGGTAACTCTACTCACATAATGGGAAATGGAGCACAAATGTCTATCAGTAACATATACTTTAGATCAATGTTGTTGTTTATTCGTTTCCGACTCTTCGTGACTTCATGGACCAGCCCACGCCAGAGCTTCAGCAAAGATCAATACTTTGTCTTAAAACCTAAAAGAAAATATTTCATAATCCAAAGCTGTTTAATTTTTTAGGGGGGGAAATGGTCCTCAGAAAAAATGGGGGAAAGGGTTTCTTTCTGAATTTTTCTGTCTTTTTTCCAGGACTTCACATCTCTAGATCTTCCGCTCCCCACCCCCACCCCTGGACCCCATTTTGGATTGCACAAAGTGGCATCTTTAAGATGCCACAGATCGCTTTCATTTTGTTTGTGACACCAAAAATTCCCCTTAGTTTGGTGAGGATTTCGTTTTCTGTGTATGTTTTTTGGTATGTAATTCTGAAGGTTTACAAAATAAAGCTGTTGCGTTTGCATTCCGTCAGTATTTTCATTATATGAAAATGATTTAATTTCAAGATGCCAGCTGTTCTTGTTCAGTTAATAAGTTTAATAACTCTTAATAAGTATCAAGTGTATATGTTTTATATTTCATCTGGTATAACTGAAAGGCAAGTACAGTAGGCAATAAGTGGGGTACTGTTTGATGGGGAAACATTAGAGTTGTATAACACTTCAAGTTCCCACAATCTCAAAGGAGCTGTAGCAAATGGAAGCCCGTTTCTCAAACTTATTTCTATCTGTTGAATGTAGGATTAAAAATTACCTACCTTCAAGGATTAATTGTGTGAATATTACTATAGTGGACACTGAATGTATAGTTCTCCTGAATTATTGCTTTTATTTGTTACATTTAACCTAATATCCTGGTTAATAATAGGAGGGGAGGAAGCGTTCATTAAATATCAGTTCACACAACACTTTTCTCTTATCAAATATATTTTTCAGATGCTATAAACTGTGATAAGTATTAATTCAGCTTATAATTGAAATGTTTTCTGACATTTAATGAAGTAGCAACATAATACTGGCTTGCCAGTCATCCCTCTAATTTATTTAAATTATTTGTATCCCACCTTTCCACTAATAGTTTTAAAGATGGCTTACAAATGAAATTAAAACCATAGAACTCAAGGAGCTACACCCTGTCCACTCAGCAACCTCAAATGGAGTGACTGGCTCCCAGACTAATTCTGAACACAATTCAAAAAGCTTATGCTCACCATTCCTACATCAACCTATTTGTGCACTAACACCATCATCCAACTACTAGGTAAAGCTGCCCATTTGGGTTCCACTGACTTCTTTGTTTTTTGTTATTGCCTAGTAGAGCATCTAAAATTATCTCCAGTGTGGTTAATATAAAGGCTGTGGAGCTTCTCTCTGCAGTCCACTGGTAAAAGGGACTGGAGTGGGTCTCCTAGAATGAAAACGTATCTGAGGTTCCAGCGTTTTCCCCTTCCTGGGGAACCCATGTTGGAACCCAACATGGGTTCCAGCGTTTTCCCCTTCCTGGGTCCCAGCAATCCTAGGGTCAGCTGCAGGTCCAATTATAATCATCATATGACTTGCAGGGCCTAATTTGGTTGTCTGAAGATCATACACACACACACACACACACACACACACACACACACACACACTCTTCATCTTGGAACTCTGAACATGCAGACATTCATCAGATTTTTTCCTTCTGTGCCCTCCACCAACCTATTTTTTGTAACATCTTGCTTGTAATGTTTTATAAAACCTTGAGGATTTTATTCTAGAATTCTGTGATGACAATTTGCTAAAGCAGTAAAATTGATTGATTGATTGATTGTAACATCTTGCCTGATGAAGAGATCTGGAGATCTTCAAATCTTCCACATTTTTTGTGATCTTTTGGTTGGCCTAATAAAGGTGTTACACTAATATGGATTTTGGAATCATCATCCTTGCCATTTAAGTTAAAGTGGGTGGTGACTGGGCAGAGGTCCTTCTCAGCTGTGGCATCCCACTATTGGAAATTCTCTTCCAAGGAGGTCCATCTTGCCAGCTACATAAATGTCTTTTTGGTGGTAGGCAACCTTTAAAAAAATAAGCCTTTAACTTGCCGAGATATTCTTATACTGCTGTTGTTGTTGTTGTTGTTGTTGTTGTTGTTTTCATTCTGCTGTTTTATTGATGTTAATAGGCCCTTTTCATTTGAGTTGGTAGTTGCAAAAGGGGAAGAGTTTGATTTAAACTAGCCAACTTACGAAATGAAAAGAGTAATAATCAACGAGAAGGAAGAAACTTGATCAAAAGTAATGCTGTGAAACAAACTTAGAGGTGACAGGAGTCAGCAAATTAGATGAGGGACGTGATCCTACACCCATTGAAGTGAACTGCCAAACACTGCACGGTCAGCCCATGTATTTGAAATGTGACACAGCTGCAAAAGTGCTAATGCTATTTTAGGCTGTGTATGCAAAGGCAGGACGTCATGGAGAAGCAAGGTGATAGTCCCTTCTTTACATATGTTTATTGGCACTGCACTGGGTGCTGGGAACTGCAGTACTGGAAAGATGCAGAAAAGCTGAAGGGCAGTAATGAGATTTTATTTTGGAAACTGCTTCTGGAAAATTGGCCTTGCAGTTTGCTTTGCCTTGCACATGTTACTGTAAGAATTGTTTCAAATGGTGGAAAGTTACAATTTAAAAGCGCTGGAGGTATTGCTGCAATTTCTGTTACTGCCATCTTTTCACTTCTTTGAAGGCCTCTCCTGATGTAACATTTGGTACTCATGGACTCATTTTTTGAAATGATGTCATGAGGATACATGCATAGAAGTATCATGTCATATTTGGTTTCCACATCACTTTCTGGGATGCAAATAGGAATCCCCAGTTCCTCTCACATCTTCTTCACTAATTTGATTTCTGAATACAAGTTGTTTTGTAAGACTTCCAAATGTATTCACTGGCAGATTTCACAAAATGGGAAAACAACAGGATTTAAAATATGACTGTGCATCGTAGTAAAAGCTTTATTAAGTTTTAGCTAAAAGGAGGGTACAAGACTATGACCACCAAATCTGCTTTTATTTCTTATGTCTTAAGGAAGCAATTAAATTGTAAAAATGATTAATCCAAAAGAAAAGGATCCCACAACTGCAAACAGAGAGCAAAAATGACAAATGTGTTAGGTGGGAAATGCAACATATATTCCTTTTCTTTGCTTCTGTAACTTGATGTAAGTCCTCGATTTAATTGCTTTTTGAAAACAATTACAGGTCCTGATTATATCAAACAACGATTTCAAGAAGGCGCAGATGTTAAGGAAAACCCTGAAGAAAAGGCTAAGGAAAAGCCACCTACACCAAAAGAATCTCCTCACTTTTATCGAAAAGGCACTACACCTCCTGGGACTCCAGAACGGAGCCCTAGGGAAAGTCCACTCCTCTCTAGTGAGCCTTCCCCTGTAAAACAAGGCAAAAAGCAAAACTCCACCTCAGAAGTCAGACTTATTCAAGAAAAAAAGAATTTAGCCAGTGAAACTATAACACCGGTAGTCAACAAACCTCTTTATTCAAAAGTACCTGTGAAGGAGGAAGTGATGGTAAAGCACCAGCCAAAGTTATCACCCCGCCACAATCCTAGCAGCACAGAGAATGGAGAGTTGCATGATCATTACCATGGCTATTATGTGAAAGCAAATCCAACCATGTATCCATTTGAGCTCGGGGAAGACGAGGACCATACCAACCCATCTTCAGCACTTGCATTAGTAAAAGCTCAGAAGCCAAGCCCCGACAGATCTGGGATTCAGTTAGATGCCAAAGAATCATTAAAGAAGCCTGAATCTGCTTCACCAAAGAATCCTGCTAATAACGACTTCTATTCTTCAGTGGAAAGAGAGGTCAATTTGGTAGGTACGGTGGATTAAATGCTCAAACGTATTGTAAGATCTTTCTGTTTGGGTGAGCCTGCGTCTTAATGGAAAGGGACACACTGCTTGCATTCAAGTCATACCGTGCATTTTGCTTTATGCTGTAGATGTTCAAAAAGTCCCTGAGAGAGATCTGTTTCACAGCAGGGTAATTTATAAGATTTACAACAACAATGTATACATCAAATTATATATATATATATATATATATATATATATATATATATATATATTCCTTGTAAATATTGACTCATAAAATATTTGGTAGATATGAAAGTGTGTAATGTGCAGAACATTCAAGACTAGCAAACACTCCCTTCTTTCACCATAAATTAATAATCCTAATTAGCTCATTAGAATTAATTGGAGGTTCTGTCACTGAAATGTTTATATTTCTCATTCTCATCTTAGCCCTAGTCAGTCAGTCATAAATTGTATGTGTGATTGGGACATGTGTGCCAGCTCAGTCTTTCTGCATTGAGTGGCAATGTCTGAAGGAAGATAGCAGCCATGTCTGGCTGAATTAAGTTAAGGTCCTTCCTGAAATTTCTAACCCGACTGCATATGGTTCTCAACCACAGGGAGAAGTGTAATCACATTCAACTGAATTCAGCTACAATCTCCCTTAAGACCTTCCTGGTCAAAGTGGGAAGATTGGATGGGAAAGGGCCAGCATGCATGATCCTGTAGCCTCTCCACAAAATACAGTTTCTGAAAGACTGGATAGGTCAGTTGTGTTGCATGAATCTGGATGTAACACAGAAATTATTAGTTATACCTTGACAATTCATCTGCTGAGTGCACTGCGTAACTCCATCAAGTTAAACAGATAGATCTTTAACAAACTTTGTGAAAATCCATGGGACACAACTGGATAGGAAGTAGCTATGTGATTGGCCCCACCCAAGCCTTTAAACATTGTGTCAGCAGTGTGAGATAAAGCCACATGTAAGTGGCTCCCTGCTGCAACACCTAATGAATAAAATATGGACATCAGAACAAATACTCTCTTAGCATCACTTGCAAGAAAAAGAGGAAAGGCCATATTGCCTTTTGATGAGTAATTTGAAGGAGACCAAAACAACAACAACAACAGACTTCTTAATACTTTAAATGGCAATTGTCAGCATCATCACACGGGGTTTGGGGGGGGGGGAGAATCACATTTCCTTACCATCACTTCTCCACCCCCACCCCTTTGTCCCTCATTACTTGCTCTTTCTTCCCAAAGGGGAAAGAGGAAGTAAACAAAGACCATGTGGCCCATTCAGGGGGCTGTTTTATGACTTCACTTTACTAAATAGCATTCATTAAAAGTAGTAAACCAGATTATGCCCAACTAGAGCTTATTTACATAATCAAGATTTGGCGGATATCATTTCAGGCTTGTTATCCAGAGATAACATCTTCTGTCTGCACAAACAAAGTATTAATTGTTTGTTTTTCAGATATACTGTGTTGCTGATTGTCTTGGATAATTCATATGCCATTGCATTTACACTGTAAAACTGCAAACACTACCTGTTCAAGATTAAAACTTTGCTCCTCACAGAGCATTTTTATATATACACATAAAACATTTCATATAAAATATATAATGTAAGAACTTAACAAATGTGTGTTTACAGTCATGTGTACTACAGAGTCACACTTGCTGAGAAGGTGAGATTGGCTGCGGCTCACTGATAGAATATACTTGGTTGCAAACATAGGATTTGCACCATGTAATGCGGGAGGAGGTTCTTATTTCAGGATTAGAGAGAAGAATCCAGGAGCCATAATCTTACCAGATAGTATTGGCTATTTCACCTCCCTGCAACCTTAGACTAACCTCTTGAATATATAAAGAAATCTGTGTTTAAAGTGAGTTCAGGACAGCAGTGTGTAAAATGAACTCCAGGGCCCCCCCAAAAACCTAAACAAACAAATTGCAGCCAATATTTAGAAGCATCAGGGAAAGGGAGAATAGAAGTATACTGCACTTAGCTACATCACAGATGATTGTCTGTGTAGGAAGAAATATACATATTATGGCACATGAAGATCACACACCTGACTCATACTGTAAACACATTGTGGAGTAGACACATTATATTCATCAATACACATGGTATATAAGCTGTTTTACTAGACAGAATCAGTTTAGTACAGTTTAGTACAGTAATCATGTGAAGTGATCCTTGGTTACTGAGTTAACAAAAGAAAATTGACAATTCTTTTCCTTGGAACACTGTAATTACAATTGCCTTGGTAACACCAGTGCACGAAAGTGTTATTAAGAAGGGTGGGTAAATTTGAGAATTTCCAATCAGGTGTCAGATATTTAAGTACTTTGCTATAGTTTCAAAAACTTTCGAAGGGCATGTCTAGACGATGGCTTATCCCGGGGATCACCCCAGGATCATCCCTGTGTGTCCACATGACACACAGGGGATCCCGGGGGCAGGGAGGGATGATCCCTCCCTTTCCCCAGGATTACTGGGACTGCTTTTAGCTTGGTTTTTCCTGTGGTCTCGGGATCATCCTGAGACCGCAGCATGAGTGGGCGGCCATCCTGGTTTCATCCCGGCTCCTCGTGAGTAAATGCAGGGAACTGGGCATGGGGCACGGAGCTCTTCAGGAGCTCCATGCCCATCAGGTGTGGGAGGGGGGAGCATGATCATTTAAAACAAAAACTAACCTTATCGTTGGAGTGCTCATGCACTCATCTTCAATAAAAAAAAGGGCAGGCGTGACATCCTCCTTCCTTCCAGGCTGTCACGCACCACGTGTGGACTGAGGGGGAGGATCTCACAATCAGCATATCGCAAGATCCTCCCCCCTTCCCTGTCCAGTGTAGACATGCCCAAAGTTAAAAGATCAAGTGATGTGATCGCTCCTTTTACCTATGTCTTTTTTTAAAGCAAGAGAAACTCTTTCATTCTTCAGAGCATCATGAGAATATCTCCTGTGTAACCTCCTGTTGCAGCAGAAGTGCTTCCAAATGGATTGGTGTCCTCTGAGAGTCTAGTTGGCACAGATCTGTTGTATTACATTGCTTGCTGGTTTCTTCTCATCTTTAGCACCATTTCAGCCATAGGGGGAAAATATCTTCCTCATTCTACCTTTTCCCTCAACCCTTTCAGAAAAAGAGAACATCCAGTGTGCCATTCCACAGAAATGAGAACTACAAAGCTATTGGAGACATAATCTAATGAGGTTTGACAGATTAATCAGAAGTGCCAGAATATGTTTTGAATTGCATGCTTGGAGTAGTTGAAGTGGAGGCGGTTGCTTATGGGACAAAGTATTCATTAATCACTACATCAATTAATTAAGGATACATAGATTTTGAAGCAAGAAAGCTCAGTTGCAGCAATGTGAATAAATCACATCATTTATATATTTTTATTTATTTAAAATGTCACTGGGCTTGATATGTAGGGAGCTGCCTAATATCAAGTCAGCTTACTGGTCTGTCTAGCCCAGGGATAATCTGGTTCCCTCCAGATGTTTTGAATGTAATGTAATAAATAAATGACACCTCCCATAATCCTTGTCCGTTTGCCATGGAACTGTCATCCAAAATATCTGGAGGGTACCAGGTTACCTGTGGTCTATCCCAGCCAGAAATCTAAAGGAGCTTTCCAAGATGCTGGACCCATTTTGGGGATAGGATCCAGCATATTGGATAGGTCCTTTAGACTTAGGGCTGGTCGTAACTAAAACCCAGAAGAGAATCACTGTCCCACTGAATTTGGAACCACCAGCCTCCCATGGACCACCAATACTGTCTGCTTTCACTGTTAGAGTTTGTCCAGGGTCCCACACAGGGGCCTCTCCTAGTCATGACAGGTGATGTTCTTTTAATGAGACAAAGCACGGCCTGACCGCTGCACAACAGCCCTTCCTCTTAATTGAATTTCATAAATAAGGGAATTATGTATGGAAAGATAAGAGTTACTGCTGAGCTAGAGACTAATATTGCCTTTTTCTAATTGACCTTCTTTTAATATGTCATCTCTTAATAGCCAATATATCGCAGTATTGCCCAGCAATCTAAGAGGATTCCTGCAATGAGCAGGGGGTTGGACTCGATGGCCTTGTAGGCCCCTTCCAACTCTGCTATTCTATGATTCTATGATTTATTATTATTATTATTCCTTTCATTTTTCTCTTTTGTATGCCTTAAGCTTTCTGTTATATAAGGACAATTCTGGGCATGCATGAAGCTTTTCTGTTACAGCTTCTTTCTAGCACCTGTTCAGATCAGTCATGGAAAGCAGAGACTAATTTTGCCTTTTTCTATTTTAAGCCACTGCAGAGTACTGAGGCCTTATTTATGGTGCTTCACCCTAAAGCATTTTTAGAGCCGCACGAGTAATGTTTTAAAAGCTAGAATTAGAGTCTCATCTTGAATTCCACAGGTTGGGCAAAGTTCTCTGCAATTTGTTTGATCATTCTTAGCACAACTCCAAACCCCAAAGCAATTCTTTGGTGTAGCTTGAAATATGCATTCAATATCTCACTCTTGTCTTTCCCCTACTCTTTGAAATGCTCAATTTATCTTCCTTCCTAATGACAAGCCAAGAAAGCATTACTTTTTTATTTGAACTTGATTGTTAAACTGAATTCCAAAATATCTCCAGAAATGGTGGGGTTCACATTGGACTAAAAACAAGGCAAAATCAGCAGCCTTTTCAAATTGCTGACAGATTAACACATTCAGTGGAGCCAAGACAGTTCTCATCAGTTTAGATCTGTGCTTGGAGCATGCTTTATGAGCATCACACAGATGCTACACCAAGCAGGATATAACACCAAGCAGGATATAACACTTTTAAAATGGTATGAAAATGGTATATGTAATGTGTCCTGGGTCTGAACAGTTCTCATAACCCTTATAAACCGTTATAAGCAGTAGTGTAGATCCTGCCAGAAACTGCAGAGGTGTAGCCATAGCCATGGCAAGTAGCACCATTCATCAAGTCATTTTGGTGTCTGTCATGGAGACTTTCTGTGCCACTCTCAGCCACCTTCCAGAAGGGGTAGTTCTGGTATGGGAGTGTTTCATACCGAGTGCTGGAATAACACAAAGGGAAGTATTACATCCCACTGGAGCTATATCCAAGAGCTCCTATATATAACGTCTGTAACATGTGCTCCAGATCTTCAGAAAGGAGTAGGAATATATGCCAAACCAAATACCTGAGAATTTTGTGAAGGAACTCTAGTGATAAACTCAGGTCTTTCATCTAAATCACAAGAGCAACCTTCCTCTCCGGAGGAATGCAAGTTACTTTATTGTTTCTATCCATTTGCGGAAATGAAGCTGTGGTAAGTGTATAATATCTGAAATACTTCTTGGCTTTACATGGTTTAATGTCAGCACAAGTACAAAAGCCTGCAGTATTGTCACAAATATTTAGCCCACTCCAGAGCACATCCATTA
This sequence comes from Elgaria multicarinata webbii, assembly GCF_023053635.1. Lineage (NCBI taxonomy): Eukaryota > Metazoa > Chordata > Lepidosauria > Squamata > Anguidae > Elgaria > Elgaria multicarinata. The sequence continues at coordinate 76,027,249 of NC_086177.1, read as the reverse complement.
TTAGTCTATCATAGTATTTCTGCTTGCTACTTAGTTAGAACAGCTAAAATCCATCATTCTAGTGAAACCAACATTTCTCTAGGATCCACATAAGGCTAGGATTGTAGCTACCCATGTGTTCATGAGAATATTAAGGTTTACCAATACCTGTGAGTATCCTTAAAAACAAAATTTCTAGCCACCCCCAGATTTTAAAACCAAGACGGAAGACACACCTGTTTTATTGTTCAGTTGTATATCCTCTTTAGGGGTCAAACTTACCCTGCAAATAGAGCACTACCCAGCATCTCCTCACTGTGACTGTGCTCATTAGAATGGTGTCTAAGTAAATGTATCTCAGGCTAATGTGAATGTTAAGATGTGGTTGTATTTTCTTACAACTTGTACATGTGTCTGCATTACAGCACAATCATATCAAAGTAAAAGGATATGGATTCGACAGGGAAAAGGAGAAGTTTGGCTAATATTTTGCAGGGATTAATAATTCAGTATAGTACTTCGATATTTTTTGTTTGATTTTGGTACTAGCAAATGTCAGGGAATTATTATTATTATATTTATATTTATATCCTGCCTTTTCCCCAATACTGGGACTCAAGCCAGCTACTATCCCACTTGCTCCAAAGACAGAAATATCTTCCTCAAAATATGTTATAATTAATCTGTCAAGAAAATAATTAGATAACGGAAGTCTTTCACATCTCTCTGCCCCCACCCTTAATAGTACCTCAAAGAGCCTATGCACTGTTTGAAATCATAAGGTTAATCTAACGCAAGAAGATATCCAATCATAAAATGGGAGTTCCCCTTTCCATATCCCCACCCCATACCTATCAGGTCTGTTCCAGAGGGACTCCCAACTGGAGCAAATTTTGGGCATGCATGGGGTGCTGCAGACAGGAGGGGAAATTTGATCTCCCTGCAGTGTCTGCTCCACTGCTCCACAATGGAAAATTCTGTTTTCCATTGTGTAAGTAGATTTTCAGGAAAAACAGAAGACTGCTTAGTTGGATGTCTCAAGAACTACAAAAGGAAAAAGTTCCTATTTTCATTTTTGGTATTATAACACAATCTGGATGCATCTAGATATTAAAGGTTGCAGTATATTTATTCATTATCTTAACTTTTGTGAATGTAATCAAAATCCATTTTATTTCAATTTCAGGGTCCTAATTCAATCATGATTGCCCTGGTAATGCTGTTGAATATTGGTTTAGCCATACTTTTTGTCCATTTTCTAACTTGATTGGAATTAGGAAAGGTAAGAATGGTTTTGTGTTTCACATAAAAATTCTACTCTCTCCCAACCTCAGTTTTAATCTTTTCCATTTCAAACATCAAAGCTTTATTAGTTGCACATGTGAATGTTTCATCACTTTAATTTTAGCTATGCCTGAATGTGATTCAACATAGTTACTTAATGATATAACTGTTTTGATCCTTCAGTGAAGTCATGACAACTAGTGGCGTAAGCCCACAATTCTCGGCAGTTGTGTCATCAGCCTTTTAAATGGCACGAGTCATGTTCAGACACAGGGAAGGAGGCATGGAATTAGGATGGGACACAAGAGAGATGAAACTTGGAAAACTCAGCCAAGGGGCTTTGAGGTCCCCTTTGAGGAAGCAAGCAGCCATGTTGGGGGAAAAACCACGCCCGTACATACATAAGCTTGCTGAAGCAACCCAACAAGTAAAGTGTGTTGGTTACTCCATCTGTTCCAGAAGAGAGTGTGACTAAACTGGAAATGTACGGAGCTGCACTTTTGTTGATGGAAGCTAACAGCTGCCTTACTATTTTGCCGTCTGATGTTTTTGGTGGGGGAGATGGGAAAGCGACTGCCAGAGGAATGTGGTCAGAGGATTCTGTTGCTGTGGAAGCGATTCCAGTATTCACTCCTATCTCATTAGAAGAAATAGTTAGCAGCATCACTCACCAGTCTTATTCCATTACCTGCTGCTTTTAAAATCTCTTTGCCGTTTTCTGGGAGATTGTGTTTCATTTGCTTATGCATGATTCTGTTCATTTACTATTTATTTTAAACCTATGTACAGCCATAATATAATAATGTAATCCAACCTGGAAAACGTCACTAGTTTTTAACCCTGCATCAGAAAAATGAAATTAAAGCCTATAGTATATGTGCAGTATAGACCTTTTCTTGGAAGGATTAATTTCTTCATAGCACTTTTTTTTAACTTAAGCCGGTAAAGTCATCTTCCGCTTAAGGGTTTGCAGGCAATATGCAACAATGTTTTAAGCCATCGTTTGTATCTTCTTTGTGGAAGTGGCAAGCAAAATTATTTTAAATGCTGCAAGATTCATCGGGCTGTATCAGCAAATTGGATGAGAAAGGTAGAATATTTGAGAAGGGTTGTGCCACTCAGTGATTTGGATCTTATTTCAATATTGAAAGAAATTACTGATATTTAAAGTCTTGCCTGCTTGCACAATGGAAGCTGTTGATTAAACTTATAAATGATGTTTTTTAAAGATCAAGCTTCATGTTGAATACATTCAGGTAGAGCATTTAAGTCTGTTAAAAATGACTGATTATCAGTTTGATGCCTTTAATGTTGTTAAAATGAGTCTGTAATCTTACCTCAGCCAGTTAAAACTTAAGCCTCAAACTTTCATTTGGACTCTTTGTCTTAACTAGATTTACAGTCTTGTGTTTTGATGATGTGATTCATGTTTTTTTTCTCCACCCCACTATAATTACTGTATTCCATAATACTCAAAAGCATGTTTGTTTACTCAGAGCAAGATTGTACATGGTGTGGTCAGTTTGAAAGTCAGCATTTTAATTAGAAATAGAAAGTCAAGGGCTTGGGTTTTGTTTTTAACTCTTAGAAAAGAATATTTTTCCAGCTTTTAATCCTGTTTGTAAATTATTATTATTATTATTATTATTATTATTATCATCATCATCATTATTAGCATGGTTTAATGGAGAGCTTTCCTGATAACTACATTAGCTACTGTAAGAAGCAGCCCACCAAGTGGAAATGAGTAAGGAGTTAATCTTGTAGCCTGGAGATGCTCAGTGCAGGACAGTAACACAAATGGCATTTTTTGCAGAAGTGGGTTGAGAATCCTATGTTTTGACCAGTGTGGAATCAAGAAGAAAACAGAAAGGCAGAAAATGAAAATGTAACAGCGTTTGTTTGTGAAGGAAGTAAGGAAAAACAAGTTTACTTCTAAATTTAGAAAAGTAATTAATTGAGAATCAGGTTTTTAAATTGTCCTATATAAACTTTCTTATCTACCATTTAGCCCAGTTAAGTTATTGATTAAACTAATTTTGTAACTGATATTCAAATATTATTACACGTGTATTTAAAAATCTTTTAAAAATGGCTTTTGAAAATGTTTATAAATTTAAGCATGTTAGCTCCATTTATAAATATGTATGATTTATAAGCTTTTTTAAAAACAAAGCTTCAATCAAAAAATGTTGGTATTTTTCTAAAATGTGCACAACTGTATTTTACATAAAAGACTATTTATAGTTGGTTGTATAGTGTACACTACATTTTGGACAGCTCTTAAGTCTGCCAATGTACTTAATGATATGTCACTTTGTCTATTTAAAATTTCTTGCTGTGAATGAACTCTTTATCTAATGAGCTTCTTTATTTATAATTCTGGAATCCAAAACAGATAATGTACAGTTTTCATAACTGTATTTACTCTAATAAAAAGGAATTCATTACTAATGCGTAGACCAGTTTTCTTTTTATCTCTCTATAAACACAGCTGATGTTTTCTTTCCTATTCAGTTTTTTTTTAATTAAGAAAGTATATGTGTAGTTTATAAGTTGAACATACTTGTATCTTTTCTTGCATACTCTGATTTCCTTTGCATTGTACAAATAATATGCCATATATAATACACACAAAAACATACAAATAATATTATACATGTCTGAGGTTATATCTTGAAGAAAGCACTTTGAAAAGCACAGTTACTAGCAAAACATATTTCATTAGACAACCAATAATATGCATTTCCAACGATGTAATTTATTTAATTGGATATTTAAAAAATGGATTCCTGTGATATGTAGGAAAAACTACAAAGTACCTAAGAACAAGATTCCATAATGGCAAATCTGAAATGTTTACTAAAAAAAATAGATCAGCCTTTTCCCAGACATTTTAACTCACCTGGACATAGTCTGTCAGACTTACAATTGCTTCCATATGAACAAACAAAAGACACTAACATGCTTGGCAGAAAGGAAGACTTCTGAATCTACAGACTCAGAACTATTAAGTTTATATGGCCTTAACCTAGAGGACAATTCATAAGCATTCCACAGCTCTTAACTCGGTGGTGGGGGGGGCGTTCTCCTTTGCAGTTTTCATCTCCCAGCATTCCAAACTGCCACACTTGGTATCTATTTAATATCACAGCTATTGAAGCCAAAATGTTTAGCACTAAATATATTTTAAAATTACTCTGTTGTTAGTCTACCTGTCTTTTATTCAACTCCACTGATATAATACTTTTTTGAAGTTGAAGAGTGAAAGGCCAAAGTTAGTAAATGGATTGTGTAATATAGGGCTTGTGTAGACATGCCCTACGACACTATTAGTTTTATTACACAGATACATATCTATGCACACATATGAATGTCATTCCGAAACATTAGTCCAGAATAATGAGTATATATAGTGAAGTTGTCAAATGACTGATTCTGATAGCCTGAATGCATTTTACATGCCTCGAGGTATTCAGATACTCATTATTATATAGAGCTACCTTAATATGGAACTATAACTAGTGGAAGTGGACACTGAATCCTTAGACCATCTATTAATGAGACAGGTATGTGAGGTATGCAAGAATGTTAGTGACAAGTCGTCAGTTATTACTGCAATGCATTTAACTAAAGAAGATCCCACAATGTAAGTGGAAGATGAATGGGGAATGTTACAATTCTAATACTTTAGTTTTTGCTTTAAATCTTCTATGAAATGGCGACTAGCAAGTAAACATGTCAAGGAGTTTATTAATACCAGCACATAGTAAGATTTTTAGGATATGAAAAATTAGCTCTGAGGAGCCACATTCCAGGCAAAATTGGCAGGGCTGAAAAATCCAAGTGCCTCCAAGCGCCATTGTTAAATTTATGTAGGAAGCAGCTCTACTAAAAAAAAAAAAAAAAGCATAAGCAACAGGTCTACTCACAAATAAGCAGGGCAAGCCTCTGCATGTCTACTCACAAATGAATAACTCAAATAGCCTCTGCATGTCTACTCAAAAGTAAGCATGAGAAGCCCTGTGTATCTACTCAGACGTAAGCAAGAAAGAAATATTTAGCAAGACTTCCAAATAACATTCCAAAGCCTATGCATGTCTGCTCAGCAGGAAACAATCACTCAGCAGCACTTTCAAAAAGCATCTTGAACACCAAGCTCCTTCAGAAGTAAACATGAGCATTATGCCTATTTACAAAAAGCAGCATGAGCCTTTGCAGGATACATGGTTGTGAAAGGCATGCAGCAGCCACCCAGCTGTGCACTCACAATGGCCACCATAGGCCAGTAAGTCTGGCCTCCTGCCCAAGGCATGCTGGGAGTTCCACCCACGGTATGCTGGGAATTGTACAACATAAGCTTAGGTTTTTTATTAAATTCTTTAAAAATACTTAAAACCCCAAATTTTGTGTTTTTAGATTTTTCTGATACATTGTACAGTCGGATCTATCAGCGTGCCAAATTTCAAGTTTCTAACTCAAATGGAAGTGGGTAAACTGGAAGTCGGTGGCACGGAGTGCCTTCTACCAACTTCGGTTGGTGGCCCAGCTACGCCCCTATCTGGACAGGGATAACCTAGCTTCAGTTGTCCATACTTTGGTAACTTCCAAATTAGATTACTGCAACGCCCTCTACATCAGGCAGCCTTTGAAGACGGTCCAGAAACTGCAGCTTGTGCAAAATGCGGCGGCCAGATTGATAGCTGGAACAGGAAGATTTGAGCATATAACACCGATTCTGGCCCGCTTGCATTGGCTGCCTATATGTTTCTGAGCCCAATTCAAGGTGCTGGTTTTAACCTATAAAGCCCTACATGGCTTGGGACCACAATACCTGATGGAACGCCTCTCCCGACATGAACCTACCCGTACACTGCGCTCAACATCTAAGGTCCTCCTCTGAGTGCCTACTCCGAGGGAAGCTCGGAGGATGGCAACAAGGGAGAGGGCCTTCTCAGTGGTTGCCCCCCGACTGTGGAATGATTTCCTGATAAGGCTCGCCTGGCGCCAACGTTGTTATCTTTTTGGCGCCAGGTCAAGACTTTTCTTTTCTCCCAGGCATTTTAATAGCATTTTAACAGCATTTAATAACGTAAAGTTTGTTTTAATGGACCCCAGAATTGTTGTTTTAAATGAATACTGTTGTTGTTTTTAAACTGTTTTTATGTTTTTTAAATTTTTTGTATACTTTTAATGTCTACTATTTTTAATTGTTGTAAACCGCCCAGAGAGCTTCGGCTGGGGGGCGGTATATAAATGTAATAAAATAAATAAATAAATAAAATAATAAACATTTCCAGACATACATCCCACACACATACTTTCAGCTTTATAGGTAGAGAAGCTTGTTTAAGTGGTGGTACACTGAGAAGTTAAAACATCATTTAATGGTGGTAATATTTTACGTTGGCTTCAGAAGCTAATAATTTTGGTTCCTATCATTTCTGTCACTCTTTAGTAATGAAGACTGACTGTATAAAAGTCGGACAAAATGGTCATATTATTATTCATTAAGAATAGCTATGGTCATGTCAGTCTCTCTTATTTTCCTATTTTCCTTAGGGATATGTTCCAAATGTTTTGATTCCACAATATTGTAAAGCCAATGTGGTGAAGTAGGGAAACCAATGTTCAAGTCCCCATTTGTCCATGAAGCTCATTAGGGGACTTTGGATGAGTCACTGTCTCTCAGCCTAACCTACCTCACAGGGTTGTTCTGAGGATAAAATGGAGAGGAGGAAGATCATGTACACCATCTTGGTCTCCTTGGAGGAATAAGTGGGATATAAATGTAACAAAGTAAAATAAGTAAAGCCTTTGTCATTCATTGTATCAGTCTCTTACAGGTGCTTGGAACAGATGCTTGGAAGCCTGATGCACAGTCAGATCCTTGGTTCACCTAGCACAGGGTTATCTACTGAATCTCAGGCACCCTCTAGAATTTAAGAGAGGTGTCTTTGGCAGCCCTATATGAAGATGCTGGGGATTGAACCTGGGACTATATACAGGCAAAGCACATGCCCGTATATTTCATGCAGCAGAAGAAATGTCATGTAATTTGGATTGTGAACTATACTACACATTTCCCTGTTCAGACCAGAATTCAAAAGTACATACTGCTGAATAATGATACTCTAGAATACTTGTCTTACCACTGTGATCTGAAACTCTTACTGAAACTCAGAGTGGATTCATTGTCCCACTGACATTGGGACCATCAGCCTCTAGGTACACAATCGCTGATATTGTACACTTAGGCCAGATCTAAACCAAGCAGGATATAGCACTATGAAAGTGGTATATGGTATGTGTCAATGGGCCCCAACAGTTGTCAGTGCACTTCAATACCGCTATAAAGCAGTAGTGTGGCTCCTGCTAGTATTTACTGCTTTCATACCGCTTTACTAGTGCAATATCCTGCTTGGGGTAGATCTGGCCTTAGTTTCACACACAATTATCTTAACCTTTCCAAAAGCCATCAGAACCTCTTCCTAGGTATCTGGATGGGACAGCACACTGACAACTTGAAAGAGGACAAAAGGGGGGATTTGCTATAATCCAAGGCAGACTATTCAAGTCAACACACACTTCATTTTGTGTTGGATAGGTACCATAGTAAAAGGGCAGGCCCTAAGGATGTATAAGCAGAAAACATGTGCAGTTGAAGCCAGGTGCGCTAGGACTGCCTGAGACCTGAATTGACAAGCAAAAATACATTACCGTGTTTCTTCGATTCTAAGAAGCACTTTTTTTCCCCATATAAAACTCTCTAAAAATGGAGTGCATCTTCGAATCGCAGGTGCAGTTATTATTTCTTAGAATCAAAGCTTTTTTTCTGTTGGTGGTACTGAAATTAGTGTGCGCCTTAGAATCGATGGCGTCTTAGAATCGAAGAAATATGGGGTAATACATATTTTTTTGAATGAAGGCAAAACGTTCCTCTCCCCACCCCAAATTTGTTCACAACGACAAGAAGAAGAAGAAGAAGAAGAAGAAGAAGAAGAAGAAGAAGAAGAAGAAGAAGAAGAAGAAGAAGAAGAAGAAGAATGCTGTAGACTGCTTACATGACCATGTATGTAACACTACTAGGCTGTACATTTTCACTATATGCACTCCATAAAACTAGTGGGTTGAACTTAGTGTGGTAACTTTGGGTTCAGCTACAAAGTAAGCATGTGGTGAGGCTACTACATAACTCTCTCACCACAAGCACAAATTAGTCTGGAAATATATATCTGGAGCAGCCCACACTCTGGACATGCTTTAATTATCATGAGGTTGGTCCCCACATTGCAAATACATAAGAAATATCTTCAGCTCACCACATAACAACCACCCAGCCCAAAGGGGCATACTTTCTTTCATCACATGAATCTTTCTGAACCTCTCTAATAAAGTTACCCAGCTTCCCTAAAATTTTACCTCAGACTTATTATTTCACCTTGGAATGATTGCCTCTGTGTAGTGGTGGTGTTTTCCTTCATTTGTTTTAAGGGCAACTTTGTCATATTCAATGAGTATGTTTTATAAAGCAAGGGCATGATGCGATACAGAAGAGAGCCAATTAATAATACGCGCGCACACACACACACACATACACACACACTGCTGAGAGTGTATTGATTGCAAAAATCACTGGGAGGAAAATGCTTTCCACTTGTGGGATTTTCCTGGTATTAATATACTGGAGAGGGGGTGGGTTCTGAAACTATATTCTGGATCATAGCTTCCTAAACTCATTGCAGAAGTCAAATAAGATGGATCACATCTGAAGCCACAGAGAAATGTAACTATTTCACTTTTCTAACAAATGTTACAATCTTACATGGAGTTATAATGAATAATCCATGGAATTATGTAAAGTTTAGGAGTGCACTCAAGCAGCTGCTTGTAATATAAAGGTGGAGCGCTTGCATTTCCTCTCCCCTCCCCCAAACTATTTCTCTTATTATGCCTTTTTCTTATTTCCGTGTGACTGACTCGCTGATGATGATTCATGGCTATGGAGTTTATTCAGCGCTGGAAGGCACCGAATGGCCATTTATCCTGGGGATCCAAAACTGTCAGAAACTATCTGCAAGAAACTACTAGGCCATCAAGTGAGGCCCTTTATTGTGTTGTTTTGAGGGAGAAACAGCAATGCTGTGCCCCAGAAAGATCACCTCACTATCTGATTGTTTCATGGTACTTGATAGTAGCCTAAATAGAAGGGGACGGAGCAGGTGCAGATTGGCATATAATATGTGTAAACAGTTTTGGCCATAAGGAAAATTGGGGGGGGGGGACAGAGAAGGGGAGTTCACTCACTATACAGATTTTACCAGCTATTCTGCATTTTTACATGATGCCTCCACTAATTATTTCAAAACATTGAGGATGCCTTCCAGACCATTTTTGTTCTCTTGTCCCCAGATTAATTAACAAGTGGAAGTTATGGCCATAAACTCTGAAACCAGCAGTATGCAACAATAACAACAAAACAAAAGCAGTTTTAGGACTGTATTTTTAAATACATCCCGACAAAAATGGTAGGAAATTTTACAGACATCTTTTAGCCAAGATTAGCAGCTTATTGGCTACCTAAATCTACCAAGAAAAAAAAAGATCCCAGATGGCAAAATGAAAATTCAGAGTACTTCTTTTTTTTCCTCTTTGCCAGATGGTCTTTAAAAAAAAAAAACTACTTCCAGCTATCCTCAAGGCATCTAAAATGTTGGTTTGATTGTTAATATTCATTTCACAAATATTGACTTAAATCTTTATGGGAATATTAACCAGAAGAAAAGAGTTGTGGCAGTGTAGAGGCGAACATCTACTGTTTGGGTTTAATGAGATGTTGGCATAAAACAGGTAGGTCATTTCTATAACTAGAAACTGGTTTCTTTTATTCCCTGAAGCATCTTAGGAGTTGTAGTCTTAGGGAGGTGCTGAGAATTCTTCATTAGCGATCCCTATCACCCACCAACACACATACATATATACACAGAATTACAGTCCTTTTAGAAGTTAGAATAGCTATTAAACTAATTTAAGTCTGTAGTGTAGTGTCCTGAGGAAACTCAGAACAGTGTTTGTTTTTGTGCTGCTAACAATTAAACCAACTACTCCCAGAAAATGAATTTGAATTGTTATCTTATGTAACAGGCAAACAGTCTGGGTTTTGTGTGCGTTGTGTTGGGTTTTTTTTTTTGGGGGGGGGGGTTACCTACACCTCAGGAGGCTTTGTGACTTAGGGAAGTTCATGGGGTCTGTGTTTCAGACCTCTCATTCTAAGTCATCCCAAACATAAAAGAGGGTTATCTCATGCTAAGCATTATCTTGGTGTTGATCTTGCAAGGATCTTGCACTGGAAGAGCAATAATGGAGTTAGCATACTAGTACTAGGCAGTGGCATCACAGTATTCCCAAGTTTCTGCCCAAGACTAATATGATAAAATAGCTCCTCTGTGTTTATCAGGACAAAAAACTACATGTCACAGGAAGCATAGGGCTGCTGCCAAAAATGGCAGCTATGTGTTGAGTTTATCATATAATTAATAAAAGAGGACAGGGAGACATCACTGCATTAAACATGACATGTAGCTTGGCCTTGATTCTACTCCAGAAAACATTCCTCCAAACTTGAAACCCAAAGTTTTGTGTCCAACTCTGGGCTCATCTATACCAAGCAGGATATTCCACTATAAAGGTGGCATGAAATTGGTATACAAAAGGCAGGAGCCACACTACTGCTTTATAGTGATATTGACATGCACTGCAGGATCTACACTACTGCTTTATAGTAGTAATGAAGTGCACTGACAACTGTTGGGGCCCATTGACACATCTACACCAAGTAGGATATAACACTATGAAAGTGGTATGAAAGCAGTATATGGAATGTATCATTGGTCCCCAAAAGTTTTCAGTGCACTTCAATACCACTATAAAGCAGTAGTGTGGCTCTTGCCTTTTAGATACTGCTTTCATCATCATCATCATCATCATCATCATCATCATCATCATCATACATTTATTAGTTACCCGCTTCTCCCTCATACCACTTTTATTGTGGAATATCTGCTTGGTGTAGATGAGCCCTCTGTTTCTATAGTCAGATTTTCCACATCTCTAAATCCAAAAGTTAACTAGTATTAGAAGTGCTTCCAGACAAGGCTTTTATGGTACCATCACCCTGCCTTATTCATGGAATTTTATAGGGGCTCCAGACAATTATGTCATGTGCTCTTAACCTTTCTATGTTTCCCCACCATATCTTCCATCTTTGTTCTTACCACAGAAAACCCATTAAGGAGGGGGGGGAAGATGAAATGACGACACAAAGTCTTCGGATTCTTCACGCTAGGAGCCCTCTGGAAGCATGCTGGGATATACATTCAACTTTTACGTTTGCTTCCTTTTGCTTTCCATACTGCCTGTTTTCAGCTTATTGCAGTCAAAAAAGAATTCTTGACCACCACCCACTTGTGAAAACACCAGTGGCCCCAATCTTGATGTCACATTTTATTAGGCCCATCGTGCTTAGCTTAGCTTTTCTTCTAACACTGTTTTAAAGGTTTTTGCTTATGTTTTCGCAGACCATAACCACTTAGTGTAAGTGTGGAGGAATCACAGCTGCTAGCCATGTGAATAGGAGTAATATTGGAAATAGAATTCATGACCTTTAGCTCAAGAAGACAGCATGCTTCCTAGTGGACTAAAGAGTAACACTCTAAGAATTCAGCTAGTACCCAACACGGATGTTTGGATTAAACCCACTCCAAATACTTCAACCTGCAGAGGGCAGTGATCCACACACAGGTTGGAGTGTGTGAACACTCATCAGTTCATCACAGTTGCTATCTCCTGAAATATGGCATGTACCTCCTTTGGTACATGCCACAAATACTTTGCATACCATAGTGGGAGTCAGTGGTTGTGCCTACATTCACAAGTTATTTTCAGTATTCTAGGCATGCTCTATCAAAGCTCTGTTTACACAGTCGGTTGGATTATATGAAATGGCTAAATAAAGAAAAAGAAAGTCTACCATTCAAAAGTTGCAATTTGCAAGACCAAAACAGGACCAGGGTGCAGTTTCATATACTTAATAGTTTGCACATTTTAACAGAAGACAGAAAGCCAAATTCAGTTTGGTTGCACCAATCATTAAAGACTTTGAAAGGGAGGGAGTGTCCCAAGGAGCTGGCTGGTCGTGATGTTTAATGAATAATTTTTCAAACACTCAGGAGTATTTTTTTTTTTAACCTGGGGTAGACCATTCTCCTGTGTGATCTAAGGACCAATTTAGAAAATCATTTATTTGCAGTGCTTCTAGAAACATGTGTGACTTGCACTTGAGTCATTCTAATCTTCCACAGCTGGGTCAGAATTCCTAGTCCATCCATTATAGTACAAGAACAAACCAATTGTTCTTCTGCATTCTTTATTTCCTATACAAATCTAAGGAGTGGTTCACATTATTGCAGCCTCAGAACAAATGTCACAACTAGAACTATTGTATGGCTTCACATAATTTCATTTTTAATGGAGTCAGTTAAGTCATTAAGCACTGAGTAGTCTATAGGTGGAATCCAAGTAATGTCTCTTGGCTGATGGTAGGCTTCCATCAGCAGAATGGAGAGGGCTGATTTTCAGTTTTTCCCTATCCCTTTTCGACTTCCTATGGCTTCTCTTCTGCTCTGATGGGTTGGCATCCCTCGGAAGGGAGATGAGGAAGAACTGAAAATCCTCATTCAGTGATCCTCCACAACAGCAAATGAAATCCTCACTCCAGAAATAAGAATAGTCCTCAAGGAGGTCCGTGGAACTTCATTTCCATGTTCCTAATTAACAATTTGAAAGTTATGCATGACAAAATGTCCAGCCTCTCCTTCAGCTCTCAACACTTCCTTTCATCTCTAAGCCTTCACTCCATTAAGAAAGCTCCTTTGATATTTTACAAATGCATAGGTTGTTTGAGGACATGGAAATGCTAGGCATTATTTCTCCTTGACTTCACAGGCACTGTTCTTGTGGGAGCATATGACATCCAGCTGTACACCAATCTGATTGAAAAGTTCGAGTTGACCAAAGTTGAGGAGGTTCATTCCTTCCCACTGATAATTTTATAAGCACCATTAGAAATGCAGCAATATATTATCTGGCTGAGGCACTCTGCATTAGCATTCTAATTGCTTGCTTCATGATGGATTAAAAGACAGGATTTTCCATTATGCTCATTCTATCACATTAGGATAGAAATTATTTTAAAAGTATATAGAAAACAAGGTAATGATGATTATGACTAAAGAACAAGGAATATTCACATAGTCCTGGGGTAATGTGAAATACTGCAGGACTTCGCCCCCAAATCCAGGATTTCAATATGTTGTTGAATCTTCATTTCAACTTAATAAAGAATTTATGTACGACATCCATAAAGAGAATTGTTGTTGTTGTTGTTATTTATACACCACCTTTTCCCCCTGGCAAGGAATCCAAGGCAGCTTACATGGTCCTCTTCCTCTCCATTCTATCTTCACAACAACCCTGTGAGGTGGGTTAGGCTGAGAGTCAATGAGGGGCCCTAATTCACCCTGTGAGCTTCATTTGCCCTGTAAGTGAGGAATAGAACCAGATCTCCCAAGTCCCAGTCCAACACTAAGCACTAACCACTACACACTGGTTCTCACAGCTTTAACACAGGGATGGCACCCTGGGGCCTTCCAGATGTTGTTGTAACACCATCATCCCTCACCATTGGCTATGCTGGCTAGGACCAGTGAGAGTTGCAGTCCAACTATATCCATCAGGCCCTGACAGCATGGTGAATGGCCAGTGATGAAGCGATCTGAGTCCAACACTTGTGGAGGGCATCAGGTTAGGAAAGGCTGAGACTGGTCCCACCCGCTCAGTCCCTGACCTTCCTATATTAGCAAAGCAGGGTTACGAATTTCACAGAGATTTCCACTTGTGTGCAAGCAAATACAAATAGCATCCCTCCATGCTCAATGCAGGAAGGTCAGGGACTGAGCGGTGGGGATGGGAACATTGCAGGTGGTACCATGCCTTTTTCATGCCTGAATAGGGCTTATCCCTCAGCCCAGTCTCCCTTACAGGGTTGGTGTGTGGTTAAATTGGATGGAACTATCTATGCTGCCCTGAATGCTGTAGAAAATAATATAATGAGTAGAATAAGAATAATGGCACTAGCCCCAAACTAGTTGTCCTGTACTCATGTGAAATTTGTCCAGAGCCAGTTTTATCAATCAGTAAGGTAAAATACAAGTGGTAATACAGCAATTGAAAAATATTGGACCAGTTTTCTAGATAGCTTGTTCTTCAGACACATCTCAGAAACATCTTGAAAACACCACAAAACAATAAATGACATTTCTTTGTACAAAATCCAAGTACATGGCTGTGTTGCACTGTTAAGTCCTTTTAGTTAGGAAGAAGGGAAAATAAATTCAGTGTTTTGGTTCCCAAGAGGTGGTGATCAGTAGGTCCAAGCCACAATGAGAATGATGACAATGATGAGTGAATCTAGATCACTTAGTACACTGTCATCAGTATTCACCCATTGAACCTCCCTATTGCTTGGATTTACTTATCACTCATCACGGGTACAATAACAACAAATGCATTGACCTCTATTTCCTGAATCAAACGGGTTGTAAGCACAGTGCAACATGGTCACGCAAGTGTATTACACACACAGCCAAGACTCATCTGTTTCCATTATCTTTTCAAGTTGTGCCTCACATCAAACTTCTTGTTATTTATAGCTTTATGGGCAACAAAATATTTATTCCAATCTCCAATAGGGATAGTTATTGTAAATGTCAGTGTAAGACTAGGCTTAACTAATTATTTAGATTGCATGCCTCTCTTGGGGGAGGAAAGACTTTTAATACTTGCAGGATTATCTGGATATTAAGATCCTTTTGAAGTCCTTTAGTTGTTGTTGTTGTTATTATTATTATTATTATTATTATCGATGTCATCATCATCTAGAGGGTTGATGCAATGATGAAGAGTGTAGCTATGATATGAAAGTACCCAGGCAAGAGTAATTTTATTTAGCTTTGGTATTAAGACCACTTTGCTAAAATTAATGCATGAGTAATGCCGAGTTGCAATGAAAATCTATGTAACAATTTGTTCTGATTACTCTTTTATTAATGCAATTACCAAATTCACGATACTTAGGGGCACAACTAAACAGTGTTGTGTTGTGAGATGGTGGAGTGGAGGTGGACAGGAGAGGGTTAGTGGAATTTGAGGTTTGGAGCCAGAAGGGAACCTTCCATTCACAGAAGGTACTGGTATACAAAGGAGGTTCCCCACTGGAGTAAAGTGGAGGCAATTTTACCAATTTTCTCTTCCTCCTGCAGCCCCCTGCATCACCTCTCCTGCTGCTCTGGCTGGTCCCCAAGCGCTCCAGAGCAGCTTTTGAGGAGGTGCAAGGAGAAGGAGGAATTGCAAAGATCACCTCTCCACGCCTTCCTTTAATGCAGTCAGGACTCTGCAAAGCACTACTCTGGATCCAACCCCCTGGGAGGATTTTTAGGGACTCAGGCCATAGCTAGACCTAAGGATTATCCCAGGATCGTCCAGGGGTCAAACCTGTTCATCTAGGTGACACACAGGGGATCCAGTGCTCAGGCAGGGGCGAACCCTGGATGATCCCAGGATAAACCTTAGGTCTAGCTGTGGCCACAGTGTCTATCTTTGCATTCCATACACAGAGGCACAGAGCACTGTCAGGTAGGATTCTATATGTGAGGGATCAAACATCCATCACACCCATTTACTTCTATGAAAGAAAATAAAAGGGATGCACTTACAGTTACAATTGGGGTTGGGAATCAACTGAAAATCAAAACTATTCTTCTCTACATGCATTATCCTTTCATCTACATAGTGCTATTCTGTGTTTATTTCTTGGTCGCATTAGGTTGCGTGAAAGAATTCCGGCAACTGCTTGTTATAGATATAAAGATCCTTTCTCTCTCTCTATAGCAAATGGAGCTCTGTGAGAACATTGGGTACAAAGTAAGTTCATATGACAACTATTACACACAGAATTACAGGTAGCCTAGAACAAGTTACTTATCTCTCAGCCGCCATCCATGAAATGGGAATTAATGTGACTTACTGCACAGGGATGTTGCGAGGACAAAGAAGGTAAACATCTTAATGCACTTCGTAAATTAAAAGTTTTGTATAAAAGATTATTGAAAATAATATACCCAGAAATGCTGGTCAAATTGCATTTTTCAGACATGAAACTAGTAACATGAAACCAATTCACTTTCTTGGTACTTTGCTTTTATGAATATTTGTTGAACTTAATCATCACACCCAGAGAGTTATTATTGCAAAGCTCCCCCCTTTGTTTTTACTGACAAAATGAACTATTTATTTATTATTATTTATTTATTGAATTTATTTATTATTATTTATTTATTGCATTTACTATCTCCATGACCTATCTAAAAATGCTTCTGTTGTACCCCCTAACATTCTGATCAGCAAACTAGCTAAAAGTGGGCTAGATGGAACAACTATTAGGTGCATCCACAGTCGGCTACAGAATTGGACTCAAAGAGTGCTAATCAATGGTACCTTCTCAAACTGGGGAGAGGCAACAAGTGGGGTACTGCAGGACTCAGTCCTGGGCCCAGTGCTCTTCAAAAAATTTATTAATGATTTGGACGAGGAGGTGCAGGGAACGCTTATCAAATTTTCAGGCGACACAAAATTGGGTGGGATAGCTAATACCCTGGAAGACAGAAACAAACTTCAAAGTGATCCTGATAGGCTGGAGCGCTGGGCTGAAAACAACAGAATGAAATTTAATAGGGATAAATGCCAAGTTCTACATCTAGGAAAAAGAAACCAAATGCACAGTTACAAGATGGGGGATACTTGGCTCAGCAATACTACAAGTGAGAAGGATCTTGGAGTTGTTGTAGATCACAAGCTGAATATGAGCCAACATTGTGATGTGGCTGCAAAAAAAGCAAATGCTATTTGGGCTGCATCAATAGAAGTATCGCTTCCAAATCGCATGAGGTACTGGTTCCCCTCTATTCGGCACTGGTTAGGCCTCATCTTGAGTATTGCGTCCAGTTCTGGGCACCACACTTAAAGAAGGATGCAGACAAGCTGGAGGGGGTTCAGAGAAGAGCAACACGGATGATCAGGGGTCTGGAAACAAAGCCCTACAAGGAGAGACTGAAAGAACTGGGCATGTTTAGCCTGGAGAAAACTAGGGGAGACATGATAGCACTCTTTAAGTACTTGAAAGGTTGTCACACGGGGAGGGCCAGGATCTCTTCTCGATCATCCCACAGTGCAGGACATGGAATAATGGACTCAAGTGACAGGAAGCCAGATTCTGCTACACATCTGGAAAAACTTCATGACTGTTAGAGCAATACAGCAATGGAACCAATTACCTAGGGAGGTTGTGGGCTCTCCCACACTAGAGGCCTTCAAAATGCAGCTAGATAGCCATCTGTCAGGTATACTTTAAGGTGGATTCCTGCATTGAGCAGGGGTAGGACTTGGTGGCCTTTTCCAATTCTTTATAGGCCTTTTCCAATTCTCTGTTTCTATGAATATGGTACCTTCCTAAATGGGGGTCTTATAAAATGTCAACAACAATACAGTCAAGAGTGCTTACGCAAAGAAGAGGTTCCTAAAGAGAGTGAACTCACTTGTCCCATCAAGAGATTCCTAACCATATTGGCAGCATTCAGCGGTGGAACATTTTAAACCCTGAAAAAGTAGGAAGCAGCCTGTCAGAAGGAAATCTATGTCAAGAGGTAAAATCCAAGTGGAAGTTCACAAAGCCCTCCATCTCTGATCCCTTTGCCAACCCAGAGTATTCACTTTTTCACAGTACTGGCCTTGGTGGTTCACACACCCTCCTGTGGTACATTACCAGATAGCATTTCACAGCATGCCAGCTTAGTGGAGCATGATATCTCTGCAAGCCTAAGATCTTTGAAGATTTATGGCTCTGTTTTCCAGGCATCATGAAGTAGCTTTCCTCCCGGCTTAACGAGATATACCACTATGAAAAATTACTCCTACCTATAAAGACTGGAGTGGGAAACACAATTCCTTCCAAGCTAGTGTGCTTTCTTCATAATAAAAGTCTTATTATTTCTAAGGATACAGCAATGTGTTGGATATGTACAAAACAGCAGGCTGCCCCAAACAGACTCACAGTCTAAGGGATTTCTAGAAGTTTCTGTTTTGTTTGTTTGTTTTTTAATGGAACAAAGGCATAACAGTAACTCATTTGTTGCAATGGATCCAAATGTCTTTGATCAAGATCGTACTTCTGGCAAGCTCATGATCTAAAGAGAGCCAGTGTGGTGTAGTGGCTAAAGTGTTGGACTGGGAATCAGGAGATCCGGGTTCTAGTCCCCACTCAGCCATGGAAACCCACTGGGTGACTTTGGGCCAGTCACACACTCTCAGCCCAACCCACCTCACAAGGTTGTTGTGAGGATAAAATGGAGAGGAGGAGGATTATGTATGCTGCCTTGCGTTCCTTGGAGGAAAAAGGGTGGGATATAAATGCAATAATAAATAAATAAATAAATAATAAAGCCGAGATGTATGCACTGAAGACCCAGAACCTTAAGGCACAAAGTTGTGCAATATCAGCCTGGTGATGTTGTTAAGTTATATATGAGCCCTCTAAATGTGGTCTAACCAGCCATCTGACCTTCACCAATCTTCATCAATTGAGCAACATGTCCTGCTTTGTGCATTTATGTGGGCCTAATCATTGAGAAGAACCACCTCCTTCTGTCAATGACGCTAGCCCAGATTTCATATTCTGGGTCAGTTCAGCCGCTGTGCCATGATGTATATGCCACATGCATTTTTCCAATTAGACTAGTCAAGCCATTCAAGTACAGACAAGTTCACACTCGCAGTATGGCAGCTTCCAGACAAAGCTTCAGAGGCTACCAGTAGGCTTACAGTGGTCACATGCATAGATCCACCATTTATGAAAACTGCTATCTGGGCCAGATCTACACCACTACTTTATAGTGGTATTAAAGGGGTTCAGGGGAGGGCAACAAAGATGATCAGGGGTCTGGAAACAAAGCTGTTTGAGGAGAGACGGAAAAAACTGGGCATGTTTAGCCTGGAGAAGAGAAGACTGAGAGGAGACATGATAGCACTCTTCAAGGATTTGAAAAGTTGCCACACAGAAGAGGGCCAGAATCTCTTCTTTATCATCCCAGGACATGGAATAATGGGCTCAAATTACAGGAAACCAGATTCCAGCTGGACATCAGGAAAAACTTCCTGACTGTTGGAGCAGTACGACAATGGAACCAATTACTAGGGAGCTCATGGGCTCTTCCACTGTAGAGGCATTCAAGAGGCAGCTGGACAGCCATCTGTCAGGTATGCTTTAAGGTGGATTCCTGCATTGAGCAGGGGGTTGGACTCAATGGCCTTATAGGTCCCTTCCAACTCTACTATTCTATGATTCTATGAAATGTACTGAACTGTTGGGGCACATTCCATATATCACTATCGTAGCGTTATATATTCTTGCTATAAATGCACAAGAGGGATGTATGACACATCTACACCGAGCAGGATATAGCACTGTGGAAGTGGTGTATGGCATGTGTCATGGGCTCCAACAGTTGTCAGTGCACTTCAATACCGCTGTGAAGCAATAGTGTAGATCCTGCCATAGCGTTACCATGATGGGATTGTAATGATAAGGCACAAGGTGTAGACGTGGCCCAGGTCACCATGCTTCAGATGGTCACAGCAGCTGCATGTCTCCAAGAGCATTACCTACCTGTGAACCCAGTGTCAGCTCCTGGGCACTCCTACGGTGTTGTTGCTGACTCCCAAGCCCTATGTTCAAAGTTCCTCCCTCAGCAAACATTTCCATGAAGGAAAAAGTGTGAAAGCCAGACGTAAGCCATTATGTGGTGATCATGCCTGTTTTCCTAGGTGTTTAGCAGGGGTGGGCACCTTGTGCCCCTCCAGATGTTGTACTGCTACTCCTATTGGCTATGCTGGCTGGGGCTGATGGGAGTTGCAATCCAACAATATCTGGAGGGCCACAAGTTGCCCACCAGGGATGCACTGAAAAGCCGCAACAAACCATATCTGGAATCACCTCAGGTGACAATTTGCACCGGCTCTTGAAATGTTCCTTTCATCACAGAGTTTTCCATGCAGGAATACATAACCTTTGAAGGGGCCCCAAGAGCTGGAGGATACCGGTAGGTGAACGCACCCCGTTAATGCTCCGGGGCCTAGCATTTAATCATGCTTTCTATGTTTTATTTACTATGCACCTAAAGTGCATTAGTTTAACCTCTTTGGTTTTCAAATGCTGAGAAAGCACAAGAAACAAAGAAGAGTGGAACAATTGTGGTTGCCTGCTGAGAACTGCTGTTTCTGGTGGCACTCCTTACCCTTCATAAAATATAAAAGGGAACATTTAAAAGACTTGTAAAGCTCCATTGTGATAAAGTACAATTAATTTCGGCAGTGTCAATTGGAATTAGAGACACTGCTTTCTTCAGAGCAGAAAAATTCAGCAAAGCTCCATCTCCTAATTGCTACATGCCACAGGAGCGGAAAGACATACCTCATGCTTTTAAAACAATAATATATACTTTTGTCACATGCCATAATACATAATGACACCCAGTTGCTAAACTAATTGTTCAGTGGAATTCTTCTTTGGCTTTTCAGGCTTGTCCAGTCAGCAGTAGCAGGCTTGGCTTCCTTCCTTCCTTCCTTCCTTCCTTCCAGTGGGCAGTTACCTTTAAGCTATACAGGTTACTAGGGCAAGATGGATGGATGATATTCTGGAGGTGGCGGACTCGACCTTGGGGGAGCTAGGGGTGGCGACGGCCGACAGAAAGCTCTGGCGTGGGCTGGTCCATGAAGTCACGAAGAGTCGGAAGCGACTGAACGAATAAACAACAAGGACATATTACAATACTTAAAGCAACGGTGTCATGGAAGACTGGGTTTATTTTCCAGCTCACTTTTTTCAGGTGGAATTTGACTGTGTTCTACTAAACTAATCACTGCAAATTAATGAATCAATCAAACATTGTAAGGGGGGAAGCATGCACTTTCATCCATAACGCTGATGAGAAACACTAGTTTTAATTCAAAAACAGGCCAGCAGCATGAGTAATCTATGTATTACTCAGAAGTAAGTCTCCTTTAATTCAATAGGACTTATTCCCAGAGGGATAATATTGCAGCCAAGTTAAATCAAAAGGCCCACTAAAAGCTTTAATGTGAATATTACACATCACTCAAGTCCTCACCTTTTCTCCCCTTGCTTCTGGACTGGTTCACATATTCCAACCATCATCTTAGCATCAATTTTGTGCTTTTCTTCAGCAGCTGGTCTTTAAAATGAGTTCGGTGCTAATAAGATATTGTGAGTAGTGCTGGGCCTAGGGGAGTCATATGTCCTACTATAGGGGGCAGTTCTCTATTTGAAGCTGCCTTCTATTTGTTGGGCTGGCCAGTCCCTGTCCAGTTCAAAACTAAAGAACCATAGAAAGGGAGAGCAGAGTCCATGAAGTTGACCATCAACCTGAACAGGTACACAGACCACCTCACAGTTCTCTGCACTGTGGTGAGATTTCCATGTAGATTATAGCAACAATGACTAAATTTGAATCTATATGCATGAATTAGCACATGCCTGTCATCTGAACAAGGCATGAATTAGCATATCCAGATTCAAAGGGTTAAGGAAAAAGACAATTTTAACAAGATTTTATCACATAAATATAATTCAACAACTGTATTAAACAATTAAAGTGCACTGGCATCTGCTGTATACATCTGATTACATTAATGTTATACAAGAATACCAAAAGAGAAATTAAAATAGCAGGTCAAACACATTTTGACACTGGGGTGTCTTCTTCAGTGACCCCTGCAAAGATTGAAACATATAAAAACACTCATTTAAAATACTATACTAAGGGTGAAGAGAATAGCAGAAAGATATGTAACCCAAATTGAGCCAAATGTTTTAATGTATTGCATAGTGCCTTGTTGAACTCTATTTATGTGATAAAATATTGTTAAAATTGTCTTTTTCCTTAACCCTTTGAATCTGGATAGTTGTACATTTTGTTAAACACCCTTTCTTTTTACACTTACAATGAATTAGCATGTGCCTTTCATCTGGCTTAGCATGTCATCTGAACAAGGTCATTAGCACTGAGGTACATCTGGAGATACACTTTATTCCTGAAATGAACATTTTGGGGCATTTGAAGAGAAACCTGATAAAAACCAAAACAAAGCAGGGGAAAGGATAAAGGATTACCTACAGAGGTTGTGGGTTCTTCATCTCTGGAAGTTTTTAAAGAAGGGGCTGGACAGCCAGCTATCGTGGATAATTTAATTGGTTTTCCTGCACATTGCAAGGGGTTGGACAAGATGGCCCTTGTGGTCCCTTCCAACTCCACAATTCTATGATTCTATGGTGTGCTGGCTCTCTTTGTACCCTTGATATGAATAAGGCCATTTTTACAGCTAGGTTCTCAGCACTGCAATGGGCTCATGGATATTTAGGGCGTATCTAGACCTAAGGTTTATCCCAGGATCATCCCAGGTTCGTCCCTGCCTGAGCACTGGATGCCCTGTGTGGCACTTAGATGAACAGGTTTGACCCCAGGACAATCCTGGGATAAACCTTATGTCTAGCTACAGCCTTAGTCTCAGCCCCACTTGATTGTTCGACAGCAAATAAGAATGAGAACTTAATAGAAAATGTAGAAGAGGAGACCGTGATGAGCAAATAGTGATGATGCAGTATGCATGCATTTTTCCACCATTGCTGGAAAAGGAGTCATTGATTTGTAATGCATGGAGCATTTTTCAATAAACTTAATGAAAAATACAAATGCAAGGCTGCTTTCTGTCATAAACTTGTCCTTGGATGCACATGTGCTATGCCATAGAATTTTTTCATCCTCATTAATGCCAACATATATTTCTCTCTCCCAGAAAAGAGAGTGAAGATATGCAGATCCATGTTGCTTTCCATGTATTTTTTTTTAAAAATAGACTTCTAATCGCCTCCAGGCTTGCTACATCACATTGCAGGAACTATCAGTCTGCATTAGTCACAATAACAGGTGTTCCTCTTATACAGGGCACAGTTTCCTGGGCACTGGATGATAATAGCTGCTATCTACAAGAGGAGGCTGTTTCACATCATTGTCATTTTTATTCTCTGCAAAGGAATCTCAAGTGAATGTGAGTGGAAATAGGTTGTATGGTGAGTAGGTCTGGCTATAAGAATTTCCTGAACATTTTAGCTTTGTCAGAAATCCCAAATTACATATACCAATCCTGAATAGGGAGGAAAAATGCTATTTCCTATATTTTCAGATCATGTCTTGTGATTATTCATTAGTAGCAGCTATAACTTCTGGTTCATTCATTCATTCCATTTCTATGCTGTCCAACAGCCAAAGCTTTCTGTACAGCTTACAAGATTAAAAACCTTGAATATACAAAATTGTAACATAATATAAAACCCATTTTAATATAAACACACACACACACACACACACACACACACACACCTTCAACGATCAACAATAAGAAATCCCAGGACCCGTTGAAAACCCTATCATGTGCTGAGAGTACAGGAAGGTCTTAACCTGTTGATGAAAAACACAGCAATGCTGGTGCTAAGCAGGCCTCACTGAGGAAATCATTCCATAACCAGGGAGCCACCACTGAGAGGGCCCTCTCCCTCTTTCTATGCACAGAGTGACTTTTATTATGCATGAGTAGGACCTGATCCGAAAAGGAAATCTACACACAAAAGCCAGATGCTGCACACAGAATATGGAATGAACAAGGAGTTCCTGTGGTAGGTAGGTATATATGGCAAAAACAGATAAGGATCTTCACTTTCCCTTTATACTGGTTAACTTGTTATCTGAACCATGGTTAATGTGTTGTCTGAACCTGGGAAATTTTCTGCAGGGTGGCTTATTAACCACGCAGAGTGGCTTATTGTCCTTGAATAAGCCACCTTGACAGCCCATGGTTTGTTGTTGGGCTCTCAGGGTCATTAAAAACCCACACTGCATGTGTGGTTAACTCGCCAGCCCTGCAGAAAATGTCCTGGGTTCAGACAACAAGCTAACCCATGGTTCAACAACAATCCACACGCAACCACTGAGTGTGGGTTAGCTTGTTATGTGAACAGCCTCTGTGAAAGATTTTTCCATGCTTCCAATGTGCCAGTGGAGGTTGGATTTTATGGCCTTTAGGTCACTTTCATTCAAAGACACTATAGCCCCCTTCAAAAAGTCACATCCACACATAGGCTAAATCAGGGATGTTGAACCTCAGCATCATTGGCCAAATCCAGCCCAGCTGAGGTTCCATTCTGGCAGATAGTTTCTTAACTACAACAAGTGATACCTGGGACTTACACGTCCTAGAGCACATGGGCAGTGGGGCAATTGCACCACTGAGCAGCCAATTGCAGTGGCGGTGAAGCCATGAGTGCCTGCCATTCCTGTGCCCTGGTAAGTCCATCCCTCCCAGACAGTGCATGCTAAAAATTGTAGGTTCTTTCCCTGCTGCGGGGTCCTGAGGCTGTGTCCTAAAATGGCATTTCTGTCAGAAAATGGCCACCTCAGCTTCGGAAATCCAAAGCTGAAGTCAAGGGTTGCACAGCCCTATCAAAAAGCATCCACTGGAAATCCACAATGAGAGAACACAACTCAGGATGTTAGAAAAATGATTTTATTCTGAAGAAAGCCCATAACGATGTTTAATTTGGCCAACAGTCAATATTCCACATCCACTGAGCATGTTCAGTCTTCATTGGGTAACTGGGGATTTCCCCCTTCAGCATTTTCTCCAATAAAACATATTTCTGTAAACCTTGTAGTTCCCCCAAACCTACTGATACCTCTTGTGCTTGGGCGGTGCTATTCCAAAGGACCAGCACTTGGAAAATTGAGATTGTCATTGCGTCTGTCAGCTTTCCCCAGCCTGGTTCCCACCAAATAATTTTGGACCACAACTCCCAGTATTCCTGACCATTGGCCATGCTGGCTGGGGCTGATGGAAGATAAAGGCCTTAGCTAGACCTAAGGTTTATCCCAGGATCATCCTGGAGTCGTCCCTGCCTGCTCCCGGGATCCCCTGTGTGTCATTTACATGAACAGGGATGACTCCGGGATGATTCTGGGATAAGCCTTAGGTCTAGCTAAGGCCGAAGTCTAAAACACCTGGATGGCATCAGGTGGGGAAAGCCTGGTATGGAGGAGGAGGAGGAGGACAATGATGATAGACAATATACAGAATAGCCTTACAAAAGAAAAGGACAATGAAAAACCAAATTTGAAGACAGATGTTGGGCAGAACCCAGAATGCTTCATTCACACTTGGTGGCTTGTTCTGTTGCTCCTTCTGAAAAAGCAGCTCTACATTCAGCAAGCCCTACGTAGAAGTACTTGATCCAATGCTTATTGAATAAAGCTCGGAGCTTGCTTCTCCGTTATGTTTCTGCCTGTAGAATTTTTACCTTGTGATATCATTCCACAAGGTTTTCTTTTCCTTGCTTTGGCAGGGCAAGTGTTAGATTTTTTTCTCTCTGCCCAGCCGGCAGGAAACGTGATGCCCGGCCAGAGCCCACACACAGCTCTACTGACATCACCCACATAGATTGCAGCTGAGATATGTCAGAATGATCACATGCACAATCACGACTGTATGTTCTTGGCTGAGGTTGCAAGTGCAAACCCTCAAATGCTTAAGAAATGCTTCAGTTTTCTTCCCTTGCATGCAACCATTTGAATGTTTGGCCCAGGATATGCCCCACTTTCTTCTCAATCCCCCAAATCAACATTTCACCCTCACTGGATGGCAACACAAGTAAGACTTGCTCTACAAGCAAAAATAGGCATTGAATTACAAAGGATGATGTAATGCCCACGTGGGGTGTGGACATGACCCAATACATGTTTCAGACAGAGGTGCTGAGCAGTAACATCATCTTTGGCACCATACCGGCTCCCATCAACAAATATGTATCCTTTCCTTAAAATATTTTCTTTTTCAAAATATGTATGTGTATAGTTAGCTACCACAATGGATCAATCCCAAGATTGTCAATAATGAAATAAGAAGAAGAATGGGGGATGGAGAAGACGGGACACATAGGCTAAATTAAAATAGTGCATAAATACAGTTATTTTTAAAGATTTGTTGTTGATCCTCCAATAAACTGTTCCAGCACAATGCAGACTGCCTTTATGTTGTCTGAATTGCACCAAGCCAATGAAATCCCTTGGCTCAAGCAGAATTGCTTCTCCTTAAGATTCTTTTGCAGGGTTAGGTACACTATCCACTTGCTCATAGCTATCTCTGCAACCAGCAAATTAGACTAGCAGACATGCTGTCCTCTCACTTGGCAATAAAATTCCAGCTAAGAATATACTTGCCCATTTGAGCTTAGTAAATATCAGAACTCCTGGGTGTTTAAAAGAGGCCTAGTATGTAAAACTATAGAATCACACCAATGGTTCAGAAACTCAATTTTCTGTTTGTTTTGTTTGTCAGTTAAAGTCCTCTTTAATATATGACTTCCCCAAACCAAAGAATAGGATTTATGGTGAGTTTTCAAGACAAAATACATCTCTGTTGAAGACTTAGGCCATTGCTAGACCAGGCGTTAGCGTGGTGTGAGGCCCGGTTTCCCTCCTGTGCATCCAGATGACGCACAGGGGATTCCGGGGTCAGGCCGTGCTAAAACCTGCCTTAAACCGGGATAAGCGGATTCGCTTATGGCCCAGTTTTTCCGCAGCCCCGGCCTGAGGCCGGGGCTGCGGAAGGTCTAGCAGGGTCCGTGGCTTTTTCCAGCTGCTTGCTCACAAGTAGCCGGGAGAAGCCACGGACTCATAGGAGCGCTATGCCCATCAGGCCGGGGGGGGGGGATCCCGGGGGGTGGAGATAGGGGCCGCGGCAGGAGAGAGGGATGGAAGAAGAGTGGGCATCGGGAATGGCAGACGGGGGCGAGGGAAGAAGAGCGGGCATCTGGACTGGCAAGCGGGGGGCGGGCGGGGGAAGAGCGGGCATCGGGAATGGCAAGCGGGGGGCGGGCGGGGGAAGAGCAGGCATCGGGCCTGGCAAGCGGGGGGGAGAAAATTGGGGATGGGGACAGACCTGGCAGACGGGGGGAGGACGAGCGAGCAGGCAGGGGGGGAATCAGGGGCAGGGGGAGCGGGGGGGCTTTATTTTTTAAAAAAAAATTACTTACCTTGTCCGGCGGTGCGCTCCAGCGCACATGGCCCTTTAACTTCCAAACAAAATGGCGGACGCGACGGGGCTTCCCCTTGCCCCGTCGCATGTTACGTCTGGAAGAGGGCTATGGCACACGCTAGCTGTAGCGCGCCGTCGCCCCGACTCCCAGACGGCTTATCAGGTAGGTCTAGCAAGGCCCTTAGGCAAGATTGTCCCATGTCTCTTATTTTTTGTCAATCTCTGTGTAGAAATCATAGTAAGTCTGGTTAGAACAATTATAGTGGTTACTAGAATTCAATTGGAGGAATTAGTACTAAAATGTGCATTTTTGCAGACAATACAGCATTTATGTTGGAAAACCTGAAGCATTCAGTTATCAATTTGATGGATATAAGAGGTGGACAGAAGGTAGATCTTGATCTACTGGTCGGTCTCTGTCTGATTTGCAGTAGATAGACAAGGATTTCTGTATAGATAGACAAGGGTTTTCAGCAACAGCAGTGACAAAATGGCACCCTATCACAGCCCAAAATTATATTACTGAAATGAAGAAAGCTCGGGTTAAACAGAGTGGATTTTTGTGTGGAAGGACTATTCAGCTCTGGTGCTCAAAATAAATTTCTGGGCTCAGAATCCTAGGTGTATGTTGGATCCAGATTAAATCATATTTAGAGTAGACCCATTGAAATCAGTGAGATTTAAATCAATCATGACTGACTTCAATCTCATTTTTTTTCAATGGTTCTACTCTAAGTATGACTAACTTAGTTTTAATTTTTGTGAACCGCCCAGAGAGCTTCGGCTATTGGGTGGGATAAAAATGTAATAAATAAATAAATAAATAAATAAATAAATAAATAAATAACTCTGGATTTAATCATATATCTTTTGTACCAGGCTCCAGTTGGTGGATCCCAGTAAAAAAAAAAGCAACCCACAAAAGTAGACCGTGCAAGCATGAGGTCTGCCCAGCCCTATAGTACATGATTTCAGTATGATTTCAAAATATAAAATAACTCGTGAAATTAATTTTTTTAAGAATCAGCAGAAAAGAAAAACTAAAAACAAAGTTCACAAATATGATACAAGCAAATTGGAAATCTAGCAGAATCCAGTATGTAGTCATTCTGATTGCACAACACCCTGAAGAAACTGTACACAGTAATAACTTCTTAATAAATAATATGACATCTGATTTGGCAAAGAGACCAATAGGGAATTTATCATCACTGGGCCAGATTGCACCAATAAAGATGAATATTTTGCCCAGGATGATTTTTTCTCATGTATACATTAATTGTTCCACAAAACAATAATCAAAACTCTGCAAACTAGTGGATTGTATCCAAAGCTAGTCTTACATAAGTCCCATTCATTTCAATATTAATGTCGGTGTCCTAGCAGTGCCAAATTCTGGCTGTTATTATACCATCTGCTTTGACTCAACTATTTTTTTTAGCCATCAGATTATGCCTTGGACATTAGAACCACTCAGAGTTCCAATACCATTAAAAGAATGGATTTGGAGAACAGAAAGCAGGCAAATATATGATGCTAATGCTATACAAGATGGAATACTGCTTTTATATTGGCTTAGGCCAATATTAGTATCCAGAATTTCTTCATCAATGTCAATATTTTCCTTGAACTGTTTTCAACAGGCTACAATGTACTGTGATTGTATTTGATGTCTCAGGACAGCTGTTTTTGACTAGTTTATGCATTTGCATCAGAGTATTCCACCTTTCACCTGAACACCCTGTATTCAATCTGGAAGTTCCTTAATTAACCCTTACTTTATCTCACAACCATCAGATGTAAATTAATAGTCCCCTGAGGGAGTCATCTTTCCAAGGTTAATCGGCACAGCAGCCACCTGTTATGGCCTATCAGGTTTTAATCTGCAGAGTTGCTGAGTTGCTTGGTAATGTACATCATTTGCAGATGCATCCATACAGCAACATGTGGCCTGGATTTTGGAGTGGCATTATGCAAAATACATTGGGAAGTATCTAATGTTGCCTGTGCACCAGCAGAACACACTGTTGGCAAGACAGGGAGTTGGCACTTCCTAAAGCAACCAGAAATGGGCCAAAGTTCTCATTTCTGGAATGGAACAGCTCAGCAGAGCTCACAGAAGGGAGCTCACCTTGCCTGTCTCATTCCGGAAACAAGTGTTTCAGCTCATTTCCAAGGTTGCTCTAGGAAGCACTGACTTTTTATTTTGCACCAGTGGTGGTTCCTGCTAGCACAACACAAACAGCAGACCCACAGGGGCAGTGTTGGATACTGTCTACCATGTTTGTTTGTTTTTTAAAAAAACTCCATTAAAGCAAGATAAATAAATATAAATGTATGGCGTGTATTTCATCACTTTATTGTTTTTGACCTTGTTTGGGTGATCTCAAAGCAGTCCCTCATAAGAGGAGCATTATTGCTCTACATCCCCAACCCAGTGTCCTGCAGATGAATTGGACTACAACTCCCATCATCCCTAGCCAGCTGTGGGTGATGGAGATTGTAGTCTAACACATCTGGAGGTCAACAGGTTGAAGAAGTCTGCTCTCTATTCTACAGTCCTGGCAGGGCATTGCATACTAGGAGACATGGTAGCAGCAACCCATTTCCCCTATAACACACCCAGTGCTGCACATGAACGTTAGAATACTTAATGGATCAGGAAGGATGGTGCTTTTTGTTTGTTTATTTGTTTAAATTAAAAGGAAGTGGCGGTTCCCAATTACTAAAATAGGAATGGTAAATGCTGCTTTAGTAACTACACTGGTCACGACTTTGACCACAGAAGCAAAAGTTCCAGACAGTAGGGATTGGGTCCAGTACCTCTGCAGAGGCACCCCAAAAAGAGATGAGTGATTAGGAGTCAGAGAGGGTGAAGGAGGAAGAGTTTGCTGAAGCAACAAGATTGCAGGAGACTATCAGTCTCGGATAGGAGGTTGTTCAGGTTGTTCAGTCTCGGAGAGGAGGTTGTTCCCACAGGGCCCTCGGTCCCCAAGGGAATTCCAGAGAGGAGGGGGGAAAGAACTAGAAATATGAGATCCCAGGGTGAGAAGTTGGACTAGGCGGGAGGAGCAATGTCAACTCAGGAGGCATTCCAAAAGGCTGGCCTCACAGGGAAGGTCTCTCTGAAAAGACCCACCCTAAGGGAGGATGGAAGAGATGGACCATGTGAGTTTTTGTTGCAACTATCTAACATAGTGCATTAACCAAAGAGAGTTGCTTATAGCTTAAGTGGTCCCGTGTTATACAAAGCAGTCTATTGGGCTCCAATTGTAACCTGATCTAACTGTAGTTTGCATAATAAAAGCAATTGTTTTGCATCTCTGATTGATCACAAAAGAGACCCCAGGTGGGGCACTTGGCACAGACATGATCAAGCTGCCCTTAGCTTATTCTGCATTTGATTGCCTGGTGCCCAGCTGTTGCTTTCTCCGACCCTTTTCATCAGCCAGCTGAGAAGTTGATGAAATTGCAATTAAACAACAAATGCCTTAGTACTTGACCTCGAGCACCAAAATAGCTACTTCAGCATACATTTTTGTGTGATAGGTTGATTGGCATTTTACGTAGATATATAAACTAAAAATTAAAGTGTGAATATGGATAAGAGGGCTTTATAATTAGGGGAAAGTGCAGCAGCTCAGTCACAGAGGACAAGTAAAGGAGAGCCGTTGCAGGAGAACGTGTGCCCCGTGACGGTGGTTCCGAATGTGTATCGGCAGAAGTGGGCGGGACTAGGCAGATGCACACCAGCGCAGACACGTAGCAGCAGAAGGGGGGATAGGTACTATGTTGAAAATGCGCTGCTGTGCAGAGATTTCTTTTAAAAGGCGATGAAACACGCCAATGCCCATGCACATGCCCCTCACACCAGGTTGGCTGTTTGCTGAGTGAGGAGCTCGGGCTAAACAGCAACAGCCATGGACTTTGGGACTGTAGCAAGAGAACCAAGAAAACTGGTACAAAACTAGTCCGCGATATCCCTGAATAACTGAGTGCTGGAGCTGAGATCACGGCAGAATCAGCTGTGCATCATGTACCCTGGTAGGGATGACTTCGATATTATCCTGGAATAAACGGCTAGTGTAGACACAGCCTTTGTCTTTTCTTTAATAAAATACTTCAGTTTTAAAGTTTGAGTAGATGTTTTACATTCTAAGTGTAATCTGGATGAATGCAAACATTCTGTCTTGAATCCTTGAGCGAATCTGCACTTGGGTCAAACAGAGGCTATTTGAGATGGGTGTGCCTGGGTATTAAATACCAAGGACCCTAGAATTTTAGCTTTTTAGTTTCCTGCTTACACTAAGCAGACAACAAATTCCCAACTGTTCCTTAATCTTTGTTGATTCCTGGGTCATTCCCACGTCAAAGCTGCAGGAGCCTTGCCCTCTTTAACTAGAGTGACCAGATACAAAAGAGGGCAAGGCTCCAGCAGCTTTAACTGTTGTGATGAAGAAGGAATTTCACCAGGTGCTGCATGCATACAAATAACACTTGCTGAAATTTCCTCTTCATCACAACTGTTAAAGATACAGAAGCCCTGTCCACCTTTCCATATGGTCACCTACCCACCCTGTCACTTCAAGTAAACTAAAATTGCCACACATAGGGGTAGGATGCTATAAGACAGATGCTTACAATTTCCAGTGTGAAAATCAGAAACTCATTGCTATGATGATATCAAACACCAAGACCGGATCTACACTACTGCTTTAAAGTGCTTTATAACAGTTTTGACAACTGTTGGGGCCGAGAACACACTCCATATACAGTTGTCAAAACTGTTATAAAGCGCTTTAATGCAGTAGTGTAGATCCAGCCCAAGTCTGGAATTCATCCCTGCTGGTTTTTCTTCTCTGCTTTGGGAACATAGCCCACGGAGCTGGACTCAGGCTCTTTGCACTCACTCTAGGATATCAGACCCCACTCAAGTGGGGGGGAAATCCATATGAAACAGCATACGAGGATCCCCAGAGACTATCAGAGATATGATAAGTCCCTGGCAGCAAAGTATCAGTCTGAAACCAATGGCCAGAGATAGCCTGGAGCCATGTTGTGCCACTCTGAAAGCATTTTAAGAACTAGCAATGATTTTGGATGCATAAGAACTCAATGTCTAGCCTGCCATGCAAATATATTCAGACTGCTCATGAGATTACTTATCCATATTCTTATCAAAAGCTAATGTTCAAAGTCAGAAATATCAGATGAACAAGAAGAGGAAATGAGAGAAAGGCTGGGAATCCAAAGAACCACACAATTAGTTATGTGTGCTCTTATGGTTTTCAAACCCACCCACCCCACATACCAAACAGAAAAATGCTTTTGAAAGTGAGGAGTTTCCAAAATTATGTAACCTGGCATGGGCCTGCTGTTCAAAGGGCGGGGGTGCGCAGGGAAGGCACTGGGCATACCCAAACTTTTGAGTTCACCTTAAGGACCCCTGTGGATCTTACGCAAAAGGCTTTCTCTTCTCACCTTCATTCTCTCCATATAGAGCATTAGGAGCCATGTCAAGTGTAGTTAAATTATATTACTGAAGGTTGAAGGAAGGTGGTTTGCACTCTTATTCTGCGAATTATTTCCACGTGTGTCTACAGACAGGGGTCTAACACACAGTAGATACTGAAGGTATAGGGTCACTTCCCATTTGGTCAATTGCTACTGTGTTGCAACATATTGACTACAGTCCACTGAAATCCAATCAATGGAGCTAAGTGCACTAAACAGCATTGCACGTTTTATTTTTATCTATAATTAACAGCTTGTTATCCTTATGATCTTTAAATAATATAAAGCATTTATTAATTTATCTGACTTGAACCCTGCCTTTCCATCCAAAGTGGTATTCAAGGTACTCAGGCTTACAATCATTGATAAAAACAACAGTAAGCAACTACATTAAAAACACAATTAAAATAACAACAACAACAACAACAACAACAACAACAACAACAACAACATAAAAACTTTCAACAAACCTTTCGTTAGATTTTATTTTTCTCCACAAACTGTGTCTGTAGGTTACCAACTTTAACAGAGTAAAAAAATAGCCCTCTAAACCAACAGACCCACTTACACACCAAAGGCCCACTTGAATAAAGCGCTCATTGCCTCCGGGTGGAAGGAGAGCAGAGAGGGAGCGAACCCTCTCTGTAAAAACCTTCAGATGTCACAAAGTCCAATATATCTTGGAGGGCACCAGGCTAGAGAGGGCTGCCCTAGGTACAAACCAGGAAATTGTTGTGGAAAGGATGGTGGGGCTGTGTATCTGGGCAACAAGAAAGGAATGTTGGGCTTATATTCAGAGCATTGCTACATTAATGGAAATCACATTGTTTACCCAGGGCTCTTGTGCTTCCTGGTTCTTCAGCATGATTATTATGGGCTGAGGGGTAAAAAGGGGTATGAATTGAATGCTTTCCCTCCATTCAGTTCCATTGAGTCCTATTGAGAAAGCACCATTTAGTGGTGGAAGATCCTGCTGTTTCCCCACTCTTTCCACTTTAAAATTGGTTCTTTGTATCTCGGAATTTCTGAAGGATTCCGTGGGAGACATTCCGGTTGTTGGCGATGTCATAAAATCGACGCGAAAACTTCCATGAGCGACCAATCACGAGCATGCAATAAATCGCTCGTTTAGACAGACTGTGTGTGGGAAGCTTGCTGTATGGGGCAATGGATGAATACTTTCCAAGTGTTATCTCTGTCCCCTGCTGGTTAGATTTTTCTAAAGGAGCAAATGTCTCTCCCAGTCTGTGGCCTGATTTTCTGTCTGCCTTTTGTCCTTCATTTGAACTCCTGGGCACTGACAACTGTGTGTGCCATGCTCTCCTCCTTGATCACCACACACCACCAATTCATCTACCCAGCAGCCAGTGTGTTCAGAAAGACACACTGCTGCCAAAAGCCTTTAAGCAGAGAACAGGGCAGGTCAAAATCCGAGAATTATTCAGATCAGTGGGCGCCTAAAGAAAGAAAGGGCCTGCTTCACATCAAAAGTGATCAGGGCGCCATGCAGTTAATTCTCTGAAGTTGTCTGCTGCCAATTACAGACTGGCGGGTGACAAGAGTAACTTATCTCCACTCTGGACATGAAAGACGTCATGTTCCCTCACTCATTCTCCCTTCCTTCCCTTCCCCATTTAGGAATGTGCCCGGTGTTCTCTGTGGACACAGTGCAGCTAATTTGATAGTTAATTCTGGGTGTCAGCCAGCTCCGAGATATAAAGTCATGGAAGTAAAAGATCAATGAGCAAAATATTGATCCTGTCAGAGCTCTTTAGAGGTAATTACAGCACGCTCTGGCTCCTGACTGCTCACCACAGACACATAATAAGGTCACTAGGCTGTAATAACATGCAACTTTTTGGCTCACATCTTTCCTTGAGGCCTTTTGATTGTTATCAAGCTGACCCCTCTACTGCTCTAGTTTATAGAGGGAATTGTCCTGCTCCTTTCATCAAAACAGTCAGAAGAGGGAGACACACACACACACACACACACACACACACACACACACACTTCCAGATTATTTCTTGAAAATGTAATTTTCACAGCTGACTTTCAAGGGTTTTGGTGCCATGTAAAAAACAAAACAGCTTTTCAAAGAGTTGTTTTACAGCATGTGTTTCCCCTATGTTTAGAAATCACACATTA
Source organism: Elgaria multicarinata webbii (assembly GCF_023053635.1). NCBI lineage: Eukaryota > Metazoa > Chordata > Lepidosauria > Squamata > Anguidae > Elgaria > Elgaria multicarinata. The sequence goes on along the minus strand of NC_086177.1, from coordinate 75,991,996 downwards.
GATTTAGGGCTAAACTAGATTATATGTTAAATGTGTAGCAGAGCCTACCTTTCCTCTTCTTTCAAACTTTACAGCAAGATTGTAGGACCCTAATCCATATCAAGATTACTGTGTTAGTCAAAATCCTCCTTGGCCTGACAGCAAGTTTCACAACAAATTTTCCACACTTTATATCCCGTCTTATCTAGCCCGGCCACCTCCTGGTCACACTTAAAGGCTTGTTCAGACAACATGCTAAGCCTTGGGGCCTTGCTAGACGAGGGTTTAGCCCAGTGTGAGGCCCGGGCTCCGCACTGTGCATCCAGATGACGCACAGGGGATCCCGGGCTCAGGCAGGGCTCAAAACTCCCTGGTCCCAGGGTAACCAGCACCACTTTTGGCCCAGTTTTTCCACAGCCCTGGGCTGAGGCCGGGGCCATGGAAGGTCTAGCCCCTTCTGAGGCTTTTCCCGGCTACGCTGCTTACACGTGAGTAGCCAGGAGAAGCCGAGCGCTGTGCCTATCGGGCTGGGGGGGGGAATCACAGAGGGGAGGGAGATCGGGGCCAAGGGGGGAAATGGTAAGGGGGAGAGATGGGGCCAGGGGGGAAGAGCGGGCCTGGTGGGAGAGATGGGGGAAGAGCGGAGCCAGGGGACATCGGGGGGGAATCGCGGCCCAGGGGCGATAGGGGGGATCGGGGATCGCGGGTGAGTGGGTGGGGGGGAGAGATCAGGGGCAGGGGGAAAAGAGAGGAGCCGGCGGGAGAGATGGGGGGACAAGCAGAGCCAGGGTGGGGAGATCGTGGCCAGGGGGGAGGGAGATAGTGGCCGGGGGGGGAGGGAGATTGGGGGCAGGGGGAGCGGGAAAACCTTTTTTTAAAAAAAACACCACTTACCTGAGCACTCCTGTTCTGGTCCCTTTAAAACATTAAAAAAATGGCAGACGCAACGGGGCTTCCTTAACCCCGTCGCATCTGACGTCTAGCTAGGAGCAACAGCGCGAGCTGGTCCCCTCCACACACCCGGATTTACAGGTAGGTCTAGCAAAGCCCTTGGTTTGGCTACTAACCCTTTTGCAGCAAATAGTTACTCACCGTGTTTCAACAGTGGGTACATAGCCACCATGGTTAGGAATGGTTCACATGACACGTTAAGTCTTGGTTCACATGACATGCTAAGCTATAATGTTTACCTCAAAATGCTTAACTACCATGGCTTAGCATGTTGTCTGAACAGAGTCAGTGTCTATCCTAATGTTGCAGCTCAGTCACGTAAGATTTCCTTAAGTAAGATGACCACCTGACTCAGTCATATGATAGTCCTATAAACCAGCTACCCACAACCTCTTTTTCCTGCCACTATATCAGTTAACCAAATCAGACGGTATTTTGTTATCCAAAAAAAGGTATCTCAGCTCCAGTTAATCCCAATGAGTGGGGAATGGATAGTGTTCTCGTTTTTTAGGATAGAGTTAGATGCTTTACAAACTCATCCTGTTACAGGGCTCATCTACACCAAGCAGGATATTCCACTATGAAAGCGGTATGAAAGAGGTATATAAAAGGCAGGAGCCACACTACTGCTTTATAGCGGTATTGAAGTGCACTGACGACTGTTGGGGCCCATGACACATGGGCAGGATATAACACTATGAAAGTGATATGAAAGCAGTATATGGGTATGTATCAATGGGCCCCAACAGTTGTCAGTGCACTTCAATACCACCATAAAGCAATAGTGTGGCTCCTGCCTTTTATATACCGCTTTCATAGTGGAATATCTGCTTGGTGTAGCTGAGCCCACAGCATGTCCTGCTTTGTTGGTCCCTGGCCAACAGCTGGTTGCCCACTGTGTGAACAGAGTGCTGGACTAGATGGACTAGTCTGATCCAGTATGGCTTTTCTTATGTTCTTTTCCTTATACAGCTCAGAACAACCCACATATGCCATGCAAATGCAAGCCATAGTTGAGCCTAATACATGTTTCTGTCATATTCTTTAACAGCGTTGTCCTCGTGCTGGGAAAGAACAAGTGTGTGTGTGTGTTGGGTCCCTGCTAAGAGTTCACAGACAAAAGCCCCCTGGAGTCACTTCTCTTCTTCACCATTGCTACCTATTGTTCACCTGCCTTTTGTTCTGGCCCAGACAATGGCAAAGGTAAGAAGAAGTAGCAGCAAATGTCCCTACCTATCTGCTCTCCAGCTCTCTGCCTATTAAGAAAGCAAGTTGTAGCAATGATGTGAAAGAGGAGGAAGAGCCATAGCATCTGGTGACTTAGGCCTTTGCTAGACCTACCTGGGAATCCCTGCAGGAGGAGGGGCGGGCCCACGGTACAAGTAGCGCAGGCCATCACTCCAATCCAGACATCAGATGCAATGGGCTGCAGGAAAGCCCCGTTGCATCCGCCATTTTTTTAATTCTTAAAGGGCCGGGTGTGCAGGAGCGCACCAACGACAAAAGGTAAGGTTGTTTTTTTTAAAAAATAATTTCCCCACTCACCCTGCCCCCAATCTACCCCCGCTCTACCCCCCCAATCTCCCCCCCAATTTCCCCACCCACCCCGATGTCCCCCTGGCTCTGAGCTTCCCCCCTGGCCCGATGGGCCCGCTGCACCCCATCCGCCACTTTTCCCGGCTACTCACAAGTAATTGTGGCAGCCGGGAAAAGTGGTATAACGGTCTACACGCTCACGGTCTCGGGCTCAGCCTGAGGCTGTGGGAAATACCGGGCTACAACTGGAGTCCGTTACCCCGGGACAAGGGAGAGTTGACCCCTGCCTGAGCCCGGGATCCCCTGTGCATCATTTGGACACACAGGGGTGAGCCCGGGGTTTACCCAAGGCTAACCTGTGGTCTAGCAAAGGCCTCTGAGATTTTCTAAACAGCAGCTTCATTGTATGCTTGTGATTGGCCAGTCACAGAAGTTTGCGGGTCCATTACATAACATCATCAATGTCCAGGACATCTCCTGTGCTATCCCCTCTTATCCCACTATCAGAAAACACAGAGATAATTCACGTTTAAAAAAAATCCGCGAAATTGCCCCCATGTAAAGTTGGTGTTGCGCTATAATTCCATCACTAGATGGCACTGTTTTATTGGCTTGAACAGAACATGCAAAGATAGGAAGTATTCAATTCAAACCACGTGGCTGTACGTGACCACCTGTGTAATTGAGCCAATTGCAATCCCAGAATGAAAATGAATGCAGGAAGCCCTGGTAACACAGCAGTTTTTATGAGTTTTTTAATGTAGAGAGGCTCAATAACAGTGAGAAGTTAGTCTAACTGATGGAGGGGCCCCATTGAGTGTGTCTTGCCCAAGAGCCCTCAAAAGCCTGGAGGTGTCACTGCACAGCCATCCACCCACACCCACACACGTAGAGTCTTACAAAACTTAAGATAGTCCACCCCTTAAGATAAACAGAATTCGTTTGGTGAATGCATTCAGTTCATGGTCCTGAACTGTGTGGCAGAGATTTCCTTGCAACTTGCTCAGATGCCTTCCTCAGTGCCCCAGGCAGGTCGATGCAGCTGGCGCTACAGCTTGCAAAGGCTTTGGCTGCCTTACAAGTGTCAGATTTTTCTCCCAGACAAATTGTACTTGAATGGTGTTGCTAATGTAAAAGGCATGCTTCAGACCTCCAGCCGTGCTGACCAATATATCTGGCTCCTCTTCATTTTAGCACCCCTTTTAAAATGGCAGAATGGCATTAAGCTCCGTCATCACAAAACGGATTGCCCTCTGCTCAGCCTTTTTGCCGCCCTCTCTCTTGCAGTGTCCTAAGAAACTGGTGACATGTAGGATCATATTCCACCCTTGTGTCTTTTTTTAACCTTCTTTTATGAGAACCCAGCACTGCAGTGGAATGAGTAGAGCTGAGTAAACATTTGCACCCGTTGTTAGTATTTGCTGAAGAGAAAAACAGCATGGCCTCTTATGTCATGGGACGGGATCTGAGTAGGCAAACTCCATGTGGAACGTCCACGGGGAAAATGTGTATTACTCTGAAGGATTCAGCCTCAGCATGAATATAAGAAAGACAGAACTGCAGTATTGGGTAGATGATGTGTTTTATGAATCCAGATTCTGCATTACGAAAACCCATGTTTTTCATCAAAGAACTACGGACCAAGCCTACCAGATATTATTTCCACACCCTCTATCCAGGCTTAGAGCCAATCATTATTGGCATGTTGCAAGGCTGAATCCTGCTCTTGAAAACAGGCTTTGGAATGAACCAAATTCAGTTTAAAATACAGAAAAACTAAACTATAGACAGGACTTTATAAAACTAAATCAAGAAGTAACCTCTTGTCATTCTTTGTTGTATCTTCATGAACATTGCATCTTTAGATGTTCATGTTTTTCGCTTTTATGTTTTTAGACCATCGTTAGACCCAAGATCCTATGGATCAGATCAGTTTAGACCTAACAGATAATATAGGTCATAAACTGCACTGGTTACCTATTAGCTACTGAGTCAAGATCTTGCTGTTGGCATATAAAGCCCTGAACAGCTTGGGGCCTTAATACACATTAAGATTATCATAGGAGGCCTTGCTGGCTGTACCTGCAGATTGCGCTCTTGCATCAATCTAGAAGTGGGACTTTTCTGTAATGACTCTTCTCCCCACTGGTATTCGGCACCAGCTGTGGCATACTTTGGGCACAAATTTAAGAACCTGTCTCTTTACCCTGGCCTGCTTCCTAATTGCCTGTAATTATGGTATCACGAATACTTGGTTTTAATATATTATAAATGTTTCCTTTTAATGTATTTAAAAGAATTCTCTTTGTAAAGTGCTTAAAGATACTTTTAAATATGGTAAGTAGTATATAAATGATAATAATAATAATAATAATAATAATAATAATAATAATAATAATATACTAATAATATAGTAGTAGTAATAGTGGTAGCAATAATTGCAAGTAAAGCCATGAGATCAGACAAGGAACTGTGCAGGGCACAGCAATTTAGTTCTCACCCATTAGAAATTCTGCCCAAAGTTATATGGTTTTCAGTTCTTCAATACAGATTTTCAACAACAGGAAAGAACTGAAAAAGAAAGGAAAGGAAGAGAGAATTGTCAGGATTGTAGGAGACAGGTCAAATCTCAAAGAAATCCATATGCAGATCAATAGAAAAAGTTCTCATTTGGTATGGTTTTTGTAATCTCAGGACCAAATGTCATGTTTAATTCACCTCCTGCATTTAGAAACAGTGAGAAGTGACAGTCTGAATCCTGTTCTTCTAATTAAAACCCCTTCCGTCTCTTTCCAAGCTGTTCCTCTGGCAACCCAAATCGCACACTGCACGATGACAGGACACCAGGCTCTGTCATTTCACGCAGATCAGTGGATGAAGTAAGACGAGAGCTTGTTTTTCCCCTCAGGATAACGTGTGCATGTGTGTTTTCTTAATCTGTTTAACAAAATGCTTTTCATTATTTCAAAACTTTATTCAGACGTTTTAAGAAAATATTACAATTTACAGAATTCTTACAAGAATTATTACCAAATCGTAACAGTGTTGCTTGACAGCAATTATTTTATTGCAAGGTTATGTAAACCAAACTGATTGCACGGTTATGTAATGACATAATAGGCTGAACATATAAATCATATTTGAAAATATCTGAGCTTTCTTTTGCCAATAATTAATAAAAGGCAATCAATTTTGAACAGAGAGCTTATATGTTTGTTGTTCTTTTGTCATTCTTATGCAATTTATTAATTTGATGTTATTGCATTATTGTGTGATTTATTTATTTATTCCATTCAGAACTTGATTGGGTAGAATCTCCAATATTTAGCACAGCTTATTCTAACATCTGTTATCATGTATAAAACAATTCTAGGTAATTATTTAGCATATCCTTCATTAATTTTTGCAAAAAAAAAATACCAATAATAATTTCAATCCAGTTATATTTTGAATAGGTCCATTAATTTTATTCTATATTTAACTTTATTTTATACTTACAAAATTATTTGTATGTACTTCAGTTGTAACCGTTTCCAAAATTAGTCTTGAGTTTGGCAAAATTGTGGTGACAGAGGGGACAGTACATATGGCAATGTTGGGGGTGGGGAAGTGTGTGTGGGGGTGGGGAGTAGGACAATCTTAGAGGAGATCCTGTTAATAAATTAAGCATCTTGCTGAGCCCAAAAAACAAATCTGGATCATGAGTGATTATGTGCAGTGTGATTTTTTAAATCTAAACCAGTGTTCAGAAGCAAATATTCTTTAATATTAAAATGAATTATACTTCAATTTACTAACAGGAACAGAATAAAAATTAGATGGTAAGTAGGAACATTAACTGATAAAAGGCGGGATATAAATGCAATAAATAAATGAATAAATAAATAAAAATTATAAGAATTTCATGTTAAAGAGACTCAGGGTGCTTCTTTTATTGCACCAACGTTCCTGTTTCATTCATGGGATTTTGTGTGGAGTCCAGATGACAACATCTTTCATTGTAACCCTCCTGTATTTTCCCACCATTTCTTTAATTTTCTATTATTTTTACTGCAGTAAATATGTATTTTCCCACCATTTCTTTAATTTTCTATTATTTTTACTGCAGTAAATATGTATTTTCCCACCATTTCTTTAATTTTCTATTATTTTTACTGCAGAAAATATGTAAGGCGAAACGGACATAATAGCTGTATTGGTAGTTCCATGTGGAAGTATCTTCAGCTTCCGACTGATCTAAGAAAATAATAATAATAATAATAATAATAATAATAATAATAATAATAATAATAATAATAATTCTTACCTGCCTCTCCCTCTGGATCGAGGTGGGGAACAACATTAAATACAATATAATACATAAAATACATATAATATTGAAATTCTAGGTAGACGTATAATCTTAGTGATTCCATGCTATAGTCTAGTATTTAGCCCACCCTAGACTTTTCAACTGTTACTTAGGACTAGTGTGCATGCCTTTCCATCTGTTGTTCTCCTGGGTGTTCTCCTTAGGCGGACTAAGTTAATCACACTCAGTTTCCATTAAAACCAATAAGAATTAAGTAATGGCTAACTTTTCACACTGATCTCACTGGGACATAAATGTAGCTAACCTTGTCTGGATCCAACCCATCATGTACAAGGCTAGAGGCAAATTATGCAGACGCAAGACTCAGCTCTTGTGCGCTCCAGCTCCTGTGTTGTTGTTTTAAAAAAAATGGTGGGCACAATGAGCTTCATCCCATGTACCTATTCCTTCAAATTATCCCCTACAGTGCTAAGCTGTCGGCGTTGTTGTTGCTGCTGCTACCGGGCGGCAGCGATCCTTTGCATGTCAGGAAGCATGTAAGATCATCTACAGGGGCCCTTCTCCGTGAGCCCCTGCCAAAGGAAGTGAGGCAGGTGGCTACTAGGAGGAGGGCTTTCTCCGCTGTGGCACCCCGGTTGTGGAATGAGCTCCCCAGAGAGGTCCGCCTGGCGCCTACACTGTACTCCTTTCATCGCCAGCTGAAGACCTTTTTATTCACTCAGTATTTTAACACTTAATTTTAACTTAAATTTAAATTATACTGTTTTAACTCTGTATTTTAACCTTATATCAATTTTGCTGCGTGGTTTTATCCTGGTTGTGCTTTTTATATTGTATTTTGTATTTGTGTTTTAACCTGTTGGTTGTTTTATGATGGTTTTAATTTTTGTGAACCGCCCAGAGAGCTTCGGCTATTGGGCGGTATAAAAATGTAATAAATAAATAAATAAATAAAATAAATAAGTGGGTTTAAGGGGGGAAATGTAAAAAAATCATAAAAAATCAACAGATCACCCAATCCGATTCAAATTTGGTATGCTTAAAGCTCTCCCTAATATCTATTACTGTGCCAATTTTGATGTCTTTATCTTTAAAGCTTACACAAAGGTAAGCATTTGTTTAATTTTTCTTTAATCCTGCTCCTGTGCCCCAGTGGCCACTCAGAAAACAACAAATGATACGCTCAAAAAGTAGTACCAAAATATTGCACTTCTTTTGGCTTTATAGCACAATTAAAGCAGGATGCATGGGAGTACTTCACAGTCAAAGCGGATTATAAGGTGGAAAACTTCTGAGTCCTTTGCACACAATTCACACTGATTGCACAGTATAACCCTGGTGTGATGAAGCTCAACATCCTCTGTCCTCCCGGGACGTTGTACGCCGCATGTAGACTGAGGGGGAGGATCTCGCGATCATCATATCACAAGATCATTCCCCTCCACCCCCCTGGTCTAGCCATGCCCTTGGAAGTAAGCCAGGCAACCATACACTGCACAATTATAGTTAGCTAACACTTCTAGAAAAACCTGCTTGAGATTCCTGATACCTGCATTCAGATCTTTGGGCTACCCCTTGAAAACTTGTCTCTTTTTACCTCATTGTTTTACTTGTGCAAAAGGGACAGAACTGTTTCCCTAATTCTATGAAACATTGTGATTTCAAGTACATGTACTTTTAACATGTTGAGACTTTCATCTGTTGTTGGCAAGAACAAAAATAAAGGTATCGTGGCTAATCAATGTTTCTCAGCCCTTGTGTCAAGCTGCCACTGTGGCTAGCCACCCCACGTTGGAACTTTGAGCATGTTTCAGCATCACCCCACACATGAGAGAGTGCTACATAAGCACTGCAGTGCCAGCAGTCTCTGGGCAGGAGTTTTCACTTACAATTCAACATCACGTTTTCTCAGTTTTTGAGGAACAGGAGTCTCTTTTTTAGAGCTCATAGTAATATATTGTGTAGATCAGCAATCCATGAAATGTTTTACACTGAATCCATTAACTGTGAAATCCTATATGTGTCTACTTAGAAGTAGATCCCTTTTGAGTTCAACACGGATTACTTGCAGGTAAGTGGATATAGGATTACAGCTGAGATAAATAAAATGTAGTATCTATCTCATTTTAAATCTTAACAAGGATCAGTGCTTTCCTTGATAGTAGGTTTGAATTGATGGCTCCAAGACAGCAGATGTTATTTATTTCCTTTTTCAGTGAATTATTATTTCCTCTCCTGGCACAAACTGCACAGAGGCTTATCTACCGGACATTTGACATTCTTATGCTTATATATGGGCCAGGTTGCAAGCATATTTTTTAATATTCTTTGGCACACTTTACCTGTTGTGCATGAAAGAAATATAGCATTAGATAGGAAGTTTGCAAGCAGGCCCTGATTTTAGTTTTATTCATTGTGCAGCACTTTGTTCTGAAAGCATTTTGAAATAATAGTAATAATAATTATGACTATTATTATTAAGTTTAAATGTCTTTATAGCTTTGTTTTCAAAAATGTTCAAAAGCTGACTTTGGCTTCCTCTTCTGATCTTCTCTACTCCAACCCTGGGACAGTACTTTTCACAAGCCCTATTACTGGCCTAGCATTTTAGGATGCATAGCCATGGTTTATGTTAATCATAGTTTGTTGACTTAGCCATGAATTGGTTTTCAGGCAAGCACACAAACCATGGCAAGATCTACACTACTGCTTTAAAGCACTTTATAATAGTTTTGACAACTGTTGGGGCCCAGGACACACTCCGTATACCATTTTCAAAACTATTATAAAGTGCTTTAAAGTGCTTTAAAGCAGTAGTGTAGATCCTATTTCTGGTTTCTTTCAAGCTCATTTTGCCAACCTTCAGAGCATTTTCATTTTCAGGCCACTCTTTCTAGGCACCCTTTTCAGGTTAGATAGCAGCACAAACAACCTTGAGTTAAGCCACAGTTCCAGGTTCAGACATCACAACAAGCCATGATTAAACAAGCTAGACTATGTAAGTCAACCACAAACCATGGCATCTATTTGTGGTTTCTAGTTGGTTAACAAACCATGGCTGCTTTGTGAAAATGAGTTCAGTCTCAACAAGCCAGATTTCAATGAAGCACAACATGGCTTATCGTTATGTTCTTCAAGCATAGATCAGGCACGCTGCAAAAGATGCTCCTTCATAAAGTAAAACAAACAATAGAGCAGGGGGAAAGCCTGTGTGTGAACCTGGCCCCTGCCCCTACAGGCTCCTAAACAGTAAGGAAACCAATGCTCCTCTGATCCTAATGCAATATTGATGCTTACACAATACAAATGAATTTAGTTTTTCCCCAACTGCACAATCAGTATTCTTCTGCCCACCCAGTTAAATAGTTTTCTTTAGAAGAATTTAACTATATTTTAGTGCACCTATTCAACATGCACTTTGGCCTTCTTTGTAAGTAAACATCTGTCCATGGGCGAATATTTTCTAGTTACTCCATAAGGCAGTGGTTCTCAACCTTTTTTGCTCCATTCCCCCCTTTCACCATTGTTCAGAATTTAATTACCCCCTTCCCAAGATAGTCTAAATCAAAAAGTGCATTCCAAATAATATGCATATAATATTGAAAATCTTTTATTTTTTCTATATTAGTCCTATTTAAAGGGGCAACACAAAGCCTGGCCCCTTTTACATTCTCAGCTCCCATGCTTTGTGTTGCCCCTTTAAATAGGAAACTTGAAAATTCTAGGATTGCTAGGGAGGGAGGGAAAAGAGAGCAAAGACCTAGCTTTTGCAGACAACAGGACACTTTTCTGGGACGTTTTCAATAACATGTGTAGGAAGACATAATCTACAGGACATCATACTTTGCTGAATAGTGGTCCCAATTCCCCACCCCTGGAACCCTAAAATTCCCCCCCGGGGGGGGGAATTCCCCCTTTGTTGAGAACCCATGCCATAAGGAATATACTTCACAATTTAATGCATACAATAGGAGCTTCCATATAACACAATGAAACTGATGTCCTGTTTGAAAACTAAACAGCAGCTGTCTACAAAAGCTTCTTTTTCAAAACAATACGCAGAAAGGGGTCACGGGAAGAAATCATATGAGGAAATAAAGGCTAAGAACTTCCTTGGGAAAGGCTGGCTTTGGTAAAACAGGAAATTAATCATTCATTCTTCCTCTTGGTAGCTGATGGAAAGTCCAGGGAGTGTTTGATCAAAACATACAAAAAAATGTACTGTTTGGCACTTTCATTACTGCACTTTGTACACCTTGCTTTCGTGTGCAATCCAAACTCAGCTCTGATCAAACAAAGCAATGGTAGTCAAACTATAGTGGTCACTTATGAAACCCCACCTTCAAAGACAAGAGAAGGTACTGGTTTGAATGAAATTTGCATGTGCTAATTTATATGTTGTTGTTATTATTATTATTATTATTATTATTATTATTATTATTATTATTTATATAGCACCAGTGTACATGGTGCTGTACAGAATAAAACAATAAAATAGCAAAACCGTGCCGCATAGGCTTACATTCTAATAAAATCATAATAAAACAATAAGAAGGGGAAGAGAATGCACCAAACAAGCACAGGGTAGAGTAAAACTAACAGTATAAAAGTCAGATCAAAATCAAGTTTTAAAAGCTTTAGAAAAAAGAAAAGTTTTTAGCTGAGCTTTAAAAGCTGCGATTGAACTTGTAGTTCGCAAATGTTCTGGAAGAGCGTTCCAGGCGTAAGGGGCAGCAGAAGAAAATGGACGAAGCCGAGCAAGGGAAGTAGAGACCCTTGGGCGGGTAAGAAACATGGCATCAGAGGAGCGAAGAGCACGAGCGGGGCAATAGTGTGAGATGAGAGAGGAAAGATAGGAAGGAGCTAGACCGTGAAAAGCTTTGTAGGTTAACAGGAGAAGTTTATATTGGATTCTGAGGTGAATTGGAAACCAATGAAGAGATTTCAGAAGTGGAGTAACATGGTCAGAGCAGCGAGCCAAGAAGATAATCTTAGCAGCAGAGTGGTGAACAGAAACCAACGGACTGATGTGAGAAGAAGGAAGGCCAGTGAGAAGAAGGTTGCAGTAGTCCAAACGAGAAATAACCAATGCATGAACAAGAGTCTTGGCAGAAGAGACAGACGAAAATGATCGAATCCTGGCAATATTATACAGGAAAAAACAACAGGATTTAGCTACTGCCTCAATATGAGGAATAAAGGAGAGCGAGGAATCAAATATAAAGCCAAGACTACGAGCTTCCTTGACTGGAGTAAGTGTAACATCATTGACAGTAAGAGAGAATGAGAGATGAGGGGAAGGTTTAGGAGGAAAAACAAGCAATTCAGCCTTTGCCATATTAAGTTTCAAACGCCGATGAAGCAACCAAGCTGAGATATCTGAAAGACATGCTGAGATACGATCATGAACATCAGGAGAAAGTTCTGGAAATGAAAGATATAATTGTGTATCATCGGCATACAGATGATACTGGAGGCCATGAGATTGAATAAGATTATCCAAGGACAACATGTATAAAGAAAACAACAACAGGCCAAGCACCGAGCCTTGCGGAACCCCTACTGAAAGGGGAAAAGAAGAAGACGAGCTGCCATTAGCCAACACGTTGAAAGAGCGACCCGCTAGATAGGAGGCAAACCAGTTGAAGACGGAGCCACAAAATCCGAGGTCATAAAGGGAATCCAAAAGAAGATCATGATCAACCGTGTCAAAGGCTGCAGTAAGATACAGGAGAATAAGAATGGAATAAAGGCCTTTAGACTTGGCAATAAGAAGATCATTGGTAATCTTAGTAAGGGCTGTTTCAGTGGAATGCAAAGGACGGAATCCAGATTGAAAAGGATCCAGAGCAGAGTTACTAGAAAGAAAATCAAGACGAGAGTAGACCACACGCTACAGGATCTTTGAAACAAAAGGCAACAAAGAGACAGGTCGGTAGTTAGACAGAGAAAGCACATCAAGAGTAGGTTTTTTGAGAATAGGAGAGACTGTGGCATGTTTAAAAGCAGAAGGAAATGAACCAGAAGACAAAGAAAAATTAATAATATGAAGCAAGGAAGGGAGGATAGAAGGGATAAGATTAATAAAGACCCGAGAAGGAATCGGATCACGAGAACAAGTGGAAGGCTTCGAAGAGCGCAGTATTGTAGACGGTTCATCAGCTGAGACCGAAGGGAACGCAGAGAAATTTGCAGGAGGAACTGACAGATGAGGAACAGGAACTGGAAGAGGAGCAGAGCTGGCAAGATCAGAGCAAATAGTTTGGATTTTAGCATTGAAAAAAGCATTGAAAAAAAGATTTGTAAAGATGCAAATTTGGAAATAATTAGTATAATTTAAACAGAAATACCATCAATCTCAGCATACTGCAGAAGACTGAACAGGTGATCCATGTGCCTGCCCATTCAGCCTGCTGACCAGTTACTCCCTGTTGATGGGCCACTGTCCTTATGGCTCTTTATCTTTAACCTGGAATTGGACAGAGCAGCCTTTCAAATGGAGGATATTGAGAGGACAGTCCTTTAGCAGCCCTTCAACAAGAGGGAGGGGGGTCTTATCTCAGTCTCCTCAATCACAGCATCTTAGAATAGGGTTGGGGAGGGGAGGTCTTATCTCTGACTTCAAGATGTACTTGGGAGATTATGAATGCTGCATGACGTTAGAAACAAGAGAAGGGACAAAAGGGAGGAAAGCCCGGTCACCATGGCAACCGAATTTGTGGATTCTTGGTCTTAATAAGCCTCCTGCTTTTGCTTCCTGCCAGGAATGGCAAAAACAGTGAGGGGGGAACTCAAAGGCCAAAAATTCATTGCTAGTGGGCTGAGCTGGGCATGGGAGGTAACATGTCCTACAGGTACAAGTTGGCAATAGAAGCATAAAAATAAAAAAGTGTCTACCTGAAGTGAATCTACAAAAGCAATATTGGTGAAATAAAATAAGGAGTTGGATAATGAATACCCCGGCCACTCATTCCCTCAAAAACCCGCAGCATTGCAGCTGCGGGGTGGGAACATGGGAACCACATGGCAGGAGGGAGCACAGGCTTTCCATTGGCCATTCGGCTCCTTCAGCTTGCCTACTGCCCACTGCCCAACCTTCCCACACTTCCCATGGCCTGTCAGTGGCCTCAATCCACTCCTGGAATGCCCCCAGTCTGAACCCAAAGCAAGGTCACCACCAACAGATGGAGGAATGACGCTGGTGACCTTGGAGTAAAAGAAAAAGCCACAGTAAGGCAGCAACTGTTTAAAAGCACGGTTTCAGAGAGGAAACTTGTGGTGGCTGCGAGTTGGCGGCTGGATCAAACAATGCAGCACCACTGTACAGCCAGTGGCTATCCTGACCTGAACTCCCTTAGATCTCTGCAGCAGTGTAGTGGTGAATTTTGAAGTGCAAAAGCTCCTTGTGACAGTCCCGTAGCCATGCGCCCCCCTCCAGAAAGTCTAAAAATGCAGACAGTTGTGTTGATCCATCTCAGCAAACTATTTCTACCAATTTTGATCTCCATCATTCAAAACCAAGCCCCCCAAAAATATTTTGCATTACAACAGGGATAGCTCACAGCTATATTGTTCCTGAGAAACTTCATCCCCTCCCCTCCCCCAGATACTGTGAGAACTGCAGAGGGAGTAGGGAATTTTGAGGGGGTGGGGTGACAGATGATGTCATCATCCCGCTAATCAAAAAGTGTCAGCACTGCATCCCTAAAAGGAGTGGCTCCACTACACCGCTGCAGTAGAGGCTGGGTGGCTCTGATGTCATTGGAGCTGTGAATCCACTCTGGGTTTCAGTCAGAACCAGTCAGAACTCTAAAGGAGCTATCCAAGGTGCTGCAGATAGGTCCTTTAGAATTCTGACTGGTTCTGACAGAAACCCGGAGCAGATTCACCACCCTACTGACATCGGTGCCACCAGTCTCCACTGGATCACTAAGTCCCACAAACTGTGGCCTTGTGAAAGCTGCATGGTGTAAAAGATGCTTGGTTCTTCTCAGTGGTCACCACTGTTTCTACGTCTACCATGACATTTGAACTTTTGGCCACTGTATGAAGCCAGCATTGTGTCATGGGTCGAGTGGTACACTAGGAGGAGGGAGACTCGGGTTCAAATCACCACTCAGTTGTGAAGCTCACTGAGTTATCTTGGGCCAGTAATTCTCTCTCAGTCTCACCTACCCTCACAAGATTGGTGTGAGGATAAAATTGGGTGCAGAGAACGGTATGGATGTCAACTTGGGCTCCTTGGAGGAAGGGTAGGATATGTATACTAAATAAGCTTGCACTTAAGAATGTTTCTTCATCAGACTCCAATTTCTTGGTGGTTTCCAGATACCACCAAGATGTAACAGAACAGGGAAACGTCAAGTGAGCAACGAGAAAAACATTGCACCTACCTTCCTCTTTTTCTATGATAGTTTTGTTCTTTCTTCTACATATGTACTCAGTGCTATTTGAAGAAAACAGAAGATTTCTTGTTCTTCCTGTTTGCTTTGTTCTAGATTCTATTGTTTCTTCCTATAGTAGAAGTGGTTAGGAGGGAAGAGAAAGCTCAGGGTAGAACACCTATGGACCCTGTTCAGATGACATGCTAACCCATGGTGGTTAAGCATTTTGAGCTAAACATTATGGTTTAGCGTGTCATGTGAACCATGACTTGGCATGTTGTGTGATCCATTCCTAGCCATGGTGGCTACATAACAATGATTTAAACATGCTCACTAACCATTTGCTGCAAATGGGTGAACAGCCAAACCATGGCTTAGTGTGTTGTCTGAACAGGCTTATGTAGTACAATCAGGGCTCACAGGGAGAGGGAAATGATGGATGCTGACACCCCCAGAATTCACAGTTCCTTCTGAGTTTAACTTTAATCCCCACAGTAGCTGGGGGAATAGAAATTTTCCCAGCAGCAATGTACTGTTCCCTATTGGACAATTAAGACCCATTAAAACAAAAGACCTGCTCCAGATGAAAACTGATAGGACTGGTTTGTTGATATAGGTCCAACAAACCAACAAACCTAGCAGCCTGAATTTTGGATTTTCCTTGGGGGCATGGCTACAGGGACTATATGCCTGCACTTCAAAACGTATCACTAAATGACTGAGCATATAGAAGTCTTAATGACTCAATGAGAAGTCCTGCCATGTCCACCAAATGCTACAACCGATAAGACAAGATGCCATGCTACATCTATCTTTCAAAGCAATTTACTTCGGCAGGATCTACGCTACTGCTTTAAAATCATTTTTAACAGTAGTGACAACTGTTGGAGCCCAGGACACACTCTATATACAGTTTTTAAACCGTTTTCAAAGTGTCATATCCTGTTTAGTGTAGATCTAGCCCTTTCTCCCATTTTCCCAGGCAGTGAAGTTCCAGGGGCACAGCACTGATCTGGGTTTGGTTTCCTTTGCAAGGATGCCACTGGATGCTTGTTGAGGTTTTGTAACATCTAATCTTATTTGCCAATGAATAGGTGTAACGAACAGCTTAAACACTCCAACAAAACAAACTCCACTGCCCTGTATCAGATCTTCAGAGTAAAAACAGCTTATCCCCCTCTGTATATGACTCCCAGTCTGTCTTACTTCCAGATTCAAAAGTAAAACTGCAGTCTGTCTCCCCAAACTTACATGTCTACCTTGTCCCCTCCCTCTGGTGGGATGGAGGAATCAGGGTGACCATATGAAAAAGAGGACAGGGCTTCTGTATCTCTCACAGTTGCATTGTAAAGGGAATTTCAGCAGGTGTCATTGGTATGCATGCAGCACCTGGTGAAATTCCCTCTTCACAACAGTTAAAGCTGCAGGAGCCCTGAGGGCAGGTCTCATACAGCTTTAACTGTTGTGAGGAAGAGGGAATTTCACCAGGTGCTGCATGCATACCAATAACACCTGCTGAAATTCCCTTTTCTATGAAACTGTTAAATACAAGAGCCCTGTCCTCCTTTTCAAATGGTCACCCTAAACAAATAAAGATAGGTCATCTTCTCCAACCATCTCCTAGCCTTCTTGAGCCATTTATCTTTTGTGACAGAAATGTGTCTGGCAACTTTGAAACTATTATGGAACATTTGGAATCATTTCTGTATCCATTAACTGTCTCCTATCCAATCCACTGCCAGTAATGTTCTAGCCTTGAAACTGGGTTCATCCTGCTTCCGATAAAGTCGATGTGATACATTGCTCTGTTTATCTAATTGTTTATAAAATAGACAGGAGCGAAAGAAGGGGTGGAAAGCTACAGTTTAGATAGTCCTTACATTTTATCTCCATTTAAACTCCTCTCCAAAAATGAGGTTGACCTCTCCTCCTTTGCCAGGTTTGTACTGAGTCATCTGCACCACAGTTTATCTGCAAGACTTTTGACATGTCCATGCTTATCTTAAAGGACAGGATGCACGTTTATTGTTTATATTCTTTCACATGCTTTTCCTGTTGAACATGCTGTGGCAGGCGTTGAGACGACTTAGGTGGCTGATAGCTTCCTCTTTACAGCATTTGGTAACCTTAGAGTTGGCTCTATGCTCTTTTCAGCATTAATCATTTAAACTTTACAGTGCTTGCCTAATTTTAAAAGGCATGGGTGGTTTGAGGGTGGCTAAATGCAAAAGAGGACAGGACTCCTACACCTTTAATAGTTGTGCAGAAGAATTTCATCTGCTTAGCGACCCATCTGCTGAGCCAGTGTGGTGTAGTGGCTAAAGTGTTGGACTGGAAGTTGGGAGATCTAGGTTCTAGT
The DNA here is from genome assembly GCF_023053635.1 of Elgaria multicarinata webbii. NCBI lineage: Eukaryota > Metazoa > Chordata > Lepidosauria > Squamata > Anguidae > Elgaria > Elgaria multicarinata. Next base: position 75,974,475 of record NC_086177.1, on the reverse strand, counting down.
CCCCACTTGGCCATGGAAACCCACTTGGAGGAAAAAAGGCAGGCTATAAATGCAATAAATAAATAAATAAATAAATAAATAAATAAAATAAATGAACTATTAAACCTTCTGAAATTCCCTCTTCTGCACAACTATTAAAGGTGCAGGCACCCTGTCTTCTTTGGCATTATATTTCCTTTCCACATATATCTGCAGGCATCTCTTGCCCAAATATGCCACAGAAACATTCTGATTAATTCATCCAGTTTCGAAAGCAACTCCTCACCCCCGACCATGCCATCCCAGCTCCTTTACCCCATACATGTAGAACTTCCCAAATGTTCAGCCCCATTCACCCTGTGTGACCCACAATTGTGTGAGGGGTATTTTTACTCAGGAGTGAAAGGCGCTGAATATATAGCCAGCTGTCACATAACTCTACCGAGGACACTGAAGTGACATGAGGCTGTCAGGAATAGCTTGTGCATGATGAAATCTATGATTGCTGATTTTTTCTTTGCTCTTGTTCTTGACAGAATACATTCAGATGCAGGAAACCAGCTGATGTTTCAACTATGAAGGAGGTATTTCATACATATTCTTCTTCTTAATAGGGGTATAGGCTACTAGTATGTATAGAATGTATACTTAAAGCTAGAAATTTACCTGCCACTCCATCTTTTTATTGTCATAAGCCATCTACCTTATGTATCTGTGCATTTGGCTGGATTTAAATGCTTTGAAAGTATTCATGTTTTAGTAACATGAGTAATAATAGTGCACACATTTAGGATAATATTGAAAATGTGAATTATTTAGTGTGTGTGTGTGTGTGTGTGTGTGTGTGTGTGTATTAAAGAAAGAAAGTTTATTCTTAGATGGGGCAGCCATGGCCATAACATATAGAAGTACCTTGCTCACTTGGCCTGCTCACTGCTGCTCTATGAATCTCTTGTTTACTGACCATGAAAGAAGATGGGTACCCAATTTTTCTTGCTTCATGCTGAAAGACAAATAGAACCATCCAGCCTATGCAAACAACAGTTGGTCCCTGTCACTCTTTTGTTATGTTTTGTAGTTATACCAGGGTCCAGTTTTCAAACAAATCTCCTGAAACTGGCCATGTATACTTGAGAATTTGAAAAACAGTCGTGAAAGAATAACTTTGCTCCAATCACTGAAACATATCACAACCTAGTGGCTACAGAGCAAAGTGCAACTTTAGTGCCAGGAATACAGTCTGATCACAATCCAGAGGAGTACATACAGGGTTACCCACCTGCAACAGTAGGCCACCAGCAGACACAAAAACCCAGATATGAGGTCCTACAACAAACCCAAGTCAAACCACTACAGCACCACCGTTACAGAATTTAACAGAAATAACGAAACATCAGAGGTTCATTCACCTGCTTGTCCTCTGATGTCAGTGAGGCAGTGTATCCATTCTGAGTTTCACATCTTGGATAGCTCCTTTAGGGTTCTGACTAAAACCCGGGCTAGATCTACACTACTGCTTTATAGTGTTATTGAAGTGCTCTGATATCTGTTGGGGCATGATCCACATTCCATATACTGCTTTCATGATGTTATATCCTACTTTTTATTCCACATTTGTCATGATTTGACACAAAGTGTGGATCTGGCCCAAGAGTGGATTTCCTGCTGCACTGACATTGGAGTCACCAGCCTCCACTGATACTAAGGTCATCTGCTAATGCTCTCAAGTGCCTGATGCCATTTGAAGTGTCCCTTGGCCAATTGGAGTAGGGCCAGTTTCACTCATGGCACCCGGCTCATGGAACTTTCTTCCCAGACAGACTCACCAGGCTCTGTGGCGTTATCTTTTCAGCACCAAGAAAATGTATTTATTTATTAAATAATATACCGCCCCATAGCCGAAGCTCTCTGGCCAGTTTACAAATACTTTAAAAACAAATCAGTGTCTAAAACTGTTTTATCTGTTTTACCTTGTCTCCAATTGCTGTTTCCTGAGTATGTCTTTGAGGGGGATGACATTTCATTCATTTATTTGTGGCTTTGGAACCTTTTGTCAAAGGACAGCATTACAAATATGCATTTAATTAATTAATTAATGTCACCTGTGTCTGCAGAAGACACACAGGTCAACCCCTATGCAAAAGAATAAATTGACACAAATATGATATAAAAATGGCTACGTTCAGAAACTTGCGGGAGGCACTCTGCTGCTGGTCTGCAAGTCACTATTATTCAGCAAAAGGAACTTCAAAAGAATTCCCCAGTCTGGAACTGATGAACCAGAATTTATCAGCTGATTTGATTGTGTTCATTTCAGAATCAATAGGAAAACAGGCTCTACCCCCAATTACTGCTGTTGTGCTTATCTGGCATAAAAGTGAACTTGGCATAAAATGTAAAAAAAACAATACCTCTGGCCTTTTTTGGCCTGCTATTCTTACTTCTTTCTCTCTGTGTTTATGTATATATCTGTCAACTGAGGATAGCACTTCATGCATCTGATAGAGTAGGCGCTAGTCCTAAAAGCTTATGCCACGATAAATCTTGGAGGTGTCACAAGACTCATTCTTATTCCATCCAAAAAACAGCAACATTCTTTAAAAGCCCTTTTACTAGAAACCACCTGGCTGTGACATCATGGTGTTCAAAGAGGAACACCCAGAGTTACAGAGAATACTGTGATGCTGGGTGAGGCATAGAAGAGCATCAATAATTTCTTGTACTTTGAGACAAAGGCCTTTTGTTCTCCTCCTTCTGAAGCGTGACAAATGAAGCATTGAAAAGTGAAATTACGTGCCAGCTTTTGTCTTTTCATTCTCGTGGAACGGGGTGCGATGTCACCATTTTCTACATGCATATCTATGGCATTGCTGCAGCCCTCCACAGGACCTTGGTTTAGGATTTCTCAAACAGCTTTTGGCACACAATCTCAATGGCTGTGCATGATCAGCACCTGAAATTAGGTAATTGGCATCATGAATGCTGTGGGATATGTGAAAGGCATATTTACTGGGGAAGCATATGGTATTTCCCAGGTGAGGGAAGTATCAGTCAATGTGTCCAAGACTGGAGGGCTACATGGCAGCTTCTGTGGGGTGTGCCTTGACCACCTATTTGTGCTCAGAAAATCCTGGCTTCCATACAACTGCCCAGTCTATAGCAGCTTCCTTCAACCTGATGTCCTCCAGATGTATTGGACTCCAACTCCCATCATTCCCAATCAGCATGCCATGAAGAATGCAGGTCTAGACAAAGGAAGACACTTACAAATGTCTTATATGAATTAGCCTGCTAGTTAAGTCCAAAGGCACATTTATTTATTTATTTATTACATTTATATACTGCCCCATAGCCAAAGCTCTCTGGGCAGTTTACAAAGATTATCCCAACAGTATCTCCAACAGAAGCCTGTCAAGTGTCAACAGAAGCTCACAATGCTGAAGCAATGATAGGATCAGGACTGCAAAACCTCAATGCCGTTCCTCTCCTAATATGAACCTGCCCATACACTATGATCAACATCTGCGTCAACGCTGTTATTTTTCAGTGCTAGGTTAAGACTTTCTTCTACTCCCAGGCGTTTGACAGATATGATGGGGCTGAGGAATGGGATAAAAAATACTCTAAATAAATAAATAAATAATAAACTCTATTATGCTATTTCCTATCCAGAATATCAACTGTTGGTTTACTCAACCCCATAAAACATGACTACTACATATATCTATATCAGGTGCAGAATCTCAGGCCCAGAGGAAGGGGGGGAGCAAAATCTGGCCCACCTTGGGTTCTCCAGATGACCAGTCCTTCCCTCAGACCCCTTCCTTTCCTGGGTTTTGTGCACTATTTTCGCCATTCTAAAAGGTTGAAATGTGTCTTCGAAGGCTGGCAGAGCTTTAAACTAAATTATGCTGGTATTTTTGTATTTTGGGCCTGCTCCCTTTTGCCTGTGTTCCCCCTAACACTGGGATGCAGCCCCCAAAGAGCATCCCAGAAATGTGATTTGTTCCCATTCAAGGCACTACCACCCATCCACACCTGAACTGTTTGTGAATCAGTCCCGGGTGAGAGAGAAACACCACTGTAGGGAGAAAAACATTTATTGGCAAGAAGAAGAAAAACAAAGAGATTTCAATATGGCAGTACTTTGTATAACATACTAAAAAATGCTTTGCTCTGTTCTGTCTCAGCACTGAAAGTCTCTCCTTACAATGGCTCTGTTTCCAGAAGCATTTTATGTGCTTGTGTGTGAAAATTCGGATTGAGATGTCACACAGATTTAGCCTGCCTTTGACAAAAGCAGTAATTCAAATAGATGTCTTACTATTTTTCTGCCGTAAGAAAAGCAAAAGCTTGCAGCTGGTTACTTCTGTGAAGAGATTCAATTCCACTGCTTCCTAGCTGACAGTTCTTGTTCTAAGGTGATTTTAGTGGAAGCTAAAGCCTCTGCTTAATGACAAACGTGTAATTCATACAGACTATAAAGTTCTCAAAATGACCAGAGAATCCTTCAAAAATAACCATGTATTCTCCCTGTAATAAAGAAAAGCAGTTAGCCCCAAGCAACAATTGTGTAACAGACAAGGATCCTCCTATTTATTTCAGTGGAACAGAAGACTAGTTCAGTATGACATGCTAAAGTCACCTCAAGTTCATTGTTCAGGGAAACCTGTTATGGTGAATCAGTTTTATAAATGTTTCAACAATTATCTGTATTATTACTTTCTGCCTTCTCCCTTTTTGAAGATTTTTTCCCAAAATGTTGAGCATCACAGTAAGGACATTTGTCAGAGCATTCTCAAAAGTGATTCTGCACAATAAAGCCCTTGGGAAGTTACGGCAACCTGTACAGTTCTTGTCACCATACTTAAAATGAGAGAGAGATTGTAGAGGTGGGAAAGGTGCAGAAAGGGGCAACTAAAAGATCAAGGGGCTGGAGCATCTCCCCTATGAGGGAAGGTTACAACAGCTGGGATTGTTTAGCTTGGAAAATAGGAGGCTAAGGGGAGACATGATAGAGGTGTACAAAATTATGCATGGTGTGGAGAATGTAGATAGGGAGACATTTTTCTCCCTCTCTCAAAATACCAGAACCCGGGGTCATCCCATGAAGCTGATTAGTGGGAGATTCAGGGCAGATAAAAGGAAGTACTTCTTCACAGAGCTCATAATTATAGGAATTTGCTACCACAAGATATAGTTATGGCCACCAATATGGATGGCTTTAAAAGGGGGTTGGATAAATTCCTGATAGCTACATGCTCTCTCCAGTAGCAGAGGCAGTATGTCTAAGTACACTAGTTGCTGTGGAACATGGTTGGGAGGGTGCTGTTGCACTCATGTCTTGCTTGGGGGCTTCCCGTGGGCAGCTGGTTGGCCACTGTGTGAACGGAATGCTGGACTAGATGGACCCTTGGTCTGATCCAGCATGGCTCCTCTTACGTTCTTATGATTCAGAGTCCTGTGGGATGCATACATAATACTCCAGTGCAGGGAGATTGCTCATTCATTTCACTGGAGGGAATAGCTTTTCAAAGATCTCCACTGAAGTGAATGGGAAAGCTAGATATCCTGTAGAAATAGTTCGTCAAAGCTCACATTGCTTAGCTGTAGCAAGATGATGTTTATGGCAAGCAGAAATCTAAGATACTGTTTGAAAAGACAGTCTGGTGCAACAATGTATTTCAAGATAGGACAATATCTACTTATTGCCCTAAGAAACATTAAACATTGGGACTATAGAGCTGTTCCCTTTTCTGTAATTGCAGGCATCCTGAAAGGTGACAAAATGTACAGGGCAGTGAGTAAAGAGGGAAAAGAGAACAAGTTTGATCTAGTTATTTTGATAACTTTTGCAACATTTAGCTTCCCCGCCCCCCTTTACGAGGGTTTCGATCTGAAAAGTACCTGTTTATAATCTGGTTGCCTACTGCTGATCCTCACAGTTGTGTTGATCGTCTCTGCAGCAGAAGAAAAAATATCAAGAGTGTGACATGGCAAAGTGGACATCATCCCATCATTCTTCCACACCTTAAAACATGAATTCCTTTGTGGGAGGGAGCGTTCAAGCGTAAATTTAAAGATAGAGCAACAGAGCAAAACGACAGAGAGAGGTAGGAAAGTAAAGAAGACAACTCTGACTGCCAGAATTGTAACCACACCAAAACATTCCAAGCCAGTATTACATGCCCTATTCTACAATACCTTCCCATGGAGACTCCTATCTGGCCCACCACCTTCTTCCCTCAACCCCACCCACTCTTCCAGAGGAGATCAGCTTTTCTCTCCAATCAGCAGATGACCATGTGTAACTAGCTACCTCCCGCATTGAACCTTCAGTTTCCACCATGCCACCACATCCATTTTTTTTAATGTTTCCAGTTGCATTTTGGATATAGAATACCCTAGGTGGTAAGCAGCTATACATGATCCATTCTCTGCAAGGGGTAACCACCACATTGTGGAATTTAAATTGCTACCACACAGCAACAAGGCCATACAAGTTGTCTGTTAGCATAGAATTGCTATGTGGTAGGCAATTTATCCAAAGAGAAACAGCCATGCTGTCAGCTTAATTGCACTGAGGTTATTAACCTCATTGCAACACTGAGGTTGCAATTTAGATTCTACCATGTGATGGTTGCCCCATCACAAGCTGGGGCACATGATTGACTTGCCACAGAAAACACCCTCCATGGAGCTGTTTGATCGTATGAGACAGCTGAGAGTCAGGCAGCCTGCCTTGCATTGTGGTATGAGACCGTGGCTCAGTTCCTAAGGCAGGCCACCTTAGGAACAATGTTTGAACGTCATGCCAGAAGCATGACACTCCAATATTGTTTCTGGTACAACTGGAATCCCACGTGAACTGAAAGTGTGCTATTGCACAGCACAGTGGGGTGCTTTCTTAACCATGGCCTATCATTGCCTAGCACACTCTGTCCATAGCTACAGGCATGCTGATTTAGTCCAACTGGATATGGAAATCAATAATGGAAAAGGAAATCAAGGCTGGCTACCAGTTTGAGGAAGGACAGGCTTCCCATCCCAAACTTGACGGAGCATCTCACTTTGTTACTACTGACTAGATCATTTGTTTGGGCAAATTATGGAGCCTTAAAGGTTAGTCCTACTGTTCTGCTATGAAAGTGCTACGGAGAGAAGAAACGATGGATCCATGTATGACTTACACTGATCCTCAGATGACACCTACCTCCAGCTCTCCATGTGCCAAATGATGTCAGAGGGCTTGGCCCTGCCTTTTGTAGTCAGAGGCATGGCCATACACCCTGATGGCAAAATGGATACAGCCACACTTCTGACGAAATTTGCTCCTCAAAGGCCACATCAGAATCATGAACTTCCCAATACATCTGCCAATTACCAGCTTTTCTGAGCTTGCACACAGGGAAAACCTGCTGTTGTCTCTGAACTTCTAAATTCTTTTAAATGCTGTGTATGTTTTCTTATTGCTTTTATTGTATTTGAAATTGTTTTTTATTATGTATGGCACCATGAGAGTTTTGGATATTGGGTGATTCATAAATTGAAATAAATGAATGAATGAATCTTTCTGAAGAGACACTGAAAGAAATGGGCATGTTTAGCCTTGAGAAGAGAAGACTGAGATAGCATTCTTCAAGTAATTCCAAGGTTGTCACACAGAGGAGGGCCAGGATCTCTTCTCAATCACCCCAGAGTGTAGGATATGGAACAATGGGCTCAAGTTACAGGAAGACAGATTCTGGCTGGACATCAGGAAAAACTTCCTGACTGTTAAAGCAGTACAACAATGGAACCAATTATCTAGGGAGGTTTATTTATTTATTTATTTATTTAAGTATTTTTATGCCGCCATTCAGCCAAAAAAGGCTCTCATGGCGGCTTACAAAAGTATTTCTTGACAGTCCCTGCCCACAGGCTTACAATCTAAAAGACATGACACAAAAGGAAAGGGGATTGGGAGGGAGGAGGAGGGGGGGGGGAAAAGGAAAGCAAATTCAGGCACTACAATCTTAGTTGGAAAATTCAGCAGTTACAGGGGACAACAGGAGGGAGGGGGCTCTCAGCTGGAGCTGGACCCAGGCACGGTGGAGAAATCCCTGGCTGCTGCTTCCTCCCTCATGGTGGCCTCTGCAGTGACAGTTGGTAGCAGGAGGGAGGGGGCTCTCAGCTGGAGCTGGACCCAGGCACGGTGGAGAAATGCCTGGCTGCTGCTTCCTCCCTCATGGTGGCCACTCTAGAGGCATTCAAGAGGCAGCTGGACTGCCTCTGTCAAGTGTGCTTTAATATGGATTTCTGCATTGAGCAGGGGTTGCATTCAATGGCCTTATAGGCCCCTTCCAACTCTACTATTCTATGATTCTAAGATTCTAGTCCAAAATAAGGGATTCTACTTATAATGTAACAAAATATCTTTACAAATGTACAAATTTATTATGGCATAAGATAGATTAGAATGAATATCAAGGCAGGTCAGCTAAGCATTTCATATTCTACACTTACCTCCCTTCAGAGTGCCACAAAATGAGTAGTCATCATCCACACCATGGCAAAGAGTAACGTCCCATTTTAAGGACAGCAAACCTTTGTGCCACAAGGCTACACGACCAGTCAAAATGGTTAAATCAGCCTCTATAAAAAATATATATCACAACAACAATTTCAATTCCAATTTCAATAACGTCCAGTTGTTTTCACGGCATGGGGAGAGCCATATATGCTTGTGCTGATTTAGCACAGGGTAGTCTCCAATGGTGTCCCAAATTTCAGTGGCAAATTTGCCACGTTTCCCCATGATGCAAATTACATCGCACAAGCATTGTTTTACCCTAGTGCAACACCATTTGCACTAGTGTGGAGCACCATTGGATGCTAGCTGCTGTGCCTGAACTTATTAAAATCTATGGGAATTTTGACAGTGCATTTTTTGTGAGAATCTGACTGAAGGAAGCATGAATTTAAAACATATCTGTAAAGTCATTTGTAAAGAGTGACAGCAAAGCCAAAGGTATAACATATATTTTGTTGAGTCAGAATATGCACTAACATTCTATGAAACTTGGATACTGGTTGATTACTTCCTTCAAATAAATCAGAGAAGTGAAATAATTGTTCAGTAGATAATCATCCTCACACCTCAAATGCTACACACCAAAAATTAGTACTAGCAGCGTACATGCACACAGCATGGAAAACAGTTTGGAATATATAACTTAATTCCCCTACCATAGTAATTGTTTCCCAAATTCCCTTTTCAGTAGTAAACAAGATTAGCATACTTAGGCTGCAGTCCTATATCTACTCACATGGGAGTAAACCCCATTGAACTCAATGGGCCTGTTCAGACAACACACTAAGCCATGGTTAGGTTGCTAACCCTTTTGAGTGTGTTTAAATTGTGGTTATGTAGCCAGCATGGCTGGAAATGGCTCACACAACAAGCATAATGTTTAGCTCAAAATGATTAACCACCATGGTTTAGTGTGTCATCTGAACAGGGTCAATGGGACTTACTTCTGAGTAGATATGTAAAGGATTGGACTGCTATTCATTTAGCAAAGGTTCAATAAGGATAGTTCGCTCCTGAAACATTAGCAAATACAAAAGATCCAGAATAGGGTTGGATCCTTAACATCCTGGGTATTCCAGAGATTTTCTAAACCAACTTTCCCCAACCTGGTGCCCACCAGATGTTTTGGACTTCAATACCCATCAGTCCCAACTAGCATGGGCAATGATCAGGAATTCTGGGTGTTGTAGTCCAAAACATCTGGAGGGCACCAGGTTGAGCAAGGCTGTTCTAAACCAAAAAAACAAAATCTCTGAGCCCTATGCCGAGAAATGATGAATGCACAGAAAAGGGAGTGGGTTCCCTTTTCTGCTGGCCCTCTTCCCAAATTCCAGGTGCTAGCTGAATACTTGGTACAAAGAATAGGCGTATATGTTGCATACATGTCTGCACAGGGATAAACTGCCTATGTTTGCAAGCTGATTTTCAGCAATTGTTCCCTTCGAAAGGGTTGATGTGATATTGCTTTTCCTGCCCAAGTTTTAACACCATCCCTTCCAGACGTCTATGGGATGGAGCCAGTGGGTTATAACAATGGTCACTCAATGTTAGCAGCTGGTGACTAGCAGGAAACACCTCCGCAGCGCAAGGAAGGGCACCTGATTTGCATTTATCTCTTCCTCCCACTTCTAGCCCCCTCCCCATGCCCTCTAAAAACTGCTCCTAGGAGTTGGGGAACTTCTGTAACAATGTGTGATATGGAACAGAGAGCTACAGAAGATGGAGGAGCACTCCAAAAATCGGGCAGGTGGAACACACTTGCGCAAATGAAACACTTTCCACTAGCACAAAGCCATCACTGGATACAACCCGGAGAGGGGGGAACAGATTGAAGTACATCTCAGTGCATTAATGTAAACAATGAGTCTGGTGTTTAATGAAATTGCAAATAACTTACTCGGGATCCAGAACATAATCCCTTTCCATACTGAATGTCCCTTTAACGAACATGGCTCTGCCTTAAAGGAAAATGTATTGATACCAGTACCTGCATGACAAAGAAAAATGTAACGATGACACAAAACCGCCCAGAATTTTTGTGAACTGCCCAGAGAGCTTCAGCTATTGGGCAGTATAAAAATGTAATAAATAAATATAATAAATAAACAAATAAAACTTTTTTTAAAAAAAATTGACCATCTCTACTGGACCCACTGATGAAATGCACAGCAAGGTATTTTAGCTTTGGAATATGGGTGCTTGCAGACGGAGAGTTCCTGGTGCTACCAATCAAAAGACACTGGCCACAGCTAGACCTAAGGTTTATCCTGGGATCATCCAGGGTTCGCCGCTGCCTGAGCACAGGATCCCCTGTGTGTCACCTAGATGAACAGGTTTGACACCTGGATGATCCAGGGATAAACCTTAGGTCTAGCTATGGCCACTGTGTAGCTTTTCTGTCTTTTCTTTCTTATTTGATTATTTATTTATTTAATTTTAATCTTTTTGTGAAAAGCAAAAATATGGAAGAAGCGGTGGGAAAGCACAGGAGGGTTACAAGTTGAAGATGTCTTTGTCAGGATTCTTCATAAAATTTTATGATTGCAGCATAAAAGACTCATCTGGAAGCAAGTATAGCTTCACATGTAAACCCAATTCATGAGTTAAACAAGCCATGAATTGGCAGGGCCACAGAGGAGTGACCGACCAAGTGCACTGCCTCCCACCTGCTTGCCACTTGCCTCTTTGCATCCACTTTCCAAAGCAACCCAGGAATGCCGTTTCCTGGGTTGTTTGTCATGACTTCCAAACCTGACCCTCTGGGTTGCTGAGAATTAAACAAATCAGAGATTTAACCCAACAACAAACCATGGGATCCAACTCTGGGTTGTTTAATCTTTGACAACCCAGAGAGTCGGGTTTGTAAGTCATGACTAACAACCCAGAAATGGGGTGGTGTTCCTGGGTTGTTTCGGAAAACGGATACAAAGCGGAAGTGGTGAGAATGTGGGATGCAGCATGCATTTGGTGAACAACCTGTGGGTTGTCATTACTTGCAAACCAAGCCTATGCCTACTATCAACTTAGTATATATGTGAAGTTCTAGGGTTGTAGCTAATTTAAGTCCCTTTCATTTCAATGGTTCTGCTCTATGTAGGATTAACATTGAATATAGCTCATAAGATGCAAGGTGCTTTCCACATTCCTGTTACCAGACATTAGTATAGTGTGGATTTCAAATTTGTTTCTTCTTGACAAAATTAATGTATCAAGTTTGAATTACAAGAATATCAAACTCCAGATGTGTGGTTGCTTATTTTTATTCATTTAATACTTTATATCTTTCCTTTAAGAATAAAAATGTAAATATCTCCTAAAATATAACAATGTTTGTTTAAGTTCTTAAAGGCTTCATCAGCAAACAGACATCAGAGGGAGGGGTGCAGGTTCAATCTCTTCCCCTGTGCTCTGGGTGTTCCTGCTGCTTCTGTGGCTACATCATGTGAACCTACCTTACTGAGTAAGACCTTGTTTTCCCAGCCTAGTACACATTCTTAACTGTGATGGGCAGTGTCTCTCTCCACTCTCGGGCAAAAGTCTTTCCCAACTCTGCTACCTGTAATACTTCCAACTGGAGACGTTGGGGACTGAACTCGGGACATTGTGCATACAAACCATGTCTTCTGCTGCTGAGCTATGACCCTGCCCATGTCTAAATTATCCTTATGACTTAGGACCCTGTTATTCCCATTTGAGTGGTAAGGCTACTGATGGCCGATTCTTAGCATACATTCATATCTCACTCAGCGACTTGCAGCTAATCTTGAGAATTGCTTCCACTGGAAAGCATTGTGTTGATGCACACTGGAATGTACTGAAAACTTTGTTGGTGATATTCCATCTGTGATGGCTTTTTCAAAAATGCAAGTCAGCATCACTTGGGGCTGCCGACATTTAGTGGTGAAAACACACGTGTGAATTCACCAACAGCTTAGAGTATAACCAAATCCTTTGAAGTCTGGAGCACAATGTCATTCCCTGAAGTACATGGGCTAGAATCCACTTTATCTAGTGACGGCTCCAGGTTTTTGAAAGCCCTTGGGCAAGATGCCACCACAAGGCCTCCTCCTTCAATAAGTCTACCGTCTCACCACCATTGTCTCCATATGCTATGGCTCCTCATCACTGCTCCTCATTGCTGTCTTGTTTGCTTGACAGGCAGAGAGCCAGTGAGCAAGCAGACAGTGGTGTTAGCTCCTCCTCATTCTCACAACCACTGTTGTCTGGGCCAGACAGGAGGCAGCTGAACAAATAGGTTGCCTTGATGAGGGGGAGGAACAGCTGCCAGGGGCTCTTGTCCATGGGCCCCTGCTGTAGTATGAGGCCTTGGCAGGTCCATTAATCTGTGATGGTGTCTGTGGAAATGCAGTAGAGTCACCCTTTGTAATAATGTAGATTTCTTTTTATAAAATCCACTTAGGTTAACTAGCAATTTTTCAAAACAATATCAGTAGCATGATAGGTACTTTGAGCAGAAAGAAACAACTTTTTTTTAATTTTACAGAAATCTTTTTCAAGCTAGATGATAAAAGATAGAGAGGTAGGTAGGTAGGTCTGGGAACAGGAAAATGCTGGTGGTAAAAGGCATGACATTGGCCCATTTGTGATATGTGACAACATTAAGACCACAAAGCTGTCTAATGCAGATGTATTTGTGCATTTCTGGTCTCTGTAAAGTTTTCCAAACAGTAGCCAATGTGGGGCGGGGTGAGGTGAACTAGGTCAGAACCAGAGCTTAGGGGAAGAGAGGGTTATCTCTCTCTCTCTCTCACACACACACACCGAGAATTCATTTCCCCAAACTGCTAGTTGTTACATTGCAAAGGGAAACTCATACATGTACACAGGTTTGTTTGTTTTTTGTAATGGGGCAAATAGTAGCTGGGGTGTGGGGGTGATTGCTATCAAGAAAACAATGCAGGATGAGAGTTTACCACCCCCACCCCCCATGGGACAGTGGCAATTCACACCCTAACCACTATTTACAAATGTTTAAAGAGACCGGAAATGCCCGAACGCAACTAGATTTGGCCTTTGTACTTGGTACTAAAGTTTTCAGATTGCACCCAAGGATACTGGAAGCGAGAAGCTTTTCTATCTTAAAATAGAAAAGCCAGCAATTCATCCCGTCTGCCTCTGGTGCTACTCAGAACACGCTTGTTCTGGCTTGAGAAATTAAAGTGCACAACCCTCATTCAAAAATTAGAAGTTTTAATCAGAGGGAGGAACACAATTCTGATTTGTTTCCAGACACTATTAAACGAAGGCAATCTAATGCTTTACTTACCACAGTAGGAATAGAAAATATCCAGGTCATCCGATCTGCAAAGCAAACGTTTTTCTTGTGCTACAGTAAATCCACAAAGAAAAAGTATCAGAACAAGCTGGAACATGTTTAAATGACCTTAAACCATTTTAACAGCAATCAAACAGAGGCATGTAGCACTATATTGCTTCATTTTTAGTGAAGAGGAACTAAGTTACGGTTAGTCACTCTCGGACATGTGATTTCTGGGGCTTTTTCAGTATGTTTCTTCTTAGGCCTTTTCCTGTATGCTATCTGCTGTTTTATGACAAGAATTGCATCATGGTATTTGTACCTAATTAACCTAATTGAGATAAAACTGCATTGGTGTTTTTTCCATAACTAAATTATAAAAGGAGAAATTATTGAACCATCATATTTACATCATATTGTTAAATAAGGAAGTGAGAGAAGACACCCAAATCATGGTATTTACTTAGCAAGAAATACTTCCCATCTGTGGACAAAAGCTTTGTTATAGTTTCAAAGAAATGCAGACCACTTTTCCAGATCTGATAACCCGAAGTCAGGTAATTATAACTATTGCTACATTTCTTCACCTTTCCTCCTAAATCTGTCAATTTCCACTCCCACAACCCAATTTTGTCACCAGCACTTAAACTTCCTTACCTGCATAGGATAAATCTACCTAAGTTGACTTTAGAGTAGACCCATTGATATAAATGACTAACTTAAGTCCCATTCATATCAATGGGTCTACTCTAAGGAGGACTTACATTGGATTTTACCCATAGCCTTCTAGTTCCTTGCTCTGCAATTTCCATAGTGGCATCTTCCCTTCCTTATTTAGCAAACGCTAATTCCCCAATCTTTGTCTCTATCACTTAGCTAAGCCTTATTAGAACTAGTATACTGGCCCATGTGCTGAGGTGGATATCCTAACTGCGCTGTTTTTCTCTTCTGTAACGAATGTGCATGTGTGCGTTTTATGAAGAAAAATTTGTAAAAATATAAGTCTATATGTTTGGACTTTAAAGTTTGAGCCAAAATCTGCCTTCCATTTTCCTGAAAGTTTCCTTCCCCCATGAAAGAGGCTTCCATTGTTCTGCCTCATTCTCGGGGTGGTTTATAATTCTTTTTGTGACATTTTTCAGCTTACCTAATCATCACGAGGTGGCTGAGGGTGCTGCATGTCTGTTTTCTTTCTACTATACATTTCTCCGTTGCTCTGCAGCCTCCCAGACTGCCTGCACATCCTGATCTGGAATAGCCCTTTAGAAGGAATTATGTCATGGTACCTTCTGGGCTATAACTGAAGTGTGGGAAGACAAGTAGGCTACAGGCCGCCAGAGATGTGATTGTACAGTGAAAAACAAGACATTTGTGCACACTCCTCGGTCACCCCCCAAGTAAGGTAAGCACAAGAAATTCAAACCCAACCCATTCAAATTTCTCCAAAATCTCTTCGCCATTGAATTTGTTTTTGAAAGTATTATATCTAATTGAATGAGAATGGTCGAAAAAGTGTGGCAGAAAATTCTGGTACAGCACTAGTTAAGACTGTAACATAGTCATGCTGAATTAAGAAAAGAGGGCATAGCTCAGTAGCAGAGTTGTTGCTGCACATCCTCATTCTCATGGACATGTAATTCATGGGTACACATGAAACAAATGATGTGGCTCTAAGGGGAGGGCTTTAACCAGAGGCACACAGTGGACTTATGCGCTATGCTCTTACAACTGGGGAATGATTACTAAAAACAGGGGAAATTAGCTCAAACTTTAAAGTCAAAACACATAGACTTATATTTTTCAAAATTTCATTCATAAAACACACATGCACAATGGTGAGTCCTACCTGTACAACCCGTCAATGGTGAGTCCTACCTGTAAGAAACTGTTGAGAACCTCTCCTTACCTTGGAGAAAACTGGTTAAACTGCCCCCCACCCACCCCAATTTCTCTGCCCACAGAAAGGGTGGAGAATTTCAGAGGCCATTTGTGCACAGCTCTAGTCTTAATATTCATGTCTTTATAGAACAGTTTTCATGAACACTGTTACTCATGCAGTGAAATAAACAGGAACACTGGAAGCTTATAGCAAGTTAGACCATTGGCCCATCCAGCTCTAAGTCCGCATTGTCTACACCACCAACTGGGAAAAGCGCTCCAGGGTTTCAAATAGGGATCTTTTGCAGCCCTACTTGCAAAGAACCTGGGGCCTCTTGCCTACAAAGCACGTGCTGTTACTGAAAGCTCCATCTGACCAGCGTTTTACTGCACGCTCATTACTGGGCACAAACAGATTACTCACATGACGTCGTCTGCCTCTCGCACAACTTCTTCCCCTTCTGGCCGTTATTGCGCTGCAAAAAAAAAACCTCATTAAGTCCGGTTGCTGCTCTCTCCTACCAGACTGAATGGGGCTAATTACTTCCTGTTTTCAGGAAGCAACATGGGAGCGGCCTAGATGTGATGGGGCTTTGAGACAAGGCTTTTCTGCTTTAAGCCTGAGCAGAGCTCACTGGCCGGGGATCCTGTGCATGTGCTAGGACAGCAGTCACACAGAGATCCACTTTGCACACACCCGTGTGTTATGCAAAACTGACAGTATATGCATACATACTGTCAGTGTGGTGTAGTGGCTAAGGTGTTGGACTTGAAGTCGGGAGATCCAGGTTCTAGTCCCCACTAGGCCATGGAAACCCACTGAGTGACTT
Organism: Elgaria multicarinata webbii; assembly: GCF_023053635.1. Lineage (NCBI taxonomy): Eukaryota > Metazoa > Chordata > Lepidosauria > Squamata > Anguidae > Elgaria > Elgaria multicarinata. The sequence continues at coordinate 75,957,938 of NC_086177.1, read as the reverse complement.
TGGGCCAGTCACAGACTCTCAGCCCAACCTACCTCACAGGGTTGTTGTTGTCAAGATAAAGTGGAGAGGAGGAGGATTATGTACGCCGTCTTGGATTCCTTGGAGGAAAAAAGGCGGGATATAAATGAAATAAATAAATGAAATATATCTTCTTTACATGTAGAACAGACTTGTAGAAACCATCCTAAAAAAAGAGAGACGCAAGCCACTTGTGCATAAAAGATATGCCCTACTTCTCTATACATTATACCTTGCCAAACCTTATTATGAAGAGCCCCAACAAACCTAAGATAAATACAATATTGTTAGTGGCTCACCCCACTTCTGCAAGAGCTAGAAGTTCCGAGAGCAACTCAATAACTTTAGTTTCCTTAAAAATGAGTGAACTGGAGAGGTATAGTGTCTTTGTCATACTTGCTGTACAAATGTACACACAGGGCATATCAGATGCAAATAGGCACAGCTATATCAGGCAGCAAAGATGGTAAACCTGCATCTTTTCCCCTATGGCCTAATCTACACCAAGCAGGATATTGCACTATGAAAACAGTATATAAAAGGCAGGAGCCACACTGCTGCTTTATAGCGGTATTGAAGTGCACTGACAACTGTTGGGGCCCGTTAACACATACTATATACTGCTTTCATACCACTATATCGTGCTTGGTGTGGCTCCTGTGTTTTATATACCATTTTCATAGTGCAATATCCTGCTTGGTGTAGATGAGCCCTATGAGAACCACTTGCTAGCTTCAGCCAATTCATGGTTCTAGTCGAAGTTCAACTGCAAACTGCTTCAAATTGGGTTATCTGGGTTGTTAGGAACTTGGAAGCCCATCAGCCTAACAAAAGGATGATTCCACAGTAAAAGATAACACCATCATTCTCTTCAACATGCTTTTATATATTACTAATTATCCGTAACAAGCATTGATGGTATTATTCTCCCACCCCACCTCCTGCTTTTCAAGCAAAACCTCTGAGCATTTATTTTCTGTTACACAGATCGTAATGATGATTCTAGAGTGTATCCTAGAATTCTGATTAGTAATGAAATGCTTTTCGTTACCACCTGCCTATGACTATTCATGTACCACTATTCACTTGCCACCTATGGCACGCAACTGCCTCACAATATGAATGTTTAGCAATACTGCTACTGGACTTTGCAATGCCTTTAAAAGTACTGGTAACACTACAGTGTGACATCAATCCAAAATCAAAGCAGGCACAGGAACCCTTAACTTAAGGGCAGTTTTCTTTAAAAATCCAATTAGTTCTGTCTTCTCAGACTCTGAATTGTAGTAAAATGAAGTTATTGCTGTAAAATTGTAGCAATTTTTAATGAACCACCCAGAAATCTTCAGCTATTGGGTAGTATAAAATAATAAAATTATTATGACTGCTCAATTATGACAATATCTAACTGTACATTTGCTTAATAATTCATATTCACCTCTTTTTAATGCTGGTTTGTCTGAGATTGTATTAACATGGCTGACCAACTTTAAAGGACCCGTCAATGCTATGGATCAGGTATTGAGTCCCTCTAGTGGTTTATACAGGTAGAGACACTTCCCAAATACTCTCATTCCTTGATACTCCTCTCAAGAGAGATGCATTTTGATACTAAACGCATGGGACCCAGATTTCAGGTATACTTAAGGTCCCATTGGCTTTAATTTTTGTGAACCGCCCAGAGAGCTTCGTCTATTGGGCGGTATAAAAAAATGTAATAAATAAATAAAAATAAATAAATAAATAAATTTGGACTATGTGCTTATCTGGACATTCTCCTATTGAAATAAATGAGATTTACATATACCCTTTTTTAGATTATGCCCATTACACAGAAGTTAGACTTAATGGACTTTGTAGAATTCACTTGCAACCAATACAATTGCAATAAGCAGTGTGTGATACTGGAACATTAATCACTCCCAGACAATCATCAGAGAAGTATGGCATTATAAAAGTTAAGCTGAAAGATACAAACCCAATCAAGATTCATTATCTGACAAAAAGCAAAAAGATTGTAGCCATTTTGATGTAAGAGTATCTCAAATAAAGAGTTTAGGCTTTAGTACTCTCTTGACAAATTCTTTGTGATCCATTATCACATTCTTGAATTTATCTGAAATGACCAGAAAAGGAAATGAATAAGAGTTGCTTAAATTTTAGATTTTATTTTTAGGATCTCAAAATATTCATCCAATTTGTCCACTGTAATGTCATCAAGAGGTCTTTGATACTTGAGAGACAGCCATGTTCTTAAGTGTGCAGAGAGGTAGCCATGTTAAGCTGGAGCAGCAAAAACAAAGAGATTTGTGGACCCTTGAAAACGAACACATTATGGTATAAGTTTCAATGGACTACAGACCACTTGATCATATACATGAAGTGTTATCCTCAGTTGGCAGGGAGGCGTGTGTGTCTGCATGCATGCGCGAACATTCAGGACTTAGCTAGACCTAAGGTTTATCCCAGGGTCGTCCCTGCCTGCTCCTGGGATCCCCTGTGTGTCATTTACATTAACAGGGACAATCCCGGGATAAACCTTAGGTCTAACTAAGGCCTCACACAGATATTGAGCAAAAAAACCCCAAAGAGCCAATGTAGTGTACTGGTTAAGAGTTGGACTGGGACTTGAGAAATCCAGGTTCTAGTCCCCACTTGGCCATGAAAGAATGATATTTTTAATGAAGAAAAACACGCTTTGGGATTTTGTAACCTAGAATCTGTGAAATAATTCTGAATAGCCTGCACATACACAAATATAGTATACAAAAACATCTAACATTTTAGAATTCTATTTGTCTTCAGTAGATTGTTTCGGTTCTTCCAAGTCAAATGTAAAGGGCTTGTCATACCCCATAAGATGGCTATAGTCTTGTGGATACTGAAAAAGCATTGGATTAACCAGCAGCGATTTGCTTTTAGCATAGAATGTTGTGAACATCTTGCTGATGTCTGGAATCTTCACATCCTGTTGGTGGAACACAGTTTTCTTTTCTGCCAAAATAGCATTGTACGTAACGGCTGTATAGGTGTCCGTTTCGGCCTTATGGTACAGCCGGATGACGTAGCCTTTGGTAATTAAATGCAGGGTAATTGGTGTTATGAATGTAAAGAATCCTACAACACTGTAAAAGGCAATTTGCAAGGGAAGGTTGTCAACGCCTATGCCGGTTTTGAAGATGATGATCGGCATCATGCAAAAGCTAAACATGCTGGTCGAGTAGGAGAAAAACTTCACTCCTGCAAGAAAGAAAGATTAAGACTTATAAGTTGAAAATAGCTTTTAATCTAATATGTATTACTGCCATGCAACCAGATAATTTAAGCACATAGCTTAATTTAAGCACATAGCATAATTTAAGCACAACCAGCACATAGTCCTTAACTTAGGTTACAACCCTATATCCACTAATGGTAGAAAGCCCCACTAAATTCAATGGGGCTTACTTCTGAGTAGACATGTCAGACACACCTGCTAGGGAGCATGCCTCAGTGAATACAGAAGGACTTAACCTCTGAGTAAATCTGAATATGACTGGGCTGGAAGGGTGCTTCTAGGAAACAGTTTCCCCAACGTGTTTTACATGCAGTTTTTTCTCAATTATTTTAAAACACCCCACCCTATTGGCAACACTTCAGGTCAGCTATAAAAAAAAATCCTTAAAAGAGAAATTCCATGGTCCCTAAACAGTCCGCGAGGCCATTAAACATTCTGGATTCCTGGATCCAAGGTCGGAGAGACCACTCCAACTCCAGAGCCAGGAATATGGGCTCCTGCCCCTTTCCCCTGGCACGGAAAGAACTGCGCCGGTTGCTTCTCCAACCTGGAAAGGAAGGTGAAGGGGGTGTTCCTATGGGTGGGGAGGGAGGGAACTGGAGATGCTTACACCGAATCCTGAGGCCTCCCCATCCTCTTTCTGTTAATCTCTGTGAAGCCACAGCTAGATGGGCAAAAAAGCCCATCTAGCTGAAATGCAGAGTGGGAAGCACAGCAAAAGTGAATATATCACCTCCACCAACGCTCCTTTTGCACTGGATACGCATAAGTCTCTGAGTTCGGAGGCTTACAAGTATCAAGGGCAGATCCCATAGATTTCACGCCAAATCAAACAATAAAATAGAACAACAATCAGCACCAACAGTTTAAATTAAAAACAGCAGTATTTAAAACAGCAAAAATAAAAATCCCCAAATGGGAAGCCCACAAGGGCATGAATGCAACAGCGCTCTCCGCTCACGCTCCCCAGTAAACAGTATACAGAAGCATAGAGCCTCCAATATTGGAGGTAACATATAGCCATTAGGATTAGTAGCCACTGACAGCCTTATGCTTCATACAATAAAGCCATGGAAAAGCAACTCCTACACTGTTCCTATCACATATAACAAGCAGCCCCTGAGCACACCCTAAAATCAGCATGGTGGGCAATACACGATTTTGAGATCCTAGGACACAATTATGGAAGTTTGTACTGAACAATGATATCGGCATCCTGAGAAATCTTAGCTCTCATTGCTTTCTTAAAACAGCATGAGGATAACATTCAATTCTGAAACTGTGCATTTTTTACTCAGAACTAAATCCTAGTGCACTCATTGTTCTTATTCTTAAACACACATGTCCAGGATTGTGAAAAATTATACTGACTATATAAAAATCAAACAGTTCAAAGCCAAGACATAATGAGAAACTTAATTTTCATGCACCCACCTAACACTGCTTTTGCCAAATTTCCATGATAGATTAATCTGCCGTATTCAGAATTTTCATGGAGGGCTGATGTGCTGAAGTAGCAAAGAGACTCCACATGGGGAAATGGAACCTAGAAAGATAGAAAACATATCAAGATCTCTTCCAATAATTTCATAAATGTGTGTGTACACACACACTTATTTTAAAGAATTAACTGAATCACAGAACAAGGCTGCTCATGGCTAACAATGCATTTTGTGAGTAAACTCACAAGCCTTCTTAATATTCCCCAACAGTGTTAATTGCAAAAAGGTAGCATGCAAAATAAAGTATGCAACACAACCGAAAAAAGGGGTTTAGTACCATTCTAATTAGAGAAATCTATCAAGACATTATCATTTTCAACCCAGTCCCCCAATTCTAGTTCTTGACCCACAAGTCGCTTCATCTCGCAAAGATGCTTCACCTCCACGAAGATGTATCTGGAGGGAATGTGTAATAACACAAAAAAGACTCAGGCTCATTTTTCATTGGTATCAAATCAATCTAGTGCTGCTCATTAGGAAGTACCCCAGAACCCAGATCTAATCGGAGTTTGCTAGCGATTCTGTAGCCGCACATTGGCAACTGTGAACAAAGGGTTCCTCTGTGCATACGCAGAGAGATTACAGTAGCGACTACATTTCCAAGCCTATGAAGCATCCCACTGAGAATTAAAGCAGGGACTCTCGAGACAGACAGCGATAGCCGCAACCCAGCCGCTGACTGACCGGGCCGACAAGAAGGCGCCATAAGCTGCGGCAGCACCTGCTTGTGTCCCGCCGTCCGAGAGAGGGACCTGGAGGCTTCAGGCCAACATACTCGCGGCCGCGGCCTGCAACGGGAAGGCGATGGCGGGCTCGGCTCCGCGGCAGGTGTTGCTGCTGCTGCTGCTGCCGCCGCCTGTTTCGCCGGAAGCAAGGGCGCCTGACGCCTCCCGGCGCTGCGCAGCCACAGCCTTAGGCCAGGCTCACGGACTCCCGCCCCAGCCAGGAGCAGCATCTCTCGCAGCCCGGCGCGGCGCGGCGCTCGCTTGTGCTTAGGACGGAGCTGCGGCCCAGCGGGAAGGGCAAGCCGAGCTTCCACTGCTACCGCCACCCGGGTCCCTCCCCTTCCGGCGTAGCTTTCCCGCGGAGGAAGGCTTGGGAGCGGCGCGCTGCTTCTGACTCGCCTGTCGCGGGCGGCTTTCTCTAGCCAGCGGTGCCCATGTTCACAGTAACAGCCAAAGCGCTGGATCTGGATCCCCTTCATGTCAGTCGGAGGGAAGGAAATCATTTCCTGAGATGACGATTCTAAGCTCGCTTTCCTGGGAGTAAGGACCAAGGAGCCCAGTGAGTGGGCCTTCTTTCCCACTAAAACGGGGTGGCTTAAGGAGTACCCCAAAGACATTTGGGGCTAGGGTGACCATATGAAAAGGAGGACAGGGATCCTGTATCTTTAACGGTAATGTAGAAAAGGGAATTTCAGCAGGTGTCAATTGAAGAAGGTGAAATTCCCTTTTCATCACACTAGCTATAGCAGAGTGACCAGATACAAACGAGGGCAGGGCTTCTGCAGCTTTATCTGTTGTGATGAAGAGGGAATTTCACTCTCTTCAATTGACACCTGCTGAAATTCCCTTTTCTACATCACTGTTAAAGATACAGGAGCCCTGTCCTCCTTTTCATATGGTCACCCTATTTGGGGCTTCCCTCACGACACTGTCGTTTTCTGACAGTGTCAGAATTTGACAGTCCTCAAATTCCAACCTCTTGCCACTTACCATTTAATTTCTGGGAAAAAAGCGTGAGGCATAAAATATCCCCAGAATCTGTTGACTTTGCTATCGGGCTGTCTTTATGTCCACAAAAATCAGGCAAAGTACCAGAGATATAAAAATATCCCATGGTTTTTCAGAAGAAAGCTAGTCTAGGAAAACAATCTTAAGTACTGTGGTGTCAGTAGATTGGCACAAACCATGAGTTTTCATTGGAGAACATTTACCTCACCAGAGACAGATTTGTTAGAAAAATACCCCATAACACCAAAAAAAGTTAGTCCTTAGTAATAAAAGCTTTACCTTGATAGTTTATGATACTTTCCTAATATTTTGAGTTTATAATATACTTCTTCTGACACCACAAACATGTTTGTTTGGGCATTTTACCACTCCAGGATACAATGGAAAATAGCATTAGTACTAAATGCCCCTACAAACATGTTCCTGTATATTTTTTTACAACTACTGTATGTGTCATCCCACCTTTCCCATCAAATGGCATTTAAGAGTTTACGATAAAACATGAAATAAAAATCAAAACATTGTTGTTGTATCTTAATCCGCCCAATTACATGTTCTCCAGGTGGATTACAAATAGTTTTTAAAAATACAAGAAAAACAAGAAATATAATAAAATTAACCAACCAACCCCCCAAAAGCAAGCTAGTTGAACAAACTGCATTTAAATGTTCATAACAAGTCAGATAATGAGGCCATGCATGCAAATTATTGTGCTGGCTGTAGTAAAGAAGACCTTTTTATTCACTCAGTATTTTAACACTTAATTTTAACTTAAATTTAAATTTTACTGTTTTAACTCTGTATTTTAATCTTATATCAATTTTGATGTGTGGTTTTATCCTGGTTGTGCTTTTTATACTGTATTTCGTAATTGTGTTTTTAACCTGTTGGGTGTTTTATTGTGGTTTTAATTTTTGTGAACCACCCAGAGAGCTTCGGCTATTGGGCGGTATAAAAATGTAATAAATAAATAAATAAGATATGCACTCTGCACATGTTTAAATGGTCTCCATTACTATTTCATTTCCTCAGGTCTGAATTCTGAAAGTCAAAAGAAGGTTGTAGTTCAAATTAATCCTACTCTTGTCAGCTCAGCCAAAGAAAACCACAGGGCTTGCTGTATGTGGACTTGTGATAGGAACCTCTCTGCTCCCAGGTTAGCATAGCATAGGGAATAATGTGCATGGCAACTACCAGACTAAGGTGGAGTATCTCATACCCGGAAACTAGCTGCTGCTCCGCCTAGATAGGAAGTTGTGGTACCATAAACACCAAGTACCATAAATATGATTTGGGCTAGTCTAAATCTTATTTTGGAATATGGTGGCATTTAATACGAGGTTCCCTTTTTTGAAGGTGAAGAGAGCTTTGAGTCAGACATACTACTAGGACAACCTTCTACAACCTAGTACCCACAATATGTTGGACAACAGCTCCCATTATCCCCAGCCAAGGTGACAACCTAGCCCCCTCAATATGATGGACTATAGCTCCTATTATTATTATTATTATTATTATTATTATTATTATTATTATTATTATTTACATTTCTATACCGCCCAATAGCCGGAGCTCTCTGGGCGGTTCACAAAAACTATTATCCCCAGCAAAGATTATTATTATTATTTATTTATATAGCACCATCGATGTACATGGTGCTGTACAGATAACAAAGAACATTGGGCATGCTGGTTGAGGTTGATGGGAGCTGTAATCCAACACCCTCTGAGGAGGGGGCGCTAGGTTAGGGCATACTGTAGCATTCTCTCTGCAGCATGGCTGTATGAGTTTGAGTGGCCCAAAATTTAACTGGGATTGAGAGATGTTGAAATTTCAGTTCCTCATCGGCAGTTGTCAGAACTGCAAATAGGGGAAGCCATTTGAGCAGCATAGTATTATTTGTTTGGATCTATGACAAACTACCCAAATGACAGGTATAGTGAGCACACATGCTTCTTTTTACAACCAGAAACTCAACATTTTGAACTTTGAGACTGAATTTGAGCTGAACTTCTCTGAATACTTTTTGGGGTTTTGCCACCACAGCAGCTGTTCAGAAAAGCAGAGTATATAGTACTAAAATACCAGATAAAATTGTACCAACAGCAGCTCCATTAGTGAATAATACTGAAGGAATGCAGGGTAGCTTTTAGGATTTTGCAAATAGATTTTCATGAGTCCAAGCCAAATAGGCTGGTTTGGGGCTTAACCTGAAGTGAATCAAGGGGCCTCCTGAATCACACCAAAGTAAATCTGTGGTCTCCCCATTTTGTGAGCAATTCATAGTGACACAGGTGGTGGTGGTGGTAGGTTTAGCTCTAATTTCCAACCAGGGAACAACTTTACCAGGGCTCTCATTTTTACTGCCCATTGCAGTTGGAGGCATGTAGAAGGAACTTATCAGAAGCGGCTCCTATGTTTTCAACTGCACGATAGCAGTGGTGGTGGCAGCACTAATGATTTCCAGAAACAGCTGGAGAAGCAGCACTAACCAGGAGATGCCTGTACCCTTTGCAGCCTATTCAGTGATTGGGTGGCTGCCGCTGACACCGGGAGTCATCAGACAAGCATTTTATTGAATACTCGTTACTGGGCACTCACGGATTTTCACAGGTCTCTGTCACAACGTCATCTGCCTCCTGACCCTTCTAGCCTTCTTTGCACCACAGAAGAACGCCCCAGTAAGTCCAACTTATTTTAAAGACTTAAGTTGCCACTATCTTCTGCTCTGTGCAGGAGAAGCACGATCATATCGACCCACTGAATGGGCCACGTGCATGTTGTTTAGCTCCTCTTTCCTCTCCCTTGAGAATGAGGAAGCAATGAGGGACAAACGCGCGGGTGGAGAAGTGACGGTAAGCAAACACAATTTCCCCCCATGTGATGACATTCACCAATTTCCCAACCAGGTATACAGTTCTACAAAGTCCCTGTAACGCAAATCAAACTCCCCTAGCACTTTCTTTCTGCCTGCTAACATAAATGGATTGGGCAACATAGTGCTGGTAAAAGCAGTCCCTGCCTGCAACTTATAACAGGGAGCCATGCACAAGCTCCAGCAGCCAGGGACCATAGGTAGTGATCTTGATGGGAAGTTAAGAGAATCCCATTTCCCCCCACCCCAAAACAAAAAACCTATAAGGGCTGCTCTTGCACAAAACCTCTTGCACCTACCTATTTGAAATTTGGCAGGCTTCAATCCTTCGGAATGGACAACTATGCCTACAACTCTCATCCAGTTCAAAAAAGCAAAACAATATAGCTGTTTGGGGAATCAGAAAGCTTCATGTTTCCTGAAGCAAGATTTAGACCAGAGTCCAATCCAATGGGCCCCAAAGCATTCTGAGCCAAATTCAGCTGTTTTCCAAATCAGAGTAGACTAGTACCAGGGAGACCAAGGTGTCAATCTCTACTCAGCTATGAAGCTCACTGGGCAACTTTACCCCAGGGATGGAGAACCTGGGGCCCAAGGGCCTAATCTGTCCTATAGCAACTTTGACTCCCTCTGTGGGTCTTGCCCACTCCCTTCCCCAAGCTCCACTCCCTTGATGGAGCTTGGGGAAGCTACCGGTGGGTTGGAGAAAGGAATTCCCATTATCTCCAGTCATTGATAGGAAAGAACAGAAGATTCCCTTTACTTAGCATGACACTCATATTCAGAACTGAGAGGGTGCGTGTTTTGCTTGCTGTGCATCCTCCCAAATTGGGGAGGATGTTGCACAGACCACATAGCAAAGCAACTCTGGCAGTGGAGGCAGTTGGAGCACTCCAGCTGCTGCCTCTGTTGGGGTGACTTCCTTGCATGTGAACTTCCTTCAACTATTGAAAAAGCCCACCCCTGGCTAGAGTTCCAATTGGCACTTCAGCCATGAACTGGATGACGTTGGGGGCATGGTCACACCCCTGGTCATCATTCAGCCCGCAGAGGGCTGGTGGGGAGCTGTTATTTGGGTCCCCTCCCAGGTGATGTTCCTCATTACAGCCTTACATCAATGACCATGCTTTAACCTCACCTACCATATAGAGTTGTTTGGGTGATTAAATAGCTGAGATAACTATATACACTACTCTGAGCTCTATGGAAGGAAGGGATAAAAAAACAACACCAGAAGTTTAGAGGCATGTCACAAATGTCTGAATTATCTATTGTCAGAATGCCTCAAGAGCAGGGTTCATAATGTTTGATGGGATATAGGGGGTGGACCCCCATGTTCCACAGAATGATCTACCCCCAAAAGCAGGTGAACTAACTCTCTTCTGTTCATCTGCAGACCAATAGCGGATGGTGTGCTGGAGTGGGAAGACTTCATTCAAAATTCCTGCTCAGCAATAACATTTACTGTCTGGATTTTCACAAGTCACAAACCTATCTCAGGGAATTGTAAGTATAAAGTAGGATAGCCCACAGACCTCCCTAGGATTGCAATATACACATAGGATAAAAAATAATATACTTTCTATGTGCTTTCCTAGTTCTACAAAATAAAACACTTGACACATGAAACTGTTAAAAATGTATTAGTTGTTTACAGAGTTTACATATTTGAACCATAACACTCAAAATCACACTCTAACAGTGTCAAGTTACAGCCTAATCTAATATACATTTACAATAAAAATTCCATTTAACTCTACAGGATTTATAGAAATTAGTATGCTTAGAATTGTGTCCTTAATCTCCACCTCTACTATATGTAGTGCTAAGATTGAAGGCCACATAAATACAGTCGCTAACAGCGCAATCTATACATGCCAATTCAGAACCAAGTCCCATTGACTTCAATGGGGCTTACCCCAATGCATGTGGCTAGACTTAGTCACCCACTGCAATTCTACATAGTGTGATGGCTAGACCCAGTAGAACAGCCTTCCCTAACCAGGAGCTCTTCAGATGTAGCTAGGAATAATGAAATGCTGGCTGGGGATAATGGGATATGAAGTCCAAAACATCTGGAGGGCACCAGGTTGGGGAGGGCTGTTACAAAGTATTTCACAGAACACTGGGGAAGTGAAGTCCAAAGCAGATGATGTCAGATTAAAACTAGTATTAGGCACAAACAGGCATGATCTACAGTATGTGCACATGAGATCTGGTCATGTTCATAGTAATACAGAGCTGTAATGATGTAGGGAGGGGAAAGAAAGCTCATGGAACAATGTACTGGCGAATGAAGTGGCTTATACATTTTGATCTGGTGCTCTTCCTCTGAAGAATAATGAAACTTCTCCTCCAAAACTATGGAATAAACATGGAAAGTCTTGTATCAAGTTTAAACAGACTTACTACAAAGTTTTTTTTTCTATTTTTCTATGAAAACATTTCTCAGATTTATTATGTCCCTGAACTCAAAAAGCACAGGATACCAAATTGCTCAAATAAGTAATTGACACTACTTGGGTTCTGATTGCCTTCTGATTTTCTGATGCTGTACGAACAGCCCTTTGTTCCATTTCAACATTCAATAAGAGTTTAAAATTCTTAAAATATATCAGCCTAAAATTCTACGCTAGGAAGCAAACACTGAATCTTTTAAGACATGGCTTGAGTCTTAACTTGTTGTTCTGATCTTTCGACAATATTCTTCAAACGTTCCCCATCTTTGAAAAAGTACACATAGAATTTTCTTTCCATCTGTTGCAATTTATTATTCTCCAACACCTTCTTCTTAGCCTTTATATCAGCAAGAAAATCCATAATAAGCTGATTTAATTTATTCAACTGAAATTCCAATCGATTAAACTGCTCAGCCAGTTCCTAAATATGGAACAAACACAATAATGAGTTCAATGCATCTGAATTTTAAACATGTTTAACTAGACAAACAAACCACCTCTCTAACTCCTTATTTTTGCAACCTTCAGCAACTATTGGCCATAGATTTTTGAAATGTGATTCTTTAGAAGTGAATCTTGGAATTCTCAGGAAGCCTATATTTATTCTCTAGATCAGGGATCAACAGGATTTTAACTTGGCTCAGAGTAGCAAAATTTGATTTGAACCCCTCTCCTCTGCTGGGTCATCTGAGCTCATGGGGGCAGGTTATGTTCTGCTAAGGTTCAGAGAAAACAGAAGCAGCACTAGAGCATCATGTGGCTTCTGTCTTTTTCAAAGGCAGCAGCCGCTGCTGCAAAGGCCAGCTTCTCATGAGTAGGGGATCAGGGCCAGAAGACATGTCCTGTGGCACCTGCCAAAAAGGATTAAGAAGGCTTGTTTTGCAATCGTGTATGGGCCACAGGACAGGAAGCACTCCACCATTGTGATGGCTGTGCAGTTTGCAGCTAAAGAGAAAAGACTGGCAGCCCACTGCAGAGGGAAGAGAGAAAGGAGCAGAGAGGACAGAATAATCAGCTATCTTGCTCTTCCTACACCCAAGTAGCTGCTTCTAGCTCTGGGAGTGAATATGCAACAGAGCTCACTACTATAAGCCTCAGGAAACAAAGCAGGAGAAGACAGACCCATGTTCTAGCCAGGCCCAGAGTTTGCCAGAGGCCCAGAAGCACTCACTGCCGCTTACCTGATTTAAGGAGGACTGCTATATATTCTAGATAGTATACAACAAGCAGCCACAATATTATATATTTTTCTATATCTATCTATCTTTATATTAATTATATTATATTATATTATATTATATTATATTATATTATATTATATTATATCATATCCCATCCCTTTTGCCTTCAAGGAACCCAAGGCAGTGTACATAATCACCCTCCTCTCCATTTTATCCTCACAACAGCAACCCTGTGAGGTAGGTTGAGCTGAGAGTCTGTGACTGACCCAAAGGCACACAAGGAGCTTCCATGACCAAGTAGGGACTAGAACTCGGATCTTTTGACTCCCAGTCCTTCACGTTCAATATTGTGATAAAAATAAGGAAAGAATTATTGAGTACACTATACAACCACAATCTCAACTGTTCCTAATCCAACGACTCACCTGATTGCTAAGACAGATGCTTTCTCCACTGTAGTACATGGCATCACGGAGGGTGGTTAGATCAACATCCATCTTTGACAGCAGAAGGATTTGTTCTTGGCTAGCTACTGCTAACTGATCAAGCACTGACATTGTATCTAGATGTAGTTTTTCAGCCATCTGCTCAAGGCCTTCATGCGTTCTGAACAACTGATTTGAATTCTCACCTTCCAAAAGTTGATACAACCTTTAAAAATACAAATGCACATTAAAAATACAAAGAATCTTGCAAAAAGAGCCTGAAAATACAATAGAGAAGGATCACCATGAATTACTTTTCGTCTTTTTTTTAAGTATGACAGCATGATAATTGCTGAGCGTTAGCAGCTAAAGATATACACTAAGTTTAGTGCATGGATCATCCATACCATTATTAGTATGTGTGTGTAAGAATATAAACAGTTGCAGCAGAGAAGTCTGGTCTGGACTTGGCCCCAACCCATTAACTCACTCCCAAATACAGCCTCATCATTGAAAGGCAAAGCATTAGCAAACCATGCTGACTTTGGGACTCTTGAACTTAAAGTTGGACAGTTGTTAATACATTTGGGACATTTATCCAATTTAAGTTCTTAGTTGAGATCTTACTCAAATAAGATGAAAAAGCACACTAACGCAAATAAGCATATTTACATACTTTAAAAAAAATTCAAGTAAGAAAACAAGTAAATTATATCGCCCAACCAAAACACAAGTCAATTTAAATACTTGTGATTTTAAACAGAATTAACAGCCTGTAACTTTGCAAACTAAGGTGAGTTTACCTCCATAGGTTTCAATGGGCATCTCTATGCTAATTGTGTACAGGCTTAGTTAGCATGACTTCAGACTTCTTAAGTTGGGAATCAGGTGATCTGGATGATAACCACTTAACTTGGTGTGCGCACACACATCAGAAGCAGCTTAAAATTTGCACAGCAGGAAAGATTTGAATAAAAAAAGAATTAAAAGCACTTGCATATGCATAACAGTATTTGCTGGCTCAGAACAAATATCTGGAAGAAAGACCCATTGATTTCAGTGAAACTTACTTCCAAGTTTAGGATTAGGATGTTAGTTTTCTACAATAGACTCTATATTCTGTGCATTAATCATTCAACTTTGGCAGAGCAATAGCCAGATGCTTACCTATGTGTGGCATTATCCTTTGAATCAATAGTACTTCTCGGTACTTTATGATGGGATATAGATGGCTCAGACATTGTTTCTAGCATTTGCACCAAAGTGTCACTACTCTGCTTCAGATCTTGAACCATATTTTCCAGCAGACGGCTGTTATCCCTAAGTTTTCTGAACTCAATTTCATAAGCCAACTGTAGAAGTTCAAATGATGCCTTCTGTTTGATCAACTGGTTACAAATCTGATCTTGACTTGATATGTAGTAGTCCTGTCGAGCAATCTGTAGATCAAGATCACCCCTGACCACAGGCATATTCAATAGCTCTGCATCTTCTTTTACCAGCAAAGGTAGTGTTTCATTGTTTATCTGAGCCAAGTGTTTTTTTATGTTTGAAATGTCACTGTTCAAACTAGAAATTCTAGCTTCAAATCTCTCTTTTTCAGGAGTCTGGAAAACAAACAAACAGATCCTGTAATCCATCCTTGGATATTCAATCCATGCTCACATCACTTACAAGTCCCAAATCCCCATATTGTGTTTCTTTTTTGAAAATAAGGCAGATAATACATTTTAATAAAGATTTAATTATCATTTTAGGAACTGCAGTTATCAAAAGACACTTAGGCTGCAATCCTACAGTCCCGATAAGGGTATCCTGGGGGTGGGTGAAATCATAGAATATTTTGGATATCCCCTTTCATGTGGGGATGAATCTGACTTTGGATGCCCCATTCCAACCCTGCAGAAACCTCTGCAGCCTTTACCTATTCAAGCATGTTTAGTATAGTTAAAAAGAAGGGTTGATCAGGAGACATTCTATGGGCATGCTGGGAGAGACTGCAGATTCCCTGACACACCCATAGAACAGAGGAAAACTGCTATTCCTGGAGCTGAAAGTGTTCATTTTTCTACAACTGATATCAATGGGAGAGAAACAGTTAAAGTGGGAGGAAATAACAAAACAGAAAAAAAAACCCATTGCTCCTCACTTCCTTCCACTCTGATGGCATTAGCCTGGCAGGTTTTGGATTCTTTGGAAGCTCAAGACATTGGAGCAACCCACCCTAATTGGCAGGATTGCTGTGTTATAATCTCTTTAAACTGAATCAATAGCCCTCAATCAGATGCATTGAATGAAAGGCTACTTTTCAATATAAATGAGGAACCATAGAAAATAAATATTAGGTAAAGAATTATAAACATGGCATAATAGGTTACGGGGCGGGTAGAAAGCAGAACTGGATGTACTGATAGGTCTCTAGCTATAGATTGACAAGGGTTTCGAGTCTCAATTGTTTAATGTGATTTAGAGCAGGGGTGGGCAAACTTTCTTCTATCAAGATCCACATTCCCTTGTGGACAAGCTTTTCAGGGCCACATATCAGTGGTGAACAAAGCCAACAGTATGTCACCCCTTTTCTCTTATTGCCACTCCCTTTTCTCTTTCTGTCACCGCCCCCCGCCGCCCCCCCCCCCCCACTGGTCTCTCTTCCTTCTCATGCAGTGGGCTGCTAGCGAAGCGACAGGCCATTTTTGCCAGGTCTAAACTGATCACGTGCAGAAAGCTTTTAGAATTAGGCTGAAGCCACATGAAATTAAGTCACATGCTTCATGAGGCCTTAGTATTAATCAATATATGAAGTACCAAAGTGAAACTCAGTTTAAATAAACGATATAAATCCCTTTTCCATGATTTAAATCACTGCTTTTAATTACCTTGCTTTAAATCAATCAACTCTGCAAAAAAAGTATTCGAATTTGCTTAAAAACTTCAAGAGACTAGGAAAGACAGGCAATTTTACCCAAGATTTCTGGCAACCTGCTCCAAAGGTTACAAGAGAAATGCAGAACTATCAGACCCATCCCCTTACCTTTTCTCCTAGAGATCAATCAAGCTGCCAGAGCACGAGAGAAGCAGCTTGCTTGGCTTCCATGTTTGGAAAAAGAGGCTTCTCTTTCTCCCTGCCTAGCACGGAAATGCAGCAGGTTGCTGGGAGAGGAACATGGCAATCTGGTCCTCCACCAGCAGTACACTTGGCTTCTGTACTAGGCATGGGAAAAAAGAAACATTATTTCCTGCCCTGCACAGAAGCCAAGTAAAAGCTGTCTAAGCAGGGACAGAGCAATTACTCTGAGCTCTGCCCGTTCAAACAGGATGTGTATGGATGAACGAGAATGGGTGTGTGAGAGACAGTGTGTATGTGTGAGGGGGGTGAGAATTGTGATTTTAAGTTAAATTCACCACTTCTCTGCCTCTCAAAAGTGGGCTGGTGATGAGAGGAGAGGGAATATCAGGAAAATGTCTCTAACTCCATCTACCAAGGGTGTGCAGCCGCCAAAAGATTACCTCTGAGGGAATGTGGGTTGGTAGGAAAAGGTTCTCCACTTGAGTTACAAAGGTAGGACTGCCTGATCTCTTTGGCTCTTTTCCCTTCCTTACCAGCTCAGCACTTATTATCATACTACTGGCACAAATTACTATCACTGTAGTTCGTGTCAGGCTTTTAAACCCAGTATATATAGCAGGTACAACTTGGTTGCACCATCCATTGATTAGAATGGCTTATTTACTTAAGGAGAAAGAGTGATAGCACACATGAAGCTGCTCTTGTCTGAACTGATGTTTCCCCTGCTAGGAAGAAAGTTGCTTGGAGGGCTGAAAGGCCAGAGACATGGATGGCAATACTAAAGTCGGTCATCGCTGAGGGTTTTTATGCTATTTGGCAGTATGCAAATGTCACAAATAAATAAACTTGGAGGGTGGATAATATACCTCCAAACTGAGGCGGGGAGAACAAGAATGGGGTGAAAGTAACCCAAAGCCGGGAAGGACAGGGTAGTTTTCAATGGGTAGCCTGACTTCCCTTTGACAGATGACAGGATCTAAAGTAGAGTAACAAGGAATGGAGAGAAAGCTGCACCATAAATGGTGACTTATCTAGGAGGAGGTCCTGAAGAGCCTAAGTAGTGCCCCTTAGTACACCTGTCTGACTGATAAAGTTGATACTGCATCTCCAAGATCTGCCCCTTTCGAAGGGTATCAGTCTACTGAACAGATGAGAAGCTAGCTGTCTCTCTGTAAATATGAGAGCCTGGCATAGTAGATCACGCCAGTAAGAACGCAAGAGACTGATTTAAGTTCATATCTACAGAGCCTTTAAATCTATACAATGGCACTCAAATAACAGACTTACCTTCTTTAAAGAACAAATATTTTCCTCTGCCCACCGAAGACCTGATCGCATGCTTAGGTTCTTAGCTTCCTGTTGAATCAGTTGATGCTGAGCACAAACATATGCCATCTGCAGCCTAGTCAACTCTAGTTTTTCTTCACATACATTGTTGCTCTCATCAGAACTGAAAGAATTCCTTATATCAAAAAGCTGGAAATTTTCTTCATTAGAACTTTCAACCAGTTCAGATATACCTTGGAAAAATTGCTTTTTTGTATATAAAGTAAGAGCTGTGGTGCTTTGTTCTTCCTGACACAAATATTTATCTAAAGCAAATTGGGCAAGCAGCACAGGATGAGGTTCCAGCTCCTGTTGTCCAGATGCAACAGCAAAGCAAGAGGTCAGCTTCTCAACTCTGTCAGTAAGAGACTGCAACTCATTGTTTATCTTTGTATTCATGGCAGAGAAAATCCCCTGACCCTCTTTCAGATTTTTAGGTATTTCCTCTCCTTTCTCTTTAAGCTTCTGGGACATAAGACTATTGCTTGAGGCCATAAATTGAAGCTTATTACGACGATGAATCTTTAGCTGTTTAAGCTTTTGAAGAGCCTGAAGTTCATCTTCTAATGTTTTAAGTTTTTCTTCATCTTCTTCTTCGCAAGTATTTGTATTTAATTCAAGAGGCGTGCAAGTCTTGAGAACTTCATCCAAAGCTTCCACTTCTAAGATAGGCTTTGATGAATTAAGGAGAATATTAAATGACTGCAGCTCTTCTTCAGATAATGCATGATGCTCATTCAAAGTTGTACAAAACCATTTCAAAAATGACTTATCTTCCAATGTCTCAAATAACCAGTCAAAGTCTTCACCATTAAGTGAATTTGCCTTTGAATATCGTATCCTCTTCAGAGTTTCAATGAATTGAGTTCCACAATCCATGATTTCAAGTTCAACCCTCAATCTTTGATATTTGTAGTTGCTTGCTTAAAATATCTGTTGCAAACGAAGTATAGTATGATTAACAGAAATTAAGTCTTTAAGTAAAGTTCTGGAAAGAAAAACAAATGAACACAAATCAGAATGTGGTAAACTCTATAGGATTTACAGTTGCTAGACAGAGAACTTAGAATTTTGTGTATTGATAACAGACAAATCCTGTCAATATCTCCTGACAAAATAGTGTGATAATTGCATTGAATTGCCTGATAAAAAAGATCAACTATTGCTAGGAGCCAAGTCCATATATTAATCAAGGCAACGGGCCTGTTCAGATGATCCAATAAGCCACAGTGGTTTGTTTAAATTGGTGGTGATTTGAAAGTTGTCTCCTCCTCAAACAAGCCATGCCACCAAGTTCAGACAAGATGACAACCTGCACCAGGACAGGAATTAGGCTAATAGCGCCCAGCATGTGCTGTTGATTTAAACAAGCTACTGAAGCTTATTTACATCACGGTAACTTGTTTTGATCATGAGAACCTGGTCAATTTTTAAAACAAGTGGTGGAGGTTTTCTGGAAAATTCTGAACTGCAAATTAGGCTAATTTGCATAAGATCATTTGCACTGGAATTTTATTATCAGAAAATTTTCTGAGCAGGCTTTCCCAATCTGCTGTCCTCCAGATGTTTTGGACTACAACTCCCAGAATTCTGATCATTGGCTCAGGCCTCATGGGAGTTGAAGTCAGACACATCTGGAGCAAACTAGGTTGGGGAAGGCTGCCCTAGAAAATGCTCTAATTCAGCATAGTCTATTTTACTTGTATTTAGTAAACAACAAAAGGTATCCCACATTATTTTTTGGTCCCAATACACCACACATATTTCACCTGCAATATCTGAGGGGGAAATTAAAGCACACTTAATGTGATGTAAATGTATTATGTAGATTTTTTTATTGGGAGATCTGTACAAATTTAAAGACAATAGCATATACTGCCCTTACATTATTTACATTTAAGGGGGGGAGGTACTGAAAACTGTTAATATATACTAAGAACTGTGCATGATATGCTGACAACTTATTTCAAAGACTTCAACTCTCTTCCATTAAGGTTATTGGGGCACCTTCAGTTTTGCTGCCACTATTTATTCCATTTCACATTGAAAATAAGTATTTTCTCACATACTTATTATGGATAATCACCAGAAAAATATAAATTACAACTTTGAAACTGACAAGATTGGCGAATATTGTATTTGCAACTGGCATCCATTCACTGGAAATGTTGTCATCAAAACTTTTCTGCCCTACCTCACTGCTTTAACTCAGAGGGCTCATCTACACCAAGCATATATTCCACTATGAAAGTGGTATATAAGAGGCAGGAGCCACACTACTGCTTTATAGTGGTACTGGAGTGCACTGACAACTGTTGGGACCATGACACACACCATATAACGCTTTCATAGTATTATATCTTGCTTGGTGTAGATGTGTCATGGGCCTCAACAGTTGTCAGTGCACTTCATTACTACTATAAAGCAGTAGTGTAGATCCTGCAGTGCACTTCAATATCACTATAACGCAGTAGTGTGGCTCCTGCCTTTTATATACCGCTTTGATGCCACTTTCATAGTGGAATATCCTGCTTGGTGTAGATGAGTCCAGAGAAGCAGAGGAGAGTTAACCATTTCCTCAGTTCTGAATAAGTCCTTCACCCCAATAGACACTGAGCAGACACGACCTTGGACTCTGTGGCTCTGTCTATAACTGGTTCGCCTCCTATCTAGAGGGTCGCTCTTTCAGCGTGTCGGCTAACGGCAGCTCGTCCTCCTCTTTTCCCCTTTCAGTTGGGGTTCCGCAAGGCTCGGTGCTTGGCCCGTTGTTGTTCTCTCTATACATGCTGCCCTTGGGCAAGCTCATTCAATCTCACGGCCTCCAATATCACCTGTATGCCGATGATACACAATTATATCTTTCATCTCCGGAACTTTCTCCAGATGTTCACGATCGTATCTCGGCATGTCTTTCAGATATCTCAGCCTGGCTGCTTCATCGTCGTTTGAAACTTAACATGGCAAAGACTGAATTGCTAGTTTTTCCTCCTAAACCTTCTCCTCACCTCTCATTCTCCCTTACTGTCAACGATGTCACGCTTACTCCGGTCAAGGAAGCTCGTAGTCTTGGCTTTATATTTGACTCCTCTCTCTCCTTTACTCCTCACATCGAGGCAGTAGCTAAATCCTGTCGTTTCTTCCTGTATAATATTGCCAGGATTCGACCATTTTTGTCTGTCTCTTCTGCCAAGACTCTCGTTCACGCACTGGTTATCTCTCGGTTGGACTACTGCAACCTTCTTCTCTCTGGCCTTCCTTCGTCTCACATCAGTCCGCTGGTCTCTGTCCACCACTCTGCCGCTAAGATCATCTTCTTGGCCCGCCGCTCTGACCATGTCACTCCACTTCTGAAATCTCTTCATTGGCTTCCAATTCACTTCAGAATCCAATATAAACTTCTCCTACTGACCTTCAAAGCTCTTCACTGCCTAGCTCCTGCCTATCTCTCCTCTCTCATCTCACACTATCGCCCCGCTCGGGCTCTCCGCTCCTCTGATGCCATGCTTCTCGCCTGCCCAAGGACCTCCACTTCCCTTACTCGGCTTCGTCCTTTTTCTTCTGCTGCCCCTTACGCCTGGAACGCTCTTCCAGAACACTTGAGAACTACAAACTCAATCACTGCTTTTAAGACTCAGCTCAAAACTTTTCTTTTCCCTATAGCCTTCAAATATTGAGTTTGTTCTGACTTTACACTGTTGGTTTTGCCCTACCCTGTGCCTGTTTACACTTCCCTGTGCCTGTTTGCATTCTCCTTCCCTCTTTATTGTTTACTACAACTTATTAGATTGTAAGCCTATGCGGCAGGGTCTTGCTATTTACTGTGTTATCTGTACAGCACCATGTACATTGATGGTGCTATATAAATAAATAATAATAATAATAATAATAATAATAATAATAACTGAATTCCATGGGGCTTACTTCTGGGTACACTTGCACAGGGTTAAATGTGAGTTTTTAAGATACCATAAGGCTCTTTTTAAAATAATAATAATAATAATAATAATAATAATAATAATAATAATAATAATTACCGCAACAGAACACGGCTGGTTATTCGCGCGCGCCCCCATCTTACGCCCCCTGCACAAGATCCTCCTGCAATAATCAGATAGTTATTGTAATAATAAATAAATATACACTACTTGTGGGGCCGAAGCACACTTGTCCGCACCCCACAGACGGCCGCTTGAGAAACAGCAACAGCAGCGGCGATGACAGTTTGGCGGGTGTGAACTGAAAAGAAATCAAACTTCCGCTTTCTCGCGAGAGCCAAAGTCGCGCGACCCCCCCCCCCCCCGAGTAATACAGCCGGGTAGGACACCGGCAGCACGTCTCCTTTCGCTCCGAGGAAGTAGTCTTATTTAGGGCGTGACCCTAGGGAAAGAAGCCCTACAAATCCCATGCATAGGATTGCGCCCTTAAAATATTTACATATCACCCTTCGTCCAATTTAAGATTCCATTGAGGTATGCAACAACACAGTACAAGAATAAAACAGATAAAATCAACAATCCAGGTAAACACTGATGACAAACCAAAAGTTTAAAATGCCTAAGTAGTAAATTAAAATCCGTTTCTGCCTGGCGCCAAAAAGAGGATAACGTTGCTGCATCCACGTACGTCGCATGAGATTCTACAACAGAAGTTCTTGGTAGGGGTGAATCCCCCCTCCTCCCATCCCGATGAATCTGCGTAGTTCGTAATTTCTAGGAAATAACTTTTCTGGGAACCGCATTTCCCAGCATGCTCCTTATAACCAGAAACCGGACGGCTGGGTTTCTCAAGTCTAAACTTCTACCGAACATAATAAAAATGCAATAAACATCCTGGATTGCCTTTACTCTGGAGATTATAGGGTGAGGCAAGCATAATTTGCCCTCTTTAATCTGAGAGTAGCGGGGGGGGGAACCCCTCTTTATTTGAATCCCACAATTTGTAGCACCGTAATAGGGCACTGTTCGATAGCAGTGACTGAAACCGTCTGCATAAGAGGAAATCCCACAGCAGAAATTCTCGTGAACTATGACCACGTCAGTAGGCCATGCCCTAAAATGCTACGGCCCAGTTTACCCCATAAATATAGAGAAAGTGGTGGTGTTTAAAATGTCTAAGATTATATCCATAAAGTTTGAAAGCGTGTGTATAGCGGGCGGGGACAGTTCCATTGTCTGGAAATGTGACATCCTTGTTACTTTTGCTTCCATTCTTTCCAGCCTATTGGGTAAAAATGACAGTCGTTCCTAGAAAGTATAGGAACCCAGGACTTTGGAATAGCTGTGCTTGAGCTGCAGCGTCTGTTCTTCCTTCACAAAATAAATAAAAGTAGTAGCAAAGATATGAGTTCATATTTTTCTAACTCACGCGTTTATTTCCTGTTGTGGGGACGTGGCTTTGTGTGTGTGTGTTGCAACTGCAAAACCAGTCTTTACCGCCACATTGCAGAAGGCTGTGGCTGAGAAAATGTGACTTACGGCCACCCTACCATGGAGTCCAGGCTTATTTCATCGGTATTCAGGAACTACAAACGGGAAGAACTGTGTGCTACTCTCGCCTTTCCGTCTCTATGGTTCCGGAGCTTGGGAGACCGGAAACCGGTGTCTGTGACCTAGAGGAAGTGGTGTTGGGGTGGGGGGGCGTGAGGGGCCTACAAAGTAACCCCGTGAATATCTTGCGGGCGCTGGCGGGGCCGAGGTGAGTTTGAGTACCAACGGGTGGGGCGCTCGGTAAGCCCTTTCCCCCTGCCGTGTTTTGGTCGCCATGAGGGAACCTTCTCCGCCCTCGTCGAAAGCTTGGGGTCGTGGGAAGGGACTGTGGTCGCTGCCGGGTGGGAAGCGTTTCTCGCAGCAGCCGTCGCACCGCGGGCGGGGATTAAGCTTCCGGGGATGTCCTAACGCGCGGTGTTTTTCTCTCCCCTCTTGAGCGCCGTGCTAGAGAGCAACACCGGCCCCTTTCCCCATCCCGCCTCTTAGCCCCTGAAAGTTCCCTCCTTTGGCTACCTTTTCTCACGTCTGCAATAGTCTGCTCTGTTCTGTGGAAAGAACAAGGGCGTGTCGGTCCCATCCACATCCCCATTATTAGGAAGCCGAAAAGGAACTCTGTGCGACATTGCCCTCTTTCATCACACGCGATCTCCTATCTGGAATTTCCTACCGTCGTAGTCCTGCCTTTTGTCACAAGTATAACCCAAGTTCAGTCAGGCTTTCTGGCATTACTTCCCTCGATTTACACACGCTCAGCTGTGTGTTGGTTGTCAAGGGCCCTTGGCTGTTAGCACTTCCAATGACCTACCTCGGCCTACCTCTTCTAATTGTTTTGGGTTCTAAGTGAAACGAGCAGCTGAGGTGGTGGGATCTTTCACATCCCAGGTTTCAAAAAAGAAGCTCTCGGTGTGTAGATTAGACATCAGGTGAGTGCTATGAATGCAGCATTTATTTCCGTGTTAGAAACTTTTCTTAACCTGCCGTTTAGCCATAGTTTCCAAGTGGCTCACAACATTATTTGAAAGCATGAAACAAAACAGTTGAAATAAAAACAACAAAAATCCAATATAACAACTACAAATTCCGGAACAGTGGCAGCAGTCATTTCTCCCTCCCCCCAGTTCAGCAAAATAGTTTTTAACTTGGTGTTTAAAGTCTTCAAGCAGATGCCAGGCAAATAGGCATGGGGAGGAGTAATATGACCAATGGGCAATTGCCAAAAAGGACCTCTCTTTGGTATCTTCCCCCTTGGCTTGGTGTAAAAGGGGTGGAATGTTTTTGATGTTTTTTACTGTTGTGACCCAAGTCAGATATTGATGTAGCACCTGCAATTTCACTGTGATTAAACATTCCATAAACCCCGTTATTCCATTGTGCAAGTGGTAGTCTGTTTTTTCAGTTGCATCATAGAATTCTTAGATAGCAAGGGTCGTGGTTTCTTGGTCTCCAGCCTTGCAGGGTTGAGACTTAACCAAAATTAAAAACTAACTTCTGTCTTGCTCTTTCATTTTAAATGAGATTTGTAACATTTTGACTGTCTCTGGACTTCCAAGATAGATAGCAGGAAGAGATATTTAATCTCCTGAATAAGGGAAGTACTCATGTGCTATGGCTACATCGTTTTCAGTAGAGCTGTGCTGAGTTTTATTTCTTTCCCCTGTGCTGCCTGGAAGTGAGCAGCGAATAATTGTTTACCTTTGGTATGGTAAAGCCTTTTCTGCAAGCATCTTTGAGTACAAGCCAGGCCTGTACAAAAGGCTTATCTTGAACTAGAATGGAACTAGACTGCTAGCACTTAATATAAACAAGGTGGCAGAAAAGCCAACAGGGAAGCATCTAGTTCAGGTTGAATAATCTTTATGGGATGAAAATGAAAATATTTCTGGCTGAACAAATGGGAATGGGGTGGAAATAGGCCACGAGCATACAATAGAACATGATAGCCTGCCAAAGAGGCCTAACAGCCATAGAGGAAAATGCACATGCCAGAAACATTGGGAGAAGGACACTGTATAGGTGTTTCTGCTAATGGTAGAAGCCTCCAAGCCAAGATTGGAAAATTTGACTGCTTGGTTTTAAGAGTAAACGTAAATATAGTGGGCATAATGGAAACCTGGTGGAATGGAGAAAACTAATGGGGTATGGTCAACTCTGATACAAAATATAGTAGAGATGCATCTCCTCCCAGTGCAGACCAAGTGCATGCAATCCCCATCAGAACAATGAACGAGGGTCCAAACTCAGCCAGTGCTGGGAGAAGCCCTTTCTCCTTTGTGCCTCTCTCAGCTCAGAGAAGGACAAAATGAGCTAGGATGGGACAATGATGTCAGTGGGAACAGCTACATCTAATAATGTCATCTGTGTAAGGCCTGGTAGGGGGGCAATTTGATCCCTGACTGGCAATTAGTTCCGCTCTATAGGAAAGACAGGAATGGGCATTCTGGAGGTGGTGTCACTCTGTATATCAAAGAACACATAATGTTAAGCAAGCTAGAAGCCTTAAAAGGGGCAGTCACTTCCACAGAATCATTGTGGGTGACCATAACAGGCTCCAAAAGTAATTTTGTAGAGAGACATGCTATCATACTTGACCAAAATACTCATGGTTATCTTGAAATGGTAGAATGAAATCAAGGAGGCATTCAAACAAAGATGTGATTTAGTAATGGGGTTGTGCTGATTAACTCAATGACCCTGTTCAGACGACATGCTAAGCCATGGTGGTTAAGCATTTTGAGCTAAACATTATGGCTTAGTGTCATGTGAACCATTCCCAACCATAGTGGCTACATAAGTAGCTACATAGTGGCTACACAGTTTAAACAAGCTCACTAACCTTTGATGCAAAAGAGTTAGCGGTCTAACCATGGCTTAGCGTGTTGTCTGAACAGGCCCATAGAAAGTGCCAACACATTAGACAAAATCATGGAAGGTAAGGCTATCAGTGGCTACTAGTCATGAAGGCTATGTTATAATAAATAATAATAATATTGTTATCTTACCCGCCTTTCCATTTTGATCGAGGCAGGGAACAACAATAAATGATAAAATACATAAAACTGAATTAAAACATAATATACATAGTTAAAAACATCCTAAAACATTCTAAAAACCTCCAATATAAGAGGGCTGTGTGCTTCAGTATACCAGTTGCTGGGGAATATAAGTAGGCGAGTGAAATCACACTTGTGTCCTATTCATCAGCTTTCCATGGGCAGCTGCGTAGTGACTAGACAATGCTGGATTAGATAGGCATTTGGTTTGCTCCAACTTGACTTGTGTTCTTGAGTTGCCATGCATGTGCTTTCTTGCTTTCTGTGTGAATATATATTTCTAAAACCTTCTCTTCAGCACCCGTGACTATCATGTGAATCATTAAAATCTAGACTTAAAATCTAGACTTTTTATGTCATATAAAATATGTTTTTGAAATACTCCAGGTAAACTTATTTAAACCAAGAGGCAATATATATGAGGAAATAACTTGATTCAAGTTATACTTGAAACAAAATCCAAACTCAATCTTTAAAAAAAACCTTGCAAAGTACTTTTTGGTCTCTTTTATTAGCCATTCTCAATCTAGGTATTTGTAAGAATGAAGACTGAAATGAAGCAGTAAACATCTTTTATGTTCTGACAAAACAGTCATATTTTCTATTAGCTGAAGGCACATTTTAAAGCAATTTTCGATATTTTTGCCAGATTGTAAAGGTTAGAATTGTGGTATTTGGTCAGTATAGCCAGGGATCAAACAAATTGTTCTGCTTAACTTCTTTGGATATTAAAGGAACTTGGTTCTAAGATCCCACGTGATTCTTAGACCCATTTAGATCTTCTACACAACCTGCAGCCATTTGAAATATTGTGGGGTGTGCAGAATGATGATTACATGTATATCCCGCTTTTTCCTTAAGCAATAAATCATGATGGCTTGCATAGACCTCCTCTTCACAACATCCCTGTGAGGTAAGTTAGACTGAGAGTCAGTGACTGGACCAGAGTCATCCAATGAGCTTTACAGCTAAGTGGGGGACTAGAAGGCTGAGGTCCGAGAACACATTTCTGAATGGTGGCTTTAGAACATCACGGTGGAGTTTTCATACCACCGTTGAGAAATGTGTTGTCTGGCTGGAAAATTCCACACAACTGTTAAGGTTTTTGGAAAACACTCAATTTATTTATTGATTACATTTCTATACTGCCCAATAGCCGGAGCTCTCTGGGCGGTTCACAAAAATTAAAAACAAAGTATAAAACAACAGTATAAAACCATAATATAAAATACAATATAAAAGCTCAACCAGATGAAAACAGCAGCAATGCAAAATTACAAATTTAAAACACCAAGTTAAAATTTATTTATAGACTGTTAAAATACTGGGAGAATAAAAAGGTCTTCACCTGGTGTCTAAAAGCATATAATGTAGGTGCCAAGCAAACCTCCTTAGGGAGCTCATTCCACAGCCGGGGTGCCACAGCAGAGAAGGCCCTCCTCCTGGTAGCCACCTGCCTCACTTCCTTGCAGGGGCTCACAGAGAAGGACCCCTGAGGATGACCTTAGGGGCCAGGCAGGTACATATGGGAGGAGGCAGTTCCTTCAGATAACCTGGCCCCAAGCCGTTTAGGGCTTTAAATGTTAATACCAGCACTTTGAATTCGGCCCGGACCTGGACTGGCAGCCAATGAAGCTGGAAAAGGACTGGCGTAATGTGGTCTCGTCGGCCAGCCCCTGTCAGTAAACGTGCTGCCCTGTTTTGTACCAGTTGAAGTTTCTGGACCGTTTTCAAAGGCAGCCCCACGTATAACGCATTACAGTAATCCAAACGAGAGGTTATCAGAGCATGGATCACTGTAGCTAGGCTATCTCTGTCCAGATAAGGGTGCAGCTGGTATATCAGCCTAAGCTGATAAGAGGTGCTCTTTGCCACTGAGTTCACCTGTGCCTCAAGTGACAGTTCTGGATCCAAGAGCACCCCCAAACTACGGACCCGATCCTTCAGGGGGAGTGCAACCCCGTCCAGGACAGGGCAAACATCACCTCGCCGGACAGATGAATCACCCGCTAACAGTACCTCCGTCTGGATTGAGTTTCAGTTTATTAGCCCTCATCCAGTCCATTACCGTGCCCAGGCACTGGTTCAGAACAGCCACTGCCTCACCTGTGTTTGATGAAAAGGAAAGGTAGAGCTAGAATATCCATGCTGTGTAGAGCAATGGTTGTGTTGTGTGGTGGGCTCTGTGGAGTTTTCTATTGTGTTGAGTTGACTTTTCCGCTGGCTACAGAGTTCTCTGGCAAGAGCGGCGAAAGGAGGGAGTGTTGCTCTAGGAGAGCTGCCGGATTTTTTTTTGCAGCAGTGGCTGATGGGATACCATCAGAAGAACTGGGGGAGGAGAGAGGGCAGAGAAACTGTCACTCAAACTTCGCATTGACTTTTACTCAACTCCATGGGAGCCCATAGTCACAAAACGGTGGAGTTAAAACATGTTGTTTGGGGAGTACCTCCTAAAAACTCAACTGTTGAGTGGAGTTTTCACACTGTTGACTAATGCGTTGACTGAACTGAGCCAAACTCTAGTCCCCGGAGTCCTAGCCAAACACTGTAACCACTATATCATACTTAATAGTGGCAGTTCCCAGATTTTGGAACTCTCTTCCCATCTAGCCTCTTTCCTGTCAACCTTTAGGTTGTTAGGCTACAACCCTATACTCACTTACCTGGGAATGAGACCCATTGAATACAATGGGGCTTATTTCTGAGTAGATGTGTATAGATTGCACTGTTAATGTTCTATAACTTTTCTGAATTAGATGTATTGATTCTATGTCTGGCTGTCCTATTTGGTTTTCAAAAGTCTGATGCTTTATTTCCATCATGTTTTTACTATTTTACAACAACAAAATCATGATTAATGTGTGCCATTTTGAGGGCCCTTTCAATGAAAAAGTTGCATCTATAGTTTAATATAAATTTAAAAAATAAAATAGTTTTCTTATAGAAATCCCTGGACTTCATATTTGCAAGCAATAATATTTTTTTTTAAAAAAATGCTACTCATGTTGTTGTTTGAGGGAAGATAAAGGGATATAGCTTTTATTGCCCTGTCATGAAAATAATGAATTACATATTTTGAGATTCAGACTTGGCCAAATGTGCACCATGCTTGAGAGTACATTGAACTAAAATTACTTTTTTATACCACGCATCAATCATATTGTTCATAAGAACCTGGGGGCATATAATCTAAAATGATGCAAAGACTACAAATTCCAATTCCTTATTTTCTAAATGTTATTTTAACTTGTATTTATTATTGAATGTAAACAAAATGATAATCAATTTGCTTGTTTATTTTTTATTTATTTATTGTATTTCTATGCTACCCATAGTTGAAGCTCTCTCATTGATTCATATTCAGAATATCTTTATGACCACACCTATACTTCCAGTAAGGAACTAGGAACTGCAAATAGAGAACTGGAACAAGGAAACAGCTTAAGCCTTGTATTCAAACTACATACCTCCCTGCCCATGGCTACTGCAGACCCCATGCTAAATTCAGTGAAGCTATTGACTGTCACTGTTCAGTTAATCTGTAGTGCTTCTGTTGCAGTCATTGCTGTGCAGCTGTTGGAACCCAGTAGCCTTCTGAGAGCTTGTTAACAAAGCTGGTATGAGAAGATCTGCTTGCAGCACAGTCTTTGGGTGGGGAATTAATAGGTTGGAGGTAAAAATAACTTAGATATGCAGGGTGGAAAAGGAAAAGATAAGCAGGGTGGAAAAGGAGCGGCTAACCTTAGTTCTTACATCTGGAGAAGCTATACCAAGGCTTGATGGATGTTATGATATTTTGCATGCAAATACTGTGCATTCAGTAAATAACTATCCTTCGTCCCATTGCCTGTTGACATTGTTAACAAAAGTAAAGCAAGCAATGTCTTGTATTACAGATATCCCTCACCGGACAGATGGCAGAATTTAACAATGTTCCTTTAGAGAGCCATCCTATGGCTCCCTGATATTCCTCAGTGCATCCCCACAAAACCAAGGCTTTTTGTCTGATTGGACCAAAAGGCAGCATGGGGGCTCTGACCAAGATCAATAAAATGCTTATTTTATTTGTACCCCACCTTTAGACCAAGAAAAAATGACACTCAAGGCAGCATATAATCATAAGTTAAACTGAATTAAAACAATAACACAAATGTATTAAAACTTAACTAAAAACATAGTAACAGAAGTTTTGTCTCTTATGTTGGATGGCAACTTTAGGGTTTTCTGGTATTTGTGCTGTGTTTTTCTTCTCTGGTTTCTTTTCTTTGAAGGAGTCTTTTAAGCATATTATGGGTATATATAAGCCAGGCTCCTTTCCTCTTTTATTGATTTATATGGCTTATGAGTAGCTATACAACCTTTTGTTTTTTTCTACGCAAGGAGACTAAAGCACTTTCTGTCTGGCCTTGAGAAAGCTTCCTATGATAGTTTAAGAATCTCCTAGATTAAAGACCCTAAGGGAGCAATCCTATGTCCCCTAGACAGCATCTGAGGATCCATAGAATATTTCGGATTCCCCAATCCAAGGTGAGAACTGGAGCTCCGATTTGCCTTCCCAGCCGATGTGGAAAGAACCACGCCAGCTGTTCTTCTGAAGTCAACTTCAGAAGATGAGGAAAGGGGGCATTTCTGTGGGTAGGAAGGAGAGGAGACTGGAGACACAAATCTCCTTCCCTTCCCTTTTGAAGTGCCCCAGCTAGTTGGGCAAAAAAGCACACCTAGTGACAAATACACAGAGGGAAGACAGGTTGGCGAGGATCCCCTCCGCCATTCCTCCACCCTGCATAGGTTGATCATAAGTGTCCGAGTTCCAGGGCTTATGATAATCAAGGGCACAATCCATTGGATTTGACCCAAAACCAATCAATTCTTGAGTTTGTTTATTTACCACCGAAGTTGCTGTGGGCAGGTGCTACAACAGATTGGGGGCATTATGATTGACCTGTATCCTTAAATAATGAAGGAACTGAAGATAAAGGTGACATCTGTCCCTGTCTCTTTGTGTCTACTGTGATTGTCCCTTCTTCTATCAAGCTTTTGCTTGTGCCCTATAAGAGCTTATCTACTTACTTCCTCATGGCTCATAGTATACCTTGTCTCCAGGAGATTTGGGTCTTCTGATTTCATTTATTTTATTTCACCTTTTTAATGTTGCTTCTCAACGGAGATAAAAGCCCAAAGCTTCTAACAAAATAACATTTAATTCCATAAAACATTCAAAATTAAAATGCATGTTCTGTTACTTTTTAGTGTTAAACAGGCATTAAAAATGTTTATTCCTCGGTCTCTAACAGTCTGGTAGAATAAAAGGTCTTTACCTGCGTTCCAAAACAAAGGAACATGGGAGTTGGGAGAGCTTTCAGTAAATGTGCTACAATAGAAAAGGATTCGAGTAGATATGAACCAAGCCTGCCTAGGTGACTTAAGGGTCTGAGTGTATGTACATATGGAAGGAGCCACTCCTTGAAGAGCAGCCCAAACTATTTAGGGCTTTCAAGGTAAGGACCAGAATTGAGCATAAAAATTAACTTGTAACCAGTGGAAGCCCTTACATGCCATCTGTGGGTGATCCTGGCCAGTAGCTAGGCAGCCTAGTTCTGGACCATCTGATGTCTTTGAATTGTTTTCAAATGCAGCCCTCAAAGAAAACACATCACGGTAAACTAGCATTTGTCTATCCAATTAGAGTGTGATCTGAAGTACATTGCCAGTTTTTCTAGCCACTAAATACTCAGATGAGATTATGCCTAGAAATGTCATTGACCGTCAAACTGTAGTTGCACAATAAAAATTCTTGGATAACCTTGGCCTCAAACTCAATGGTAGTGATTAATGAAAACATCATCTACATTGGGTTTGGTAATGTGGTACAGCAAACATAGCTAAGTCATTTTCTTTTATTTAACTTCAGTACTAACTATAAAAAGAAGTGCAGTTAGTGACCTTCTTATATTTCCACCAGACAACATTGTTTGCTTTCAGTCATGAACTTGAGCGTGTATGTACTTTTCCATTTGTTTTCAGATCTTATTGTAAAAGCTACAGAAGCAAAGAACAAACCATTTGATAACGAACAATGGGTAAGTGTATTATGAAAAATATCCTTCATAAGTACTATTGCTTTGTAAGCATGCTCTGCATCATATCGTAGAAGGCTGATTTAAGAGCAGAAAGTACTAAAGTGCTTGTATATGTAACTACTTTTCATTGGACACCTCATAGGCTTCAATTTGCTTGCTATATTACATTGTGTGCATCTTGCTAGAAGTTTGCTTTCACAAAATATTAATTAGATAAAATATGAATTCAATAGGGATTCCACCAGTTTGCTTGAAAATTCCTCAAAAAGGAGAATATAGCAGCAAAGGAGGAAACCGATTAAAACCCATCAAATTCACAGTATAGAGTGGTGAAATTGTACATGTACTTAACTATTAGCTTCTTTATAAATCAGCTTCCAGCTCTGAAGTATTTTAGATGTCCATATCTGATATACCCCTGAACATAAGCTTTTTTGCTACATCTAAGGCAATAGGTATCTGCGAGTGACTCTTCCAGAAGAGTCTTCCCATTCATTTCAGAGATTTCAGATTACTATGAAAAGATGCTGAGAAATTTAGGGATGAAAATTCTTAGAGCTTTTTGAATATCTGCTTCGTGCATTGATCTTTATACCGTTCTTGCATTTTTTTGATTCACTTTTGTAGTATGAAGCTTTAGTTCTTACTCTTAAGCCTTCTATCAGACAGAAATTGAATTAGCATAATAATTGTGTATCATAGATGGAGAAGAGAAAACATATGGTGGGTGTGAAGGCCCTGATGCTATGTATGTGAAGTTGATATCCTCAGATGGTCATGAGTTCATCGTTAAACGAGAGCATGCACTCACATCAGGAACAATAAAAGCGATGTTGAGTGGTCCAGGTAAGTACAACAACTATATCTTTAAAAAAATGGATTTGCCTTTTAACATAAGCACTAAAATTATTTACTTGAACATTTTCTCAGCTTTTTTTAATGAACAAGCCAGCCTTTTAGATTTTTGCAGTTTCATTTATCAACGATAACGTATCTGAACAATTAGAAGTGCGTGAACCCACAAATTTCTTTAAACATTTTTCGGAATCTAGGGCTTTATCAATATTGGCAGCTTGAAAGACACTGGCATACTACTGCATTTGAGTATTGGAAATTAATATCTTCTAATTAATATTTGAAAGGGATTTGAAAGGATTGGGAGGTGATATCATGGAGACAGTTCAAGGCATAAGGAAGGACAGAGTCAGAAGACTTTTGAACTTCTGAGGGTGGTGGAGTTGGATGAGCAAAATTCATAGGCAGGCAGGATGAGGGGTACATGTGAGAACCACACTATTTCTAACTTTTCAGTTTTTTAAAAAGAATTCTCATGTGATGGCTTCCTTTATATCAATAGGCATGCAAGGAAGCAAGTACTTGATATGTCACCTTTTTAATTGGGGCTAGACTTCTAGTATATGGCTCTGAGAAGACAAGCTCAAGTGGAATACTCAGTTAACACCCAAGACCAGTTTTTGTTCATAATATACAATCCCAGTTAGTGAGGGAGAGGTTACTGGGTATTTGAGAGCAGCACCCTGAGTGAGACTAGCTTGGTGTGTGTATAATATAGATGTAGCTTGCACGATCACCGCAGCCTGCTGTGGCTTATTAGCTATGGTGGGTTGCCGCCACAGCTCCTCCTGTCATCCAAACCAACAGGCCATAGGTTGATTGTTAACCACCCCAACAAGTTATCCTCACTGGATTTAGACCACATGAGAAGCCGCACCCAGCAGGGGTAATTACGCAAATTGGCTGGTGTGCACAGGGTGGTTGTCAAGCCACTATGGGTTGATAACCATCTTGTGATCATGCAAACTGGGCCATAATCTATATTATTATTATTATTATTATTATTATTTATTTATATAGCACCATCAATGTACATGGTGCTGTACAGAGTAAAACAGTAAATAGCAAGACCCTGCCGCATAGGCTTACATTGTTTTCTGTGGAAGTCACAGCTATCTCACCAAGACCTTGAGGGGTTGTTACTATATTTTTATCTTTCCTGCAAGGAGATTAGGGAAGCATACATATTCACCTATTTTATTCTTACACCAATCTTGTGAGATTGATTAATAGGCGGAGAAATTTCTCAACCTACTAATCAACCTCAGAGTGAACTTAATAACTGAGCAGCGATTTGAACATGGATCTCCCTGGTCCTAGCCAGACATTCTTAACTACTACTCCAGCTGTATATAAACATACTGGTGGAGACAATATTTTTGGTTTGTGATAACATATTGAGGAAAGAAAGAACTCTGGGGTGTGAATATTCATTGTTGAAATTCATTTAATCTCACAGATTATTTTGTCAATAACAGCAAATGTAATATGAAAGAACCACTAGAAATGTATTTTATACATTCAAAACTAGATTGTAAAATGCCTCTTTAAATTATTAAGAGTTTATTTCCAAAAAGAGATTAATTGGGAATTGTTCCAAAATACTAAGTATCTCCTTTGAAAATCATGAGTACAGGGGTTTTGGTTACTTGTTGACTTTCTCATAAATTGCATAAATCTGCATGCATGAAATCTTTCTTATAAGAATTGAGTGTTAATGGAATTTTACCCCTAAAACAACACATTTTAAAGCATGATTGGACATATTCAGTGTAGTATAGGCAGATTTCCCCTTCCTCTCCTTCCCTGCACTTTCCCAAATCTTCTCCAGGGAGACACTGCTATTTTAGCTGATATTTATAGCTGGATCATATTCATGATCTGAAGTATTTTACCCTCTCTGATCTACCCTAATCATACCATTTCAAGTAGAAGCTGCCATAAGAGCTGTTTTGACAGGGGAAATATTTTTGGGGGGAAATTAAGAATATTTTTTTAAAATTGGAAAATTTTCTTACTTTGGCTGACCAAAACTAAAGGAATCTGAAAGTGCAAAGGAGACACAACACACTTAAAATACTCAAGTACAATCAGCAAAGGAATCGATTAAATCATATATGCAGTTCTGTTTAAATGTTTACTTGCAGTAGGATTGGTATGTTCATTAGTCTGTATCTCTTTTTTATATACACAGGACAGTTTGCGGAAAATGAAACAAACGAAGTGAATTTTAGAGAGATTCCTTCCCATGTCCTATCCAAAGTATGCATGTATTTCACCTACAAGGTTCGCTACACTAACAGCTCCACAGAGATTCCTGAATTTCCAATTGCACCTGAAATTGCACTGGAACTGCTGATGGCTGCAAACTTCTTAGATTGTTAAATAAAATAAATTATAATAAAAATGTAAACCTCCCCCCTGTATTTAATACACGTAGCTCAGTAAGTAAGTTTTTTTCATATAGAATGTTCTGTACTTTTGGTTAAGAAACATAATGGTCACTACAGAGGCTGTTGCCCTCAGTGGCTTTGCATAGGAATCATTTGTCCTCGGATTTTGTGTTGCTGCTTACACAAGTTATGGACTGACAAATAAACAAACTTGCCAATTAATGGATGACTTATGCTTATAGTGAGAATAGAATTGTTTTTAGTGCTCTGAATCCACTGAAATTAGCCAAGAGCTTTCTAAGAGCAGATCACAGCTAAAGTTGCAATCCTATAGGCAATTACCTGGGATTAAGTTGCAATTAATTAAATGGGGCTTACTTCTCTGTACAAATAGGATTGCATTGTAAGTATTTGTGTTGAGGTTTTCTGGGTTGTTAGGGTATTTTTTTGGTTGCCTCTGAAATTATCTACATTTTCACACTATGCTGATAAAATAGATTCCCCTGGTGGTACTTCTAGAGAGTGCATTATACATTTATGCTTGTAACAAATATTAATAGCAGTGTTCTTGCATTGTATTTTGTTTGAATAGTCATAATATTGTTAGACATTATAGAATCTATATAATCATATTTCATGGCTTCTTTTCAAAATTACAAGGCATGTAATTGTATCAGTTTAAGTACATCAGCAGGGTTTGTGAAAGGGGCAAATTTAGATGTTTATATATTGGAGATGAAAGCAAGTATACTTCCGTATATCTGTTAAAACAACTAAGCATGAATTTTTGACACACACAACTTACATCTGGTCAGATCTTTGAACATCTGTGTTTCATTTTAGATTTGACTGCAGGTGGGATCTGCACATTAGTGAAGCAAATGTTTTCAGTGTCTTTGTTCATTCATGATGGATTATTCTCTGTAACACTTGCTAAATAACTAACATCCAAAATGGCTATAAGTTATGGGTTGCAGAAAGTCCTCACTGCAGAATTTCAGAAAGTATCAAACTGAACAATGGCACTGTCTGACGAAGAACTGTCACAAACCAATTGTTACATCTCTCGCAACCAACTGACCTAGTGTTTTCCAAAGAGGATAGTATAGATTGCTATTTAAGACAAGCTTGCATTTATACTGCCCATACTATCACACAAAACCTTTACAATGTAATAATTAAAAATCAAGATATATCAGCAGAAGTTTTAGTCCATTCATAAGTTAAATTAAGAAATGCCATTTCTGTTATGCATTTCCTATTTTTCACATGTGACCATGCAGTAGAGAATCTCAATTTCCACCAACATGGAGCTTAAGATCAAATATCACTGACAAAAGTTGAACAAATATCACTAGACAAAGGGAGAAGATAAAATGAAATCTGCTTATGCTGCCTGTGAATTAGTCCTCTTAAATGCTTTCTTGTTTATGGCCTAAGTTAGGAAATTAATTTTATCATGAAACTTTTAATAGGTACATTAATAGGTAATTTTTATTGATTCCCCTAGTTATGTGGGCAGTAAAATGTATTACTTGCCCATGTATAAACCTTGAATATTGTACTGATTTTATACTTTTCTTTCATAGTGTACTACCTAGTGCGTACTAAAATGAAGCAAAATGCTGGGAGGAAAGTATTGAGCTCTGGGTCTTTTATCTCACTTACCATTCAACTGGGTGGCAGCCTAAAACAAATGCAGATGAATGCATGATAACCTACAGCAGGCTGTGTAATAATGGGATGCAGCCTCTATCCCAGCTGCCCTAGGCTTAGTAACACCTCGAGCTGATGGAAGGCTAGGGATAGTTCTTCCCTTTCTGGCTATGTTGTGCCTATAATTGAGATGGTCCTTCTAGTGAAGGTAAGGTACACTCCCTCTAACTGTAGCAATGATCCCAAGAACCAGTGACCCAGTTTCTGGATCTCACATGCTCAACAGACATTGGGGTGGGGTACAACAAAAAGGAGAAAAGCAGCCCTCTCATTTCTTCGCCCTCAGTTCTTCAGATTTCAGAAACTGGTTCTTTGAAAGCCTGGGGATGGTGTGTGCATGTGCTGGTGGGAGATAGGGGTTGTAATCTAGTGTATGGTACAATATGTTCTAGATCTTCCTGTGCATAAATATTTACCTGTACTGGGGAAGGAATTGCCCCCTCCTTAGAAAGAGAGATTGTTCCATTCATCTGTTAGTGTAAGGTGGTGTGGCTGTGCATTCATCCATTGTGCTCATTGTTCTGATGTGTATGCACTTCAGAGGTTTAGCATGGCCAGGAGTAAGAATTTCTATACTGTCTTTTTAATATATGTGTTGCATATTTGTTTTCTTGCATACAGTTGGGCTTGTGTTCCCAGTAGCTCCTAAGTTGGCATACTCTGGTGATGTGAGAACTAGCACAATTCCATTGAGGTGCACCATCATGATCAGCGTGATGTGGCCTTCTGGTAATACAAATTACAGTTGCTATGCAACTGACCCAACAAAGGGAGATGAATATATAACTTTCATAAGAAAGATAAGAGGTGTAACAGCTTTGCTGTGGAGGAGGTGGATAAAATGACTCGGTTAGTTGCATTAGCTGTCCAAATATCCATTTATTTATAAAAAGTAGATTACATAACTTGATAAAATACTTTTTAGTTGATACACACTAAGCTTTCAGCTGCTAGGAAGCTGATTCCACACTAAAAACAAGCCAGTATTGCTGCTACATGGTATACATCTGTACAATTGATCTCACCTGACTTAAAATCGTTATCCCTCCATGTTTTCCTCTCACACAGTGGGGCCAGATGTTTTTACCCCTCCCATCCTTGCTTGTGTTTTTTTTAAATATATAATTCAAAGTCCCTGCCCAAGTGTAGTAATCTATATTGCTTACACGTTTTAGCATGGCTGGTGCTAGATAAATGTTAAATAACTAATCCATATGTAAGGTGAATTATGCTGCTGAACATTAGGATACTAGTATTTGTTCACCTGAGTTTGCTTGAAGTTTAAAATACTGTGACAAAATTTTTCTGCTACTGATGGTCTAGTACAACCTGATAAATAAGCCCACAAAAATTAGTAGCCTGTGGAATTTCTACTAGCCTGCTGTGGGCTGGCAGAAAGCTTAATTTCTATGCTAACCATGGAGGAGCTTTCTTTGTTTTTATACTGGGTGCAGGTGAGGAGCATCCTCCCTCCACCAGGATGCTCACTTGCATCTTGGTCACCTATGGGTATCAAGCTAGCG
Organism: Elgaria multicarinata webbii; assembly: GCF_023053635.1. Taxonomy (NCBI): domain Eukaryota; kingdom Metazoa; phylum Chordata; class Lepidosauria; order Squamata; family Anguidae; genus Elgaria; species Elgaria multicarinata. The sequence goes on along the minus strand of NC_086177.1, from coordinate 75,918,972 downwards.
CTTCAATATAAGATTGGTCGATAGCCTGCATCAGTCATGGGAGACTGCAATATGCATTTGTAAATAAGCAGTGTCCTTCTGCTCAATCCCTTTAGCTCATGATATATTTCCAGTGTGGCCTTTGAAACTGAACTATTTGCTTAAGAGTGCTGAAAAAAGGCAAAGTTGACGAGACTGTGAGCTTTTCTTTTAACTAGATTTACCCTTTGTAAAATCATTAATGTTTTGAGTTGGGAGAAGGGATGGTTCTGTCTGGACAATGGAAGTACAAAGTCAAAATGACCTTTCAACAACCATGCCATTTGTCCAAGAGGCTTTAAAGTACATCAGAAAATTAGGACTTCAGGTAAACTGGATTGCTATAATTTAATGTGATTCTTCGCTCTTCATCTAATGTGTAGTAAAGGAGAACTAAAGCCACAATCAACTAATCTTTAATTGTGGAAGATCCTTTCAGTTTAAGTAGGTGGTGCTGTTTACTATATGCAGGAATCTTTTTTTTTTAAAAAAAAAAAACTTATCTCACATAGGTCTGTTCTGGAGACCATAAAAGTCTACTTGTTTTGAAAAAATAAAGATGATTGCTTTTTCCTCCCCACCGCCAACATATGTTCTGATTACAATCTTTGACTAATCAGTGTAGCGTGTATTGATCACATGTTCAGTATGTAAGTGCCTGCAGCACTAGGGCTTCCCAGATGGTTCCCCAGCTAGGTATTTTCTGTCCCTGTCAAACTTCCCAGATCCGATCAGGCTTGTGTTGGGTGGTATGGCTGCATGTCACTATGTAACTGGATTCTTCTTGTTTACTTGTAAACAAGAAATATCTAAAATATATATGCTCTTGTATAAATGATGCATAAGGTTGAGATTATGCTGAAACCTTCAAGTTTAAAAATATTGGACATCCTTCAAATTAAAAATTTGGCAAAACTTTTCAAAGCATTGATTTGATCATGTGCACTTTTATTTCTTAAATTTGACTTCCTCCCAAATAAATGGGCATAAGATTTCAGCCTTACAGCATAATCCTAATGTCTACTCAAATACAAGGGGACTTACTCCCAGGTAAGTGAGTATAGGATTTCATCCTAAAGCTAGGAATGAGCCGTATTGAATACTGACTAATTTACAATATTCAAGGATGAGGCTGTAAGGGTAGCCTGGAAATAGCTATGCTACTTACAAAAACCTGCATTTTAGTGTGGTGTGACTACAACAGTTGCCCTTAGTAAAGTTTGTTTAAATGGAACTTTCAAGTAATGCATTTCTGAGTGTAGGTTGTAGAGCCCTTTGAAGACAGGGATTTGTATCCCCCATAGGATTTCTGTTTGCCACCTTGGGTTGAGTACTTTGAATGCAGCTGGCCATTGATTCAAATACAATTGAACCAACTGAACTCTCAATAGTTTTAGATTTACACAATAGGACTCTTAAGAGCGGCTTGTTTTCTTTCTGACTTGAGACAGTTCCAGAATGACCTAGTACTAAAAATGGGGAGAATGGAGGGGAAAGGTGTGAACAACAAGACACAAGTGCAAAGGCACTTTTGAACAGATTTAACCATGAATCCATTGTCAAACATACACTGACTTTATAAAATGCAGTTTTGACAGCCTAAATTATTGTTTTTCTTTCAAAGTCACGTATATATTTTAGAAACAAAAGCACTGTGGATCCAATTCCTTTCAACACTTTTCAACTGCATATTTTAATGTAAGAAACCTTACAGGTGGAAATTTCCCCATCTCTTCCCCCCCCCCCCATCTGAATTCCCTGAAAGCCTCTCTGGAGGAGGGGTGTTAAACAATATAGGCTGCAGTGGAGGGGGTAGTCCAGGAGGAAGAGTAATTGCCCCAAATCAGCCTTGGTTCCTAAGAGCACAATCAAATGGCAATGCCCATAAGCCTCCGAACTTGGAGACTTAGGGCATCCTATGTGTAGCGGGAGGAACAGCAGAGGCAATCTTTGCCTCTGCGCTCCTCCTGCTCTGCACTTTGGCCAGATGGGCATTTTCACCCATCTAGCTGGGGGCATGTTGGATTGGGAGGGAAACCTGGGGATATGTCAAATTCTGACTTCCTCAGCCCCTCCCATTTAGCTGCTCTCTGAGGTTGCCTTTGTAACCTTAAAGAGACAGCTAGTGTAATTCCCTCCATGCCAGCTGGGAGGGAGAGGGGAGTGCAAATTCTTGGATCTGCATTCAGAGCACTGACTCCAATCTTGGCTGCAGAAATTTGAATTATCCTATGCCCCCCACCCCACCCCAGACTCTGTCTAGGGACCATACGTTTGCTGTTTAAAACAAATTAATGTTGAACACAATCCTATGCATGTTTAGGCCAAAACGAACATCCTACAACTTTCAGCATTCCCCAGCCAGAATGGCTGACTGGAGAATGCTGGGAGCTATAGGACTTTTTTCCTGTCTCAACATACATAGGATCACACAATTAAGGACATGAATAGACAATTTTCCCCATCTTCCCAGCAGCAGCACCCCTGTGCCCATTGTTCAGGAGGTTCCCAACCCTCCTGAGAAGCTTTGGGAGGCACACATTGACAGCAAGGGGGAGGAAAGGACGTGAAACTTCCTTCAGTTTACTTCTGTTGAGATCCAAGCCACTGAAATCAGTAGAACATTTGATTAAACATACAGATAGTTTGTTTTCTATTTCTAAAGCATATTCAACGACAGTATTGCTAGCAATTTAAAAAATATATCATTGAACCTAATGGCTGTTTTCTTTTTCAGTATGGAATGCCAGTTGTATGTACAGCCTGATCTGATGCATTTTTACCCAGACCTCATTGAGTTTCAATGGAGCTAACTGCCATGTATGTTTAGGACTGCTGCCATGCAGCTCCATGTTGTGCTTGTTTACTCAGCACAGCAGTCCACTGAACTACATGAGGCTTATCCCTAAGTAAGCATTTATAGAGAAGCGTGCCCCATTAAGCAGAATATGGTTGACTTTTTGAGTAAACATGCTTAGGATCAGATTGAATGGCAGAAAGCCTAAGCACTTTTGGTTGGAAGGAAGCCCCACTGATCTAATCACAAAACTACAGAAAGATGACTGATTTGGCTTAGCAAATAATTGTTTTTAATAAACACAGATTGAAGCTGAAGAATAGTTTGAGAACTAGAGAAAGAGATTCCTCAGCACTGATACTGGATCCTTGTATAAAACCTGAGGAAGATCCCTTCCGGGGGGGGGGGGCAGACTTCAGCCATCGGGATCTACTTTGGCTAGTGGTCCACCAACCAAAGCCAGGTATAAAATAGTGTCTCAGGCAAATAGACACTAAGAGTAGAGGAACATATGCTCAGCCAAGGAATGTGTGATGGGTACCAGAATCAATCTTTCACACACAAATGTACTCCTGGTTTTCTGCCAAGCATACTTTTTCAGCAACCTAGATTACGAGAGAGAGAGAGAGAGAGAGAGAGAGAGAGAGAGAGAGAGAGAGAGAGAGAGAAGCTTTTTAGTTGCTATTGTTACAACAATTGGGAATCAGAAACCCTTGCTGATCCACTGCAATTGCTCAGAGATCTCCATAGATCCTGATCTATCTTTTGCCCACCCCGGCTTTATATACAGGAATATTTAGTAACAAGGTTTCTTAAAGCAGGTAAGTGTTGGATACATTCTGGGTACATATTAGTGTACAAGCTAAGAAATTATATCTGGTTTGGTTGTAGTAATATAAAATCAAACATTATAGAACAGCTTGAAAAGGAATATGAGATTCAGGGTGCAGTTCTATATACTTTTAAACAGAAATAAATCTTACAACCCCCAGTATCCTCCAGCCAGCATGACTGAATGGGGGATGTTGGCTGTAGAATGCAGGGAGTTGTAGGATTTATTTCTGTCTAAACACGCATAGGATTGTGTTGTCATTCCTGATTTCAAAAACAAAAATTGAGATGCCATGCTTGGAAAAAGTTGGTACAAAATGTAAGAACTTTTTAACACACTATGACAGCCTAAAGGCTGCAATTCTGTGCTCACTTCCTTGGTAGCTACCTATGGAATACAGTGAGACTTAGCTAAATTAAATATACTTAAGCAAGTTCAAAAGTTACAAAGGCACAGTGGTTGTCAAATCCAAATTCCTTATTTAAAAGTGAATTACCTCTGTGTGAATAGAATGCTGGGCTAGATGGACCCTTGGTCTGATCCAGCATGGCTCTTGTTATGTCATTGTTATATCATTGAGAGGGCTAGTTCACCACACATGAGAATGTTTTGAATGACAATGAATATTTGGGGCAATTCATAAAGGAATGCCTCTTGCTGCTATGGATGTGATTTGGTGTGGACATTGGATAATGTGGGAGAGAATAAGTAATGACTTGTCAGTTCATTATTTACACATTAGCTCCCATTGTAAATACACTTGTACATATGCACAATGCAGTCCTAAGCATATTTTTTGAACTCAGTAAATCTGTGTTCCTTAAAAGTTCATTGAGACTTACTTACAAAAAGTGCTTACATTTGAGCTATGCAACCTGACCCTGTGCATATTTTGTCAAAGTTAACTCCACCCCATTCAGTGGGACATACTTCTCTGTGTATGCTTACTTAGGAATAAGCCTCATGTTGTTCAGTGGACTTGAATAAACAAACATAAGATATGGCTTCATGGCAGCAGTCCTAAGTATGCATGGATGTTAGCTCAATTGAGCACTAGTGTAGGTCGGGATGTGGTCCTCTAGATGTTGGGAGTGCAACTCCCATCAACACTTACCATTGGCTATGCTGGCTAGGGCTGATGGGAATTGCACTCCCAACAAAATCTAGAGCCTCACATTTTATAAAGAAACACTTAAGTCTGGTTTTGTGCAGCACTGCAAAAATTTGATGCTTGAATATGGTGGGACTTACTTCTGAGTAAACAAGAAAAGCCCTGCTGAGTTAGACAAATGCTCCATGTTCTTCAGCATCTTATTTCCCACAATGATTAAAGGCTACCAGGAAGCTACCAGCCATTAAGCAAATCAGGATGTCATTTCTTGTACAATATGTATGCACCAGTTCCTGCCATCCTCACGTTCATCTCTGGTTGGGATGCATCCAAAGCTCCCCCCCCCCCCAAGGGTCGTCTTCAATGTACAATGTATATACAATGTACATACATTTAAAAAAAAAGAAAAGAAAATATAGGTAAAATATATTTTCCCTTAAGTGTCTGGGTCACCAGTGCTGTCACTGATAAAAGGCCAAGATTCCAGCTGTCAACCGCAATGTGTTAGTTTTTCCTCTCAGTTTACTACCTTCGCTTTAAAGATCATGCAGTTTTCCTCTGACCGTAAAAGTGCACCCAGTAAAGGAACTCAAGGCCTACACGAGATGGCTAGTGTCTGCGTGTGTTTAATTGTAAGCCGCCTTGAACGTCAATTTGATGTGACTGAGGGGTTTTAAAAGAGGGAAAAACAATTGCAAGCAGATAGCAACGGTTTGAGTATGGTCTCAGGAAACCAACCACGGCGCCCGTAAGGACAGAGCAGCTCGACTTTTGAAATAATAATAATAAAAAAAAGCGGAGCGGAGGAGTCTCAGCATCGCCAAAGCCCCGCTCGGCACCGTCCCCGTACCTGGAGGTGAGCCTACCGCGGCCAGCGCTCTCCGGCGCATGCGCGCGCTCTCCTCGGGACGGCCGGAGCCGCCACGTGACCACGGTGGGGCGTGGGGAGCCGAGCGAGAGCAGAGGGAAGGGTGCCGGCGCTGCCGCCGCCGCCGCCGCGCTGCGTCTCTCCCGGTCCCGGCCGGCGGCGCAGAAAGGGGACGGGGGTGGGGAGGCGGATCCATCATGGCGTCCATGCAGGTGAGTAGCCTGCGGTGGGGCTGGGGCGGTGCGTCCTTTAGTCCCCCAGGTGGCTCCCTTTCGAGCGGGGCTGGGCGAGAAGAGGAAGAAGGCGACGACGGCGGCGAAGGGGAAGAAGGGCAGCGCTGCTGGCGGCGGCGGCGGCGGCTCTCGGGGCAGCGGAGGAGGGGTTGGTGACGGTTGGAGCTGAGGCGCTTCCTCTCTGCGCTGGTTCCTGTGGATGCGGCTTAGAGGGGGCGGCAGCGCCAGCGACAGCTGCCGCTATTGCGTCTCCTGAGCCGGCGGGTGGGGAGAGGGAGCGGGGGGCGCTGTGAGAGGAACTTCGCCCTGAAGAGGAGGCGGCGTCGGAGGAGGAGGAAGAGGCTGCTGAGAGACGAGGACTGAGGGGCTGGGAGAGGCCAGGCGGAAACCGTCGCTCTGCCGGCTGGCCGGAGAAGGGACGGCAGATGAGGCAGCAGAGCTGCTACTTTCCCTGGGGCGAGTGAGCGTGAGAGCGCGGGGCGAGGCGAGGCGAGGCCGCGTCAGGTTAGGGTCGCCCCAGGAAGAGGAGCAGGTGCGCGGCGGCGGCGGCCCCGGCTCCGCCTTAGGTGTGGCTCTGGGCTTGGGCACGGCTTGGCTGGCGGTGGTTGTGGGAAGAGACGCTACGCGGCCTGCTTGCCGTGACAGGTCTCTTCGCACCTCAGTGGCTCCGTGTGTGTGGATTTGTCCTCATAATTCGTTTTCTCTGGAACTTTTCTCTCTTCCCGTAGTCCTTTTCCATATAGGGTTGCTGAGAGGGGTGTGGATGTGAGAGGATTTATAGACAACGGGGGTCACTCAGCGTGGGGAAATGTGGAAAGTCATATCAGTGTCCTTCTCCCATTCTTTCAAGCATGCGTCATTGTATGTTTGGTTTTATTAGGAGTGGCAGTCGCTGTGCAGTCGCCACTTCAGCCAGTCTTTCTCTGGCAGACACTTTGGGTTTTTACTTATGGTTTTTGGTCCCCTGGACCGTATGTGTGTAGACCTCAGGCTTGTAGAATCTACTCCTTCTTCTTACTTCACTAGAATCTCAGAGCCCATCAACTGAGAGAAGTTCAAAATAGTGGCTGGTGGGGACAGAGCTAGGCTCAATATGACAGCTGTACCTAACTCACTGTGCCACACACTGGTATGTGATGACCTACATATGCACATACAAATCTACATGTGAATGACTGCAGATCAGGAATTCGAACAGCCTAACATTTCCCCCCCCCCCCCCCCCATGGTGGTGGGAAGCCTTTAGTTTTACTGTTGATAGTCAAAACTTTTATTGGTCATCCAGCAAGCTGCTGCAAATCAGTGATCTACCAGTAGATCCTGGCCTACATTCTGACCACTCCTGCCCTAGACTTCATATTGAGAATGAGATTTGAAAGTGGTGAAGACTCCAGTTCATATCTCACCTCAACCAGTTACTCCTCCAGTTTGTCTCCTACCATTCTCTCTACATTATAGTATTGTTTTAAAGGGTACTGAAATAATGTACATGCAGCACTTTAGGAAAGATGCTAGATAAATTAATAAATAAAATATGAATTGTATGAACAAATAAACATTTTTCTTCCGCTTTTTCTAGAATATTTTTAAAAGATTTATGGCATGGAGATAAAGTAAAATGTGACCACTTCAAATGACAAGTGCATCATCCTATAAAATAGTTATTGGCTATGAAAACTCATGCTACAATACACAATTGGTTTTTAAGGTACCACAGGAGTTCTTGTAGATTTTAAACTTAAAATTAATGTTAAAATGTTAGAAGTAACTTGAAACAAGTTAACTATACTGTCAAATAGCATACTTATTATGAAAAACTGCCAAACAAACATCTGGAGTCTGCCTTCGGTTTATATAAATCTGATTTGAACATGACCATCACAATGGGTTAATTATCCCTTGGGACACTGGTGCTTTCCAGCTGTCATTATGAATAAGCAAGCCCCAACCGAGAGTTCCTATGGCTTGTCATGTTGTCTAAACCCAGGCAGCAGGGGCTATTTGAGGGTTAAACAATCCTTGCATAACCCTAAAACAGATAATGTTTAATCCTCAAATACCCTCTGCCATCCAGGTTTGGGCCACATAACAGGCCAGTGCAAACCCTAATCAGGCTTATATATTCATAATAGTAACCAGCATGCACTAAAGCTCCCACAATGAGTTTTCATGTTGTGTTAACTGGCCCAGAGTGAAAAGACAACATGCAAGTGTTTATATAAATATGTAAATATAAATTTTAACTCTTTATAGCTGGGGTGCATAAATTTCTGGGCCTGATAACCGATCATTCTTTCCTCATTGCTAGCACCAGTGGGGAAAGCGTAATCAGTATGAGGATTACTGTGGGATGACATGGAGAAACTTCTCTTCAACCCCTACGCCAGTGATACTGATATAGATTATTCTTTCCTTCTGCAGCTACCAGCAAAGAAAGAGCTATCTGTAGCAAGATTGCTGGGAGAAAGAATTCAGTAGTTGGTCAGAGGGTCAAACCACTATTGTGGGGGGGCTTGTTGCAGCATGGTATGTGCACCCCTTATTTAGAGCAAGGCTGAATAGAACACTAATATAATATAACATTTTTTGAACAGATTGACAGACAGAAGTCTAAGGAACTTGTTCATCTCCAATTTGAATCTCCAGTCTGGTTTTATTTAATGTGCTGACATTTTAGAAAACTGACTTACAGAATTGCACTGAAGCAGTGAGAGAATATTGTTTTTAAAATGCACAAGCTATGACAGTGATTCATGCTACACAGAAAGACAAACAAATGCTTTTTGGGGGTTCTTTTTTCTTTGTTATACAGCTAACTTTTATTTAGTTTTTTTATTTAGTTAATTAGTTTTCACACTATGCAAATGGCTCCATCCTATACACACTTGCCTAGGAGTAAGTCCCATTGAACTCATTGGGGCAAACTACTTAATATATATAAAGAACTCAAATATGAAATTGCGGACCTCCTCACAAAAATATGCAACAAGTCCCTAAGCTCAGCCTCTGTACCAGAGGACTGTAACAATGTAACACCAATTTTCAAAAAGGGATCCAGGGGAGATCCAGGAAATTACAGGCCAGTTAGCTTGACATCTGTTCCAGGTAAATTGGTTGAAAGCATTATTAAAGACAAAATTAGTAAGCATATAGAAGGACAGGTCCTGCTGAAGAAGAATTAACATGGCTTCTGCAAAGGCAAGTCCTGTCTCACTAATCTACTAGAATTATTTTAGAGTGTCAACAAACATGTAGACGGGGGATCTGGTGGACATTGTTTACTTGGACTTCCAAAAGGCTTTTGATAAAATCCACCACCAAAGACTCCTGAATAAACTTAGTAGTCATGGAATAAAAGGAGAGGTCCTCTTACAGATCAGTAACTGGTTAAAGAACAGAAAGCAGAGAGAAGGAATAAATGGTCAATTCTCCCAATGGAGGGAAGTAAATAGCAGGGTCCCACATGGATCGGTATAAGGGCCAGTTCTTTTCAACTTGTTCATAAATGATCGGAATTAGGAGTGAGCAGTGAAGTGGCCAACACCAAATTATTTAAAGTTGTTAAAAAACAAAGGGTTTGTGAAGAGCTCCAAAGGGATATCTGGGAGAGTGGGCATCCAACTGGCAGATGCAGTTCAATTTAAGCAAGTGCAAGGTAATGCACATTGGGGCAAAAAAAAAGAAAAAAAAAGACTTCAAGTATAACCTAATGGGATCTGAGCTGGTGGTGACCGAACAAGAAGGAGATCTTGGGATTGTGGTGGACAGCTCGGTGAAAATATCCGCCAGTGAGCTGCCACTGTAAAGAAGGCAAACTCCATGTTAGGCATTATAAGAAAAGGAATTGAGAATAAAACGGCCAGTATCATACTGCCCTTATACAAATCTATGGTGTGACCACACTTAGAATACTATGTACAGTTCTGGTCACCACACCTAAAAAAGGATATTATAGAGCTGGAAAAAGTGCAGAAAAGGGCAACTAAAATGATTAAGGGGCTGGAGCATCTCCCCTATGAGGGAAGGTTACATCAACTAGGATTGTTTAGCTTGGAAAAGAGGAGGCTAAAGGGAGACATGATAGAGGTGTACAAAATTATGCATGGTGTGGAGAATGTGGATAGGGAGACATTTTTCTCCCTCTCTCAAAATACTAGAACCCGGGGTCATTCCATGAAGCTGATTGGTGGGGGATCCAGGACAAATAAAAAGAAGTACTTCTTCACACAGCGCATAGTTAAATTATGGAACTCACTACAACAGGATGTAGTGATGGCCACCAATTTGGATGGCTTTAAAAGGGGGTTGGATAAATTCCTGGAGGCGAAGACTATCAATGGCTACTAGCGCTGATGGTTGTGTGATCTCCAGTATTCGAGGCAGTAAGCCTGTGTGCACCAGTTCCTGTGGAACATGGGTGGGAGAGTGCTATTGCACCATGTCCTGCTTGTTCATCCCTGGCCAATGGTTGGTTGGCCACTGTGTGAACAGAGTGCTGGACTGGATGGACCCTTGGTCTGATCCAGCATGGCACGTCTTATGTTCTTATGTGTGAAGAATTGCACTTTCAGATTGGATGTAAGGTTCTCAGTTCTGCGATGACAAAAGTACTACTAAAAAAAAACTTTTAATCAAGCTAGAAATTTGTTGCACTTGTTCTATTTTCTTCATCTATTTCTTGATAAATTTTTGACATTGGTGGAACCCATTGTATTTCTTGTTTCTTATTGTAGAATCCGTTCTGCCCAGGGTATTTATTAAACTGCCATATATTACGCTAAGATTCAATTTTTTTCCCTTGGCAGTTTGATCAGAGAAACAAGGTAATGGATTAAGCATTGTTTATTTCTAGCATATGTATCTGTATAGCATTATGGAACACTCTTGACTACTTGGAATAGAGATTCCATTCACTTAGTGCAGAATTCATTGAATGAAATATTCTAACAATTGCATTTTTGTAATTTAGATATTTAATAGCAATAAAC